>NC_056739.1:903401726-903736726 GCF_019279795.1 Protopterus annectens
ATATATATATAAATAGTGTGTGAAATACTGAGCATTTTTCTTATCCCTAGTTCTGCAGGGATTTTATAACTTTGTACGGTTCATAGGTAGGGTACCAGACTATCTGCCTGAGGGCATTTATAAGCCTAGCCAGAGTGTGTCTGCTTTCGCCGCCCCATTGATTAATTAACTGATCCTCTGTCAAGCAGAGCCAATGAAGTGATCCCAGGGGTGTATTTTCTGTTGCCCATCCACTCGTCAAGGTTTCTCTTGAGTGTTAGTGAGGGGCTCTGCCTGATGTAATTTGGAATTTTGTTCCAAATCATGGGGAGTCTATGTGACAGGAATGTATCCCTCCAGCATATTCTATTTATTGTTGTGGTGTGGTTTAGCTCACTAGAGCGCGTGGCTCACAGTGACTTGAATTTCTTTAGGTAGAGCATGTCCATCAATTTTGAGTTGGACATGGCTTTGTAAGTCAGGCAGAGATCACCTCTGAGTAAGCGATTTGCCACTGAGTACAGCCGGAGCTGTTTCAGTCGGGCTGCATAGGACATATGTTTGAGGCCAGTAATCCTCTTGGTGAGGTACTTTTGTGGTCTTTCCAGCTGTTGGAAGTGTCTTGTGAGGTACATCCCAAATGGGGCATTGTATTCTATGATGGGTCTAATGAGTGACGAGTAGAGGGGCACTATAGCCTCTTTATTTCTAGATGCGAACCCTTTAGTAATTAGATGGGCCACATAGAAGGATTTCCTAACTACTTTGGCAATATGATTGTCAAAGGAGAGATTACTATCTACCTGGGTCCCCACATCTCTTATTACCCCTTCTGTATTAAGGGGGCTGCCACCTATGTGGTAATTCGTGGGTGTTTTGTTTTTCCCAAATGGGATGACACTGCATTTTTTGGCATTTAGCTTGAGGCCATGACTTTGACACCAGGTGTCAGTCTCAGTAAGGCCCTTTTGGAGGATGTCTGTGTCAGCCGGAGAGTCAGTTATGGCTTCCAGTTTGCAGCCATCAGCGAACTTGGTTAGCCATAGTCCTTCTGTGTTTGCTTGTACTTCTGAGAAGTATATGCCAAACAGTAGGGGTCCCAGGACCGAGCCTTGCGGGACACCACTTGTGACTGGTTTAGAGTCGGACCTGGAGCCCGCTATTCTTACCATGTGAGTTCTGTCTAAGCCAGTTGGCAACCCATATCGTGATGTAGGGGTTTATGTTCAGGCTGGTGAGTTTTTCTGTAATACCGGAGTGGTGAATGATGTTGAAAGCCTTGCTGAGGTCAAGGTAGGCTGTGTGAACCACCTATCCCTCGTCTATGGCCTTGATGACTGTCTTGAAGAAGTCAATCAGGTTTAGTAGGCATGATCTGCCCTTAAAGCCAAACTGGGTTGGGTCAAGTGTTTGGAGGCTCCCAATGTCTTTGTTAATGAGTTCCATAATGATGCGCTCCATAGCTTTGCAGACCAGGCTAGTCAGGCTTATGGGGCGATAGTTACCAGGGTCAGTTGTGACCCCTCCTTTGTGGTGAGGAATAACTGTTGCTGTGCACCATTCTATGGGCACATAGCCTGTGGAGAGGCTGAGGTTGAACAGCGTGTTTAGGTGGGGGGTTAGTTCATTCTGCAGTTCGTGCAAGACGCAGCCTGGGACACCATCTGGTCCCATTGATGCTGTGTTTTTGGCTTTTGAAAGGGCTGTTTTCACCTGTGCGTCTGTGATTTTTGGGACACTACACTTTTCCGGTATTGTTGTGGGCCCTTTTGGAGGTGAGAGGGTGGTGAAGTTTGCACTGAATCTATCTGCGAGGATGTTGGCAATATCAGTAGGTTCAGTATATTTTGTGCTGTTTTGCACTAGTTCAGTGCATATCTGCGAGTTGCCACTTAGATTATTAACATAGCTAAAGAAGGCTTTGTGGTTATCTTTTAAATCCTTGGCTATTTTTCTTTCGAAGTTAGCCTTGGATGATTTCATGAGGGACCTTAGTTTCTTACTGATACTGATCAGGGATGTCTTTCCTTCTTGGGATTTGCTTTTTTTCTGAACTAGTTTCCTCCTTCTGTTGTATAGCCTGTTTATGGCAGGGGTCCACCAAACTGGTTTCCTTCTCTTAGAGGAGTGAGTCTTGGCTTTCCTAGGGATGGCACGATCCATGCATCTGTGTTCCGTGGCCGAATTGTAGTATGAGTTGTAGCCTGGTAGTGCTGGGGTGCTCTCTGGAGCCTTGAACCAGGTTTCAGTTACTGCACAGATGTCGACATTCTCCATACTGAGGAGTGCTTCGAGCACGTGCATTTTGAGATTTAAACTCCTGGCGTTGAGTAACATAACCCTCAGATGTTAAGTTGTCTATCTCGCCTTCATTCTTGCTGGATGGTTCGGAGCCGACCTCGGCTCCGACTCGGCCACTCTAAAAGCTCGAGAGTTGGTTCCACCGGCTCGAGGCTCCCCTTATATCCCACAATGCTAGGCGAGAGTTACCTCAGATCTCGTTTGCCGCTACAGCTTCGAGGTTGGTTGTTTCTACCGGTTCCTGGTGAGTACTATTTTCTTGTGAAAATTAGTCTTTAAAAACCCCTTTTAATTTAATATTTTTCTTAGTTAGTGTAGGTTAGAAAAATTTTATTCCCTACCCAAAAAAAATTTCCATTTCTTTCCCCAAGAACCTTTGGTTCTTCCCTTGGGCCTATAGGCCTTTTCTTCCCTAGCGGAGTGTGTGTGTTTAAAGTAGTTTTTGTACTTTAAATTACTAGTATTACTACTTTTATTGTATTAATCTAACAGGGTATTACTAGTGTGTTTGTGTGCGTGTTTGTGTACACCTGTTCAGACAAAATGTCTAAAGAAGCAAAGGTCTCCGGATTCAAGAAGTGTGATGCGTGCTGTCAGAAAATGTCTCTGACAGACGCTCACACTTCTTGTGTCTATTGTCTGGGACCTTTGCACCTGCAGGACTCCTGTGCTGTGTGCCATGGCTTCAGCCCCAGGGTCCTGCAGGAAAGAAAGAATAAATTAATTCTTAGAGGCTTACTCAAGCCAGAGGATTCCCTGTCTGTTTCAACAGGGAAGCCCTCTAGGCATCTAGGTCTTCGGCTCCGGCAACTGAGTCGAGACCTCAGGTTTCTCAACCTTTGCCTTTATCGGCTCCAGCTGGAGCCGATAAGTCTCAGTCCACAGTTTCTGTGGCTCCTGGCTCGGCGGGCCGAGGTTATAAGTTCCGTGTCGGCTCCGACCAGACCTTCGGAGCCGACAACTAGGAAGAGGTCCAGGTCACCATCTCTTGGCTCCGTTCATTCGGCTCCAGGATCTCCCCTGCTGTCTGAACGGGGCCAAAGGTCTCACTCCTCTAGGTCATCGAGGCTGTCGGATCATGACCTTCAGAGGGTAGTGAGTCGACTACTTAAGTGGAGGCACTGGCCCAGATGCTTCAGAGCCCGACTCATCAGTCGATGCCTGCCCCGGTCCATCAACAATTTCCTCCTTCGACTCTCTTGAGTTCGGAGCCGGGTCGTGTCGGAACCGAGACTGTGATTACGTCGGAGCCGATACAATTGTCTTCGGCTCCGTCGTCGGCTCCGTTTTCTTCTTTGGAAGAATCTCGGCGCCGGACTTCCCTCGTCGGCTCCGAGGGGGTGAGTGGCATCGGACCCTTGTCCGACCCCCCTCTCCCTCTCGGGGCTTCGGCGCTGGTGAGTTCGGCTCCGACATCGGCCTCGGAGCCATCACTGTCGGTGCCGAGGGGGGTTCTTAGCTCCTCGGAGTGGGGACCTTTGATTCTGCCTGACAGGGGTGCATTCGAGGTCATGCGGAGTGTGTTAGAGCCTGGCTCTACTCCACAGTCGGCTCCGTCCGCCCCTCCCTCTATGGTGCCTCAGGGTAAGTCGACTCACTCCCTCATCCCGGACCGCAGAGAGCCAGCTCCTCAGGTACCCCCTGTGGGGATTTCATCCTCTTCCGAGGCCTCTCCTGATTTGGCAGAAGAGCCCCCTCGGAAAAGGAAGTGTAAGAGGAAACACATTGACTCACCTGAGTCCATCACGTCAGACACAGATTTGGATGATTCTGAGGGTTCCCCCCGTTCCCCTTCTGAAGATGTCTCATTTGCAGACATTCTGGAGATCCTGAAACAGAGGGGAAATTGGCCAGCCCTCAACCCTTCGGAGGACGAATCTGTGTATCTTGAGGCGTTTGGCTCGTCCTTCCACCTCCTGGGTGTCCCCCTTGACCCCCTCATGCAGGTGGTTGCTAAGAAGGCATGGACGGCTCCTGATTCAGTGGACCCCACTCCCAGGAGACCTTCTAAGTTCATAACAGCTCCAGCAGACAAACAATTTCTAACAAAAGGAGTTTCTGTGGATGCTATGGTGGTAGCTGCTGCCACAAAGAAGGAACTAGCTGATCCTTCAGTACCTGTCCATCCACCTAACAAGGAATCTAGGTCCATGGATAGGTGCGGAAGCGGATGTTCTCCTCAGCGACATTTACCATGCGTTCGCTGAACTACCTGTGCCATTTTACTTTCGTCTTCAGAGGGACTTGATCAAGGAAGCGAGTGAAATGTTAAAGGATCCTACAGCTGCGGGTTTCCAAGAAAGATGAACACGCAGCTGGCTACCCTTAATTCCATATCCAACTCCTCCATGCCTCCTTTCTTACGCGGCTGATGGAGCGAGCAGAGCCGCAGGGACAGGGGTGGCCTTACGTAGGCACGCCTGGATGCGGCTATGCAATTTTGCGGACCCTTTCAAGACGTCTTTCATGAACTCCCCTTTTGATGGATCATCTCTCTTTGGTCCTCAAGTGAAAGAAACCCTGACTAGGTGCGAGTCTGATGGCAAGACCCTTTCTGCTGTCGGAGTCCGTTTTTCGACTCCTTCCAGGCCTTACCCCAAAGGCCAGAAGGGTGGAAAGATGTGGTTCCGTAAACAATCTCAAGGGACTTCGCCTGGCGACAGAGTCGTTTCCTACCAAAGGCAGAGGTGGGAATAACAATGGTAGACGTCGCCCTAGGGGCAGGGGGGGTCCGCAGAACCAGGGCAATCGGGAGGCCTTCCCTGACAAGCCCTTTCAGCATCCCTGAGGTGTTGCCCGACTGCCCATCTTCGGAGGCAGTCGGGGGAAGATTGTCACTGTACCCAGAAGCCTGGCTATCCCTGACTCAAGACAAGTGGGTACAGTCCATCATTTCCGAAGGCTATTCTATCCCCTTTCTTCGTTTCCAAAGCAGTCAAAAAATCCCTTCCAGATGTTCCACCCGCTCAAAGGGATCTAGCAGCTTTGGAAATTTCAAAACTGCTTGCAAAAAGAGCAATTCAGCCAGTGCCAGCAGGCCAACAAGGATCCGGAATCTACTCAAGGTTCTTTTTAGTTCCAAAGAAAACAGGGGACTGGAGACCGATGTTGGATCTCAGTGTCTTGAACAAATCAGTCAAGAAAACAAGATTTCGGATGGTCACGCTGCTATCCATCCTTCCCCTTTTGGGCAAAGGAAACTGGATGTGCTCTATAGACCTTCGGGATGCGTACTATCACATAAAATGAACAGGCGCTCCAGAAGATTCCTCCGCTTCAGGCTGGGAACCAGTCATTTTCAGTTCAGGGCCCTGCCCTTTGGTCTCACCACTGCCCCGGGTGTTTACCAAATGCATGGCAGTGGTAGCTTCTCACCTGAGGCGACAAGGATTCCAGGTGTTTCCATATTTGGACGACTGGCTCCTCACAGCTCCCACCAAGCATCTCCTTCTGATGGCCAGAGATTATACTTTTCGCATTTGTCAAAAACTGGGTATTTCAATAAATTGCGAAAAGTCTGTTTTGTCGCCTTGTCGTACTATTACCTACATAGGCAAACCTAGATACGATAAACATGTCTGCAAGGCTAACACATCAAAGGATATCAGACATTCACAAATTGGTATCACTCCTTCTCAACAACAACAGAATCAAAGCCAGGTTAGTTCTAAAGGTGTTGGGAATTATGGCTGCGGCCATACCTCTCCTTCCATTAGCCAGATACCACATGCGGATCCTTCAGTGGATGCTTTTTACTCAATGGTCATACCAGGAACTTCCAATGTCTCACACCATTGTGATCACGCAGCGTGCAAAAAGCATCTCATGTGGTGGATGTCTTCCCCCCATCTCCTGTCGGGAAGACCTTTTGTTCCACCTCCTCCGGTTGCTACTCTGACAACGGATGCCTCCCTGATCGGTTGGGGGGGGCATTATCAGGGCAGGACAGTCCAGGGCATATGGCAACCAAACGAATGCCACTTTCACATAAATGTTCTGGAGATGAGAGCAGTGCTTTTAGCGTTGCAAGCCCTTCAAGACTCTCTTCCCTTGGGAACAATTGCAATCCAGACAGACAATATGTCTGTAGTGTGGTACATCAACAAACAGGGCGGAACCAGATCATATCCCCTGTGTCGAGAAGCACTCAGACTGTGGCAATGGGCGATTTCTTCTCAGCGTTTTCTGATAGCAGCACATCCCGGGAAGTCCAATCATATTGCGGACAAGTTGAGCAGAGCTATTCTCATGCCTCACGAGTGGTCTCTGAAAGACTCTGTAGTGAGAGAAATTTTTCTCAAGTGGGGTCAGCCTTGCTGCGATCTTTTTGCTACTCCCCAAAACAGCAAGTGCCGAGAATATTTCACTCTATTCCCTTTACCAGGCCAACCCAGCAGAGACGCTCTAGTCCAAGTTTGGCCCCGGGGTCTTCTGTATGCATTTCCTCCTTTCCCACTGATCTCTCAAGTAATTCAGAAAGCTATCGCTCAGAAGGCCTCATTGATCCTCATTGCTCCTTACTGGCCTCGACAAGTGTGGTTCCCCTTTCTACATCGTTTTCTCTTGGAGCGACCGTGGAATCTGGACCTAGTTCCAGATCTTTTGATCCATCAGTCGGGTCAGTTTCATCGCTCCCTCCACTCTCTGAACCTTACTGCTTGGTTCCTCCAGTTCCAACCTTAGCCAGGCTTCCTCAATTATCTCACTCTGTTAGAGATATATTGATAGCTTCCCATAAATCTTCCACTAGGAAGATTTATTTGAGTAAGTGGAAACGTTTCACATATTGGGCTCAAGGAAAGGACATAGATCCTTTCACCGCTTCCATCCAACTAGTCCTTGATTTTCTAGCTGAACTCTTCCATGCAGGTTCATCTCCTCTACACTTAAAGTTCAATTGGCAGCTATTTCCAACTTTCATGTGGGTATTTCTGAATCTGCCCTAATGTCCCACAAACTCTGCAAAGCCTTTTTGAAAGGAGTTTTTCTTCTCAGACCTCCTATAAGAAATCCTCCTCCTCCTTGGGACCTAAATTTAGTTCTTGCTTCTTTGATTCTTCCCCTTTCGAACCTGCAGCTTCCTGTTCCTTAAAATTGTTATCATGGAAAACTCTTTTTCTGGTAGCTATTACATCAGCTAGAAGAGTTTCAGAGCTTCAAGCACTCAGTTGTCGTCCTCCTTATCTTTTGTTTCATAAGGACAGAGTATCCTACGAACTAACCCGTCCTTTTTGCCTAAGGTGGTCTCGACATCAAATCTAAACCAAAGCATTGACCTCCCTGTCTTTTTCCAGAGTATTCCAATAGGTCTGAACAAAAATTACACTGCCTGGATGTTCATCGTCAATTGAGGTACTACTTGGATAGAACAAAACAATTCAGAAAATCTGATCAGCTGTTTGTCTCCTATCACGGAAAGCAGAAAGGGACTTTCAGTTTCAAAGGTATCATTATCCAGATGGCTAACATCTTTGATTTCCCTTGTATATGAAATTAGACAACAAAAATTGCCTAATAAACCTAAAGCCCATTCCACCAGAGCTTTGGCTACTTCTTTAGCCTTCCAAGACAGACTGCCTATTGACACCATTTGTGCAGCGGCTACTTGGGCTACTCCTCACACTTTTATTTCTCATTATAAGTTGGATTTAGCTTCTAGGCATAGAGCTAATTTTGGTTCCACTGTTCTCAGGAGTCTGTTCCGTTAGGCCACCGGGACAAGGTGCTAGGGGCGGTCCCATCCAGCAAGAATGAAGGCGAGATAGACAACTTAACATATAGAAGTTATGTTCTTACCATAACGTTCCATGTTAGTTGTCTTCTTCTCGCCTTCTTCTTGCGTCCCACCCTCCTTCCCCCTGGCCTGGACAGACCTAGAGGAGTTGTGATCGTGACCTCTCTTTCTACCACCTCTTTCTTAGGCATATGCTGCTCTGCATATTTCCTGGATCAGGATGTAGGTCACCCTTCTTTCTTCCTGTTGTTAGAGGTGGACTCTGTTTAGAGTTATTCTGTTACTATTATAAGCTGGGGTTAGCTTACAAACGAGATCTGAGGTAACTCTCGCCTAGCATTGTGGGATATAAGGGGAGCCTCGAGCCGGTGGAACCAACTCTCGAGCTTTTAGAGTGGCCGAGTCGGAGCCGAGGTCGGCTCTGAACCATCCAGCAAGAAGAAGGCGAGAAGAAGACAACTAACATGGAACGTTATGGTAAGAACATAACTTCTATTTTTTTGTTAATTGTGCTGTTTACAGAGGTGGGTTTGACTTTTGAGCCATGCCTAAAAAAGCACTATGGGGGCAGCAAGAGCCTTGGCCAGTATTCGAAATCCTAGGGGTGACAGGTGCAAGCCATCTCTTGCGAAGCAACACAGCTTGTCGAGCATGTCGTCCCAGGCTGGCAGACACTGGGTCCCCTTTGAATGACACCAGAAGCTTAGCCAATTGTTGAAATTGATCATTTTTTCTTTATACTGAGGTATCATTGTTGGTGAGGGCAGGATGCTACTCAGGGTCAGGGTCATACCAGCCTGGGCTACAAGATCAGAGAGCTCTTCCATGTCTCTTTTCATGTAGTCCAGGGAGGTACATCTCAGGTCATTCACACCAACATGAACAATGACAGAGTCATATTTGTACTTGTTCTGGAGTGACCTGAGTGCTTGTGTTATGTCGTGGATTCTGGCTCCCAACAGGCAGCTAACAGTAACCTTCTGCTTGTCCAGCCTAGTGAGTGGGACGTCAGTGTGCCTGACTGTAGATTCACCTATTACTAGTGTGTTAGGTATGTTATTTTGCCTTAAGGGCTGTGATTGTGTGGCACACTGATTTTGTGTTTTATGTGTTGTCTGGTTTGTGATGGGAAGTGCAGGTTGTTTGGGTGTCTGCTTTGGAGGTCTCTGATGCTTTTGCAGGTTTTTATTTAGAGCCTCCGAGTATGATTTTGTGTATTTATGTGTATTTTTTGCCAGTGCTGTGCGGATTACTGTTGTTTTTTTGCACTTGTTGTAATCAAAGTTGATCAGGGCTCTGACAACTTCTGTTGTTGGCATAACATGACAGATCAGAAGGAAAAGCCAAGGCCTGGCTTCAAGAAGTGCAGTTGTGGGCAGAAGATGTCCATTACTGATGGACACTTTAATTGTGTTTATTGTTTGGGGCCTGTACACCTCCAAGAAGATTGCTGTATCTGCCACTCCTTCAGCAGTAGGGTCTTATTAGAATGGCGAAGGAAATTGGTACACTCCCTGGATAAGGCTGACCATATCTCCAAGTCCTCGAAGGGCTCAAAGTACTCGAAGGTGTCCTCAGAGCCCAGGTCATCGGCTCCTAGTCCTTCTGTGAGGGCGTGGTCACTAGCTTCGCAGTCCTCTGAGCCGTGCACCAAACAGATGCCTCGGAGCCGGTCCCTGGTCCTGGTACCGGTTTCCGAAACTCTGAAGTCTCCAACCCTTCGATCTGTGGCGTCTTCACTCCCTTCGACCCATTCGTCGAGGACGCTTTCTGATGTCGATGTGTAGTATCGGTAGTTCAACAGGTTTTAGAGAACCCGGCATTGGTTAAATTACTATCAGCTTCGTCCCAACTAGGTTCGAAGCCTGAGACTGTCCCACTGGCTGTGATTACTCCTCCTCCAAGCCGAGCAGGGCCTTTGGAGCTGGAGGAGGAGACTCTGATGATTGTGGAGCCGAGGCCTGTCCCAGTGCCTTCGGCTCCATCAACCCTTGACTTTTTCGGTTCCATTGGAAGAGTTTAGGAGCCGACACTCTCTCGTCGGCTCTGGTTGGGGGGGGGGTTGAACCGATGCAGCAGGTCCAACCCTTCCTCTTGGGGCTTTGGCGCAGATGAGCTCGGCTCCGTCCTCTGGTTCGGAGCCCGCTGTCTCGGCGCCAGGGAGGTTGCCAGCTTCCTTGGGGCGAAGCAGCAGTGCCTTTGATGCCATAAGGAGGGTTATGCCGTCTACGACACACACATCATCAGTTCCCTCCTCTTCCTCCCCTAAAGTGCTTAGTTCTGTCTCTACATCGCAGGCTTCTGTCAAGCTTCGAGACCCAGAGACTCAGGATAACCCCGTTGGGTGACCCCTGCTCTACTGAGACTTCACCAGAAGCCTCCACTGATGAGGTTCCCAGAAACAGATTATGTAAGAGGAGACTTATAGATTACCCTCAGGAATCGTTGACATCAGACATCGACTTAGAGGAATTAGAAGGGTCCCCACGGTCCCCCTTGGAGGATATCTCCTTTGCGGATATCCTGGAAGTCCTAAAGCAGAGGGGGTGACTGGCAGTCTGTTAGCCCTACTGAGGATGAGTCGGTGCTGCTGAAGGCCTTTGGGTCTCAACCTTCCATCTCCTGGGTTACCCCACCCTTCGATGAACTGATGGATTTGGTCGCTCGAAGGGCATGGGAGTGCCATGATTCTATGGAACCGGTCCCTCAGAGGCCTAAAAAATGTATCACCTCCCCCAAGACAAGACGTTTCTCAGTAAGGGAGTCCCCGTTGATGCCATGGTGGTGGCGGCGGCCACCAAGAAAGAGATGTCAGAAACCCCTTTCTCTATCCATCCTCCTAATAGAGACTCTAGGGCGATGAACAGATATGGGAAACGCATCTTTAGATGTTCTTCGTGTTTCTCTGTTGCAGTCATCACATTTGGGTTATCTGCTTGCAGTAGCCCTCAGTCGCCTGATTATCAAAGTCTTGGGTCCTGCGTCGGTTGCTCTCTCATCATCCGTGACGTCAGGTAGTCAGGATTATAAAGCATGCAGCCGACACCATTACATCAGTCTTTTTTCTGTGCGGTGCCCGAAGCAAAAGCAGTTTACAAGTGCCAGTCGGCCGACTCCTGAAATTTTCGTTTTCGAGTTTCAAAACCGAAGTCTTCAACTAAAGCTAAGTACCCCATTTTGGAAACTTTTTCTTGCTCTAAACCGATGTCAGTAAAAGTCAATAATTGTATTTCTTGTGGAAAGCAAATACCTTACAAAGATTTTCATTCGTACTGTATTCCTTGCCTTGGCCCTGCCCATGACGTACCTCGCTGTTGGTTTTGTGTCTTATTTAAGCAATGAAATATCCGTCGTCAGTATATTTACACTTCTAAATATTTTGGTACTCGGTTCAGTTATCCAGATATGTCTTCGGTAAGCCATCCGACTACCAACAGTCCGAAAAAATGCAAAGATAAAGACAGAGACAGACCGCATAGGTCCAAAGCTGCTGACGACGCTTCTCCTAAACCAGTCGCCAGTTCACCGGTACTCAGTGAGGTGCTTTCGCAGCCCCTAATACCCGCTACTTCAGATTCGCAAGCCTCTACTGAGACCCATTCGGAGTCCGGTATGCCGCGAGATGCTTCAACTGTGGAACCTGAGGATGTCTCTACCTTGGATGGGTCCGGAGCCGCTGTGCAGGCATCGGCTTCTGAAGGTGTATTTAGGCCTACTGACTTGCATATTAAACCGATGCCATCTTCTTCTTTAAGGCCTAAAATTCGAACCATGCCTAGAAAACCAATGCCCAGACCACATGGTCAGGCCTCTGTGCCTAAAAAACAAATGATAAGAATGGCTGAAGACCTTATTACTTTAATCAGGGGAAGCCAGCCTTCCCCTTCTGAGAGACCTAGGACTGAATTTGCTTATGAGTCTTCTGACCAGGATTCTGAAATTTCTGTTTCCTCTGATGACCAGGATTTACCCTTATTTACCTATGAGGATTCTGATGCAGAGGAATCCATTCCCTCTGCTTCCCCTCCAGAGGATTTCTCTTTTGGTGAAACCTTGCATACTCTTAGGGAGCATTTTTGCTCGGAAAACCAGGATTACTCTGATTCTAAAAAGAGGCTTAGGGATTTCTTACTCCTGACTCAACACAGGCCTAAAGCTATCCCCCCTGTACTAAACATTGTTGACAATGCCTTTTTGGAATCTAGCTTGGCCCATGATTCTTTACCTCCTGCTCCTAGAAAACCTGATAGATATTACAGGGTTCCTGACTGTCACAAGTTCCTTTTTAAAAATCCTACTGCGGATCCTGAGACCATTTCATAGGGACCCAAGGGCATTAAGGCTACTACTGCCAAAAATCCTACCCCTTCTGATAGAGACTCCAGGGTGCTGGATAGATGGGGTAAGAATGTATACGCTTCTGCAACCTTGGCCATTAGGGCCTTAAACTGCCAGTTTCATATATTAAAGTATCAGCAACATATTATTGGATTGCTTAAACAGAAAATGATGTTGATTCCTGACAGTGCTGAAAATAAGGATTTACAGGATTTAATGCATTCCGCTGAACAGGTTGGAAAACATACTTTGAAATGTGGATTTGATTCAGTAGAGGCATCTTGCAGGGCTGCTGTCACTGGGTCTGTACTTAGAAGTCATGCTTGGCTTAAGGAGCAATCTTTGCCAGATCATGTTAAAGCTAAATTGCTGGATGCTCCCTTAAATCAGGGCCGCCTGTTTGGCAACAAAGCAAAAGTTCTTAAAAAGATGGAGGAAAAAGCTAAATCTATGCAAACTGTTAATGATTTCCTACAAGAACAGCCTCCAAGATTTAGTAGGCATTGGCCCTCTAAGAATTGGTCCTTTCCTGCCTCTTCCAGGCCTCCTCAGGCCAAACCCAGAACCAGCAGAACACCCAGGCTTCAGTCCCAGGGTACACACAGGACTAAAGAGTGGGGGGCTCCCACTTCCAAATCAGGGAGTAGTAAGACTCCCCCCTATGGTAAGCCGTCTCAATGACAACTTTAAAACTTCTAAGCACTTCTCAACTGACTGCTCCTTTAGGGGGAAAGATTGCTCTGCAGGCCAGAAACTGGAAACTCAAGGAAGTGGGGGAGCCCAGATATAGACCTGTTTGCCTCCCCCCAGAACCATCAATTGGACAAATTTTGCACAAGGATTCCCCACAAGCTAGATTGGAAAGTGGATGCTCTATCCTTCAGCTGGAAAAAACTATCAGTTTATGCCTTTCTTCCTCTGCCTCTGCTTTCCAAGGTACTACTAAAGGTCAAACAGGACAAGCCAAGGATGATTTTAATTGCACCAGACTGGCCACGCCAACACTGGTACCTCCTCTTGCACAGTGTGTCACGCTTGGCCCCATGGCACCTGCCTCAGACTCCTTCCCTATTGTCTTAGCAGGAGAACCAGATTCTGTACCCTCAGCTGCAAACCCTGAACCTAGCAGCCTGGCTAATTACCTAATCTCTTCTTTACCATCCCTCAGTAAATCAGTGTTGGATATCATTTTAGAGGCAATGAGGCCTAGTACTAGAAAATCTTATGCTGCAAAATGGAAAAGATTTTGTGCCTAGAATCAATCTCAAGGGATGAGCGCAGCAGTGCCCAATTTACCTCAGATTCTACAATACTTGACTGAGGTGGTTCGCAATGGCTTGTCCTTTTCCTCAATCAAAATTCATGCCTCAGCCATTTCAGCTCATTACAAAACAAAGCTTACCTCGTCTCTCACCCACTGCTCAAGCAGTTCCTCAGAGGGGACAACAATTTAAGGCCACCCAGGAGATCTCCATCTCCAGCCTGGGACCTTAACTTTGTCTTGAAGAAACTCGCTCTTCCTCCTTTCGAGCCAGCTGCTACTGCAGATTTAAAATTCCTTTCCTGGAAAACAGCTTTCCTTTTAGCAATCACCTCTGCAAGTAGGGTATCTGAATTACACGCCCTTATGGCAGTGGAGCCTTTCATCATCTTTCATGCGGACAAGGTGTCTCTCAGAACCAATCCCATCTTCATGCCTAAGGTGGTATCCAGTGTGGCTCTTAATCAGTCCATTCATTTGCCTACCTTCTTTCCTAACCCACAGAACAAAGGGGAATTGATACTGAACTCCTTAGATGTGCACAGGCAACTTATATTTTACTTGGACAGGACTAAACCTCAAAGGAAATCTGAACAACTGCTGGTGGCATTTGCTGCAGGGACAGAGGGGGAAGCTATTTCAAAGCAAACCATTTCAAAATGGATAGGCCACTGTATTCATTTCTGCTATAAGCACCATGGAAAACCTATCCCACAGGGCATCAGACCCCATTCAACCAGGGCTGCATCTACCTCCACAGCCTTTCTCAGGGGTGTCCCTACCAGGGACATCCTAGAAGCTGCTACCTGGAGTTCTGTACATACTTTCACCAAGCATTATCATTTACCAGTTTTCTCTAAATCCAGAGCTGGCTTTGCCACTGCAATCTTGCAGGGCCTTATAGCTGCTCCTAATTCTATTTAAATTCCTCCTCCCAGCCTTAGCTTTGGGAATCTACCCAAATGTAATGACTGCAACAGTAAAACACGAAGAGCATAGTACAGTTGTGTACATTTACCATAAATGTAGATGTTCGAGTGTATTCACTGTTGCAGTCCTGGTTACCCTCCCTCCAGCCCCCTTTCTTCTTTTGGCTATACCACTACTCTCCCTTACTATGCTCAAAAAGCTTTTTGGTGTATTTGCTTTTTTGTTGGAGGTATATCCTTGTAATTATAGATTTAATTGCTTCCCATTAGAGGGGCACCTGACATCTGGGGCAAGAAAAACTGATATAATTGAGTCTGCTGCATGTTTTATACCCCTGATGACCGGACGTCATGGAAGAAGGGACAGCATCCAATGCAGGACCCAAGACTTTGTTAATCAGTCCGACTGAGGGCTACTGCAAGTAAATAACCCAAATGTAATGACTGCAACAGCGAATACACTCGAACATCTACATTTATGGTAAGTGTACACAACTGTACTTTCCAGACCTTCTGACATATTCGTCAGGGACCCTCCACCCCTCCCTTCGTTCCTTCAGACTGACAGCTTGGCTGCTCCAATTCCCTTCCTAGCCAGGTCGCATAAATTTTCTTCGGAGGTACAACACATTCTTGTATCTTCCCATAAAGCTTCTACCAGAAAGTTATTGCTAGTAAATGGAAGTGGTTTGCCCTTTGGGCTTCTCAAAACAACGTTGATCCCGTTGTGGCCCCTATTGCTAATATTCTGGAGTTTTTCTCTAAGCTTTTTCAAGAAGGTGCTACGGCTGCCAAAATTAGAGTCCAATTGGCTGCCATCTCGAATTTTCATCTTGGAGCTCTGGGTTCTAACTTAATGTCACACAAATTATGTCGGGTTTTCCTTAAGGGCACCATTCATCTCAGGCCTCCTGTTAGACAGCCCTTTACTCCCTGGAGTCTAAATTTTGTACTGTCCCGCATTATTCTTCCTCCTTTTGAGCCTGCATCATCCTGTCAGTTGAAGTTCCTATCCTGGAAGACTATTTTCTTGCTGGCCATTACCTCAGCACGCAGGGTATCTGAGCTCAAGCCCTTTCTGTCAAACCATTGTATTTGGTGTTTCATCCGGACAGGGTTTCACTGAGGATTAATCCTTCATTCTTGCCAAAAGTGTGCTCTGAGACTAATCTGAACCAAACTATTGAGTTTCCAACTTTTTTCCGTAATCATTCTAGTAAGTTGGAATACATGTTGCATAAACTTGATGTACACAGACAATTGAGATACTCTTGGGACAGGACAAAGGAATTTTGAAGATCTGACCAACTTTTTGTATCTTACGCAGACACCAAGAAATGATTATCAATTTCTAAAGTTACCCTTTCCAAATGGTTAACTGACTGCATTAAATTTATCTACCCTTCAGCCAACCAAACATTAGAGTATGGTGTGAACGCCCATTCAACTAGAGCTGTCTCTACGTCTTCGGCTTATACGGCTCATTTACCTTTGGATACTATATGTGCAGCTTCCACTTGGTCTAAGCCTCATACCTTTATCACTCATTACAAAGTAGATTAAGTAGGGCTTCCTTTGGTTCCACTGTCTTCAGGAATATACTCCTGTGAGCCACCCAGAATTAGGGTGCTTGGGACACTACCCACGTGTAAGAATAAACTGCGAGATTGAACAACTTCACATAAAGAAGTTATGTTCTTACCATAACGTTCCATATGAATTGTTCATCTCGCCTTTATTCTTACATTCCCACCCACCATCCCCAACAGGATCTCAAAGAATGGGTAGACTTGGGGTCTGGTAGTCTTTTCTGGGATTCTTACTCCAGCTGGAGTACTTCTGAGTTACCTTTTATTGTTGCTGAGTTCAGCAAACTAGATCTGGGATAGGACAGAGAGCATCATGGGATAGGGGCCTGGCTAGTAAAGCAGCCGACGGCTCTGCTCCGAACCCACGTGTAAGACTAAAGGCGAGATGAACAACTCACATGGGACGTTATGGTAAGAACATAACTTCTTTTTTTTATAGTATTGGTATTATATATTACTTTACAAGTTTATTTTAACTTTGGTAGGGGGAGGCAGTTATTGACGTGTGGATAGAATTTTCCAGATTTTTCACTTATAATTTCATGTTTTTATTTAATGTGTTATGGTGAGCCAGTTTATTTTCTAACAGGTGTGAATGAGTCGAGTATTTTCTTATTTAGAGGTATGTGGGTGCATAGATAAAAATATTTCTGCAAACAATTAATACGTGTATGTGTCTTGTTTGCCTTTATATTCAGATTAGTCCTGTCTTGTTTGATGATAACAGACAAGATGTGAAAAATCAGCAGTAGCTTCCTGATAAGGTTCTTAATGTGTGTGCTGCACATAGCAACATAGAAGCAATAGTGGGCAACTGATCATGGGGTTATAACATGTCTAGTCGTGTACAGCTTTAAGCAGACACAGAACTGTACTTGCCAATCTGAGGGCACATGAGTACTGAGTGGCATATTCCAAAATTGATAGTATCAATCAGTATCGGTAAGCCTAGTTACGTAGAGGTGTCACTTCGTGACTCAACATTTCTCAAACTCTTCAGTCACACAGTACAGAGCAAGAGACAGGAACAATCAGCCTAAGCAGTAAAAAACACAGTTGGCTGCTTTCTCGTGTTTATGAAATTTGTAGGTAGAATTTGACAGAAATTATATTTATTCATTATTGTGGATATAACCACAGTTTGAATATGCCTGGTGGTGATTCAAGGGATTATAATTTTGTTGCCTTGTTTCTTATTGTTGTGTTATCTCGCATCCATTTCCCAGATGAGGGATGAGAATTCTATGAAGAGTTTTTAACGTGAAGCTGTGCCCAAAGCTTTAGATAGATAAAATGAACAGAGATGAAGTTGTGTTACCCTTATATCTGGTTTGATGAATGTTGTTGTTGAAGCTAAATAGGGCTGGCTGTTCTACTATTTAATCTGATATTGTTAATCTTCTTTCCATTCATCACTGATGGGTTCAGTTCCGAGCCCTCTGAACCGAGTCGGCCTTTTTACCAAGCTCATGCCAGCTAAAAAACTCTCGAGCTAAGTCTCTACCCAGAATGCCCTTCTCCCTGTTACCTCAGATCTCGTTTGCTGCGTAGATGTAAAGCCGCGTTTCAGCCGAGCTGTCAACTAAGTGAAACTTTTTGATATTTGTATGAAAAATTTTGGATATCTTCATATTTTATTAAGCAATTAGTTTTTCTAGTGTCTTTTCTTCTGTCTGACCTTGTTTTTTTCTGTCTACCCGTAGTTACCATTGGTACACTTTCAAGTACCATTGTTGGTACGGCCTTCCTCCCTTACCCTTGTGGTATTTCTTCAACACCATAGTTGGTATTGTTTAACCTATTAGCTGTCTTTTATTCATGTGTTTCCTTTCTTTTCTCTGTCATACCAGTGTATTGTTATATTTGTGACTTTTTTGAACGGAGTGACTTTGATTATAGTTGGAATATACAGTTGGCCTGTGGTGTTTTTCCTCTATCAAGATGTCGGATAAGAAAGGTACTTCAGGTTTTAAGCATTTTACTTCATGTAATGGCAAATTACGTAACAGTGATTTTCATGATGACTGTTTATACTGTTTGGGAGTGTCCCACCTTTCGGTGCAACCTCCATGTGACATTTGTCAGAGTTTCAGTCAACGCACTCTTAATGAGCGCAAAAATAAACTAATTCTGAAAGGGTTACTCAAGTCTCCCTTCTCAGAGACCATTTCTGCAATGGAGGTCTCAACTCCTCCTTCTAAGGACAAAAAGAGATCCCACTCTGTTCCTTCTTCACCATTGGTTGATCAGAGCAAGCCTGGGAAATCAAATGTCCCAAAGTTATCTTTGGAGGATAAATCAGCCTACTTGGCTCTGACCATCTCAAAACCATTGATACTGGCCCCCGTTTCGGCACCGGTCCTGCCTCCAGCACCGATTATAGACCTTACTATGCCTATTTCAATTTCAGCACCTGTGGCCCTTTGGCTCAAGGCACACCTTCGACTATGTCATTAGTTTCCATTTGGAACCGACCGTTTCAGCTCCGAGTGCCACTTCGGCACCGAGCATTGTACTGACCTCAGTGGATTTGCCCCCTTTACTTCCGGTCTCGAAACTAGAGACTTCAGTGCTGGCAGACCTTGCACCAAGGATCCAATACTCCCCCTCCATAGATCCATTTCTGGGCCAAGCGTATAGCCCCTTCATCGAACGTCCTGACTCCCCATCCAGAGTATCCACTAGATCCACCAGGAGCCTTTCTGAACATGACGTGGTGTGTCTTGTAGACCAGCTGTTGTTAGCCAGCGGGATTCCCTCACTTTCTAAGACCCATCCACCTGCAGGACTTGGGTTGCCGTATCCACGGACTCCATCTTACACTCCTCCTTCGACCATCTTGGTTCTGAAGCGTTCTGCTCCGACATCTTTCTTGGAACTCATCACCCCGGTGCATGCAGTGCATCTCACGTCGGCTCCGAGTTTGTCCCTTTGGTCTTCGGTTTCCGCTGAACCAGTCCTTCCTCAATCTGGGGATTGGGGGACGTGTGCATCAGCCCGGGGTACGGAGCCACCTCTCTCCTCGGTTCCATCCTCAGTGCTGATTGCTGCATCCACGCCGATCCTGCTTGAGGCTCCATCCATGGGGGCGGGTTCGTCAGAGTGGGGTGTGACCCCAGTCCCAAGGTTGTCTTTCTCGGTTCCGGGCTCCCATCCCTCTTTGGGCGGGCCTGCCTTCCGCATGATGGAGAGGGCTCTTGCTTCTGGCAGCACTCCTTCGATGTTGGAACCCCAGTTTTCACCCCCCTGAGCTACAGCTGTCACAGACCACCCCCCCCCGGGACACCGGGCAGAGAACCCGCAGGACACCCCTGTTCAGGATACCCGCTCTTCCGAGTCTTCCTCAGAGACACCCACTGAGGAGCTCCCTCGAAAGAAGACGTGCAAGAGGAAGCACATAGAATCACCAGAGGACTCCTTAACGGAAGACATGGATTACAATGATGGTGAAGGGTCCCCATGGTCACCTCCTGATGATGTCTCCTTCGGAAACATCCTGGAAATGTTAAAGCAGAGAGGTGAGTGGAAGACCTCCAAGCTTTCATCTGAGGAGTCCGTGTTCCTGCAGTTTTTTTGCACCTGGCCTTCTACCTCTTGGGTGTCTCCGCCTGCCGACGAGCTTGTCCAGTTCGTTGTGCAGTGCGCTTGGAAGTAGCCTGATTCCATTGAGGTGATCCCTCGGAGACCAGACAAAATTCTTTCCCCTCCTGAGGAGAACCCGGATTGGTCCAAAGCGTTACCAGTTAATGCTATGGTGGTGCTAGCAGCCACGAAAAAGGACTTGGCTGAGGAAAGTCCCGCTGTCCACCCGCCCAACAGGGAGTTCTGGGCGGTGGACAGACTTGGAAAAAACACCTTCACGAAGAAAATCTCAATAAACATAAATATAAATTATTATTTTTTTTTGTGTATATATGTGTGTGGGAAAAGAGTTATTGCATCAGAATTATTTTCTATATAATATGTAAGGTCGTTTGATTTAATAATTAAAATTTGATGTTTATGAAATTATGTAATTCCATAGAACATGGGCCATTACTATTTCCCGTTCTGAAATTTAGAAAGGATGTATGTACATATGTACACACACACACATATATTTGCATGTAATTCAGATATGAATTTTTCTTTATTTTTGTGTGTATATATGCATTGGAAAATTAATTTTGCATCAGAACTATTTTATATTTTCTTATACATAATATGTAAGGTTGCCTGATTTAGTAATTAGAATTTGATGTTTATGAAATTATATTTGATATATATATATATATATATATATATATATATATATCACTATTTAATAGATTGAAATGTGAACTTTGTATAAAATAACAAACATATATATTTATATATTTTTTATGTAAGGTTGCCTCGTGATAAATTAGAGTTTGATGTTTTTGAAATTACAATCTGTGTATATGTTTTCACATGAAAAATAATGAAGTGGGATTTGCATTATATATGATGGATACATGTCCCTTTTAAGAAATATTTAGAATGTATTTAAAAATGATGATTTTGTCTAACTGGCTGACTAATTAATTGGAACATTGATAGATTAATTGAAGTAATTATGATTGTGCTGCATGTATTTAAGGATGAGGGTGTTGTTTAGAAGTGTTCCATTAGAAGGCAAGAAGCCGAGGTGCCAGAACATTTTGTATGAATAAAAGACTTCTCCTTGGAGTGGTGTTCCTGTTCCTCTTTTTGATGGTGGACAGACTTGGGAAGCATATTTTTGCATCAGGGACCTTTGCCATACAGTCCCTGAATTATTTGGCACATTTTACAAGGCTCCAGAGGGACTTGATCTCTGAACTCTCTGGGACGCTCGCAGGACAGTTGTCTGATGAGGTCAGGGACAAAGTGGCCTCACAGCACGAAACCCTGGAATCAATATCCAACTCATCCATGAGGTTGCTGTCACATGCAACTGAAGGGCGGCTAGAGCTGCAGGTACAGGCATTGTTATGAGGCATCATGCCTGGATGCACATTTGCAACCTCCCGGACCCCTTCAAGTCTTCCTTTCTGAATGCACCCATCGAAGCTTCATCCCTTTTTGGCTCCAAAGTGAAGGACATGCTAGCCAGGTGCGAGAGAGATGGAAAGACCCTGTCTGCCATAGGCCTACGGTTTTCCAACCCTCAACGTACCTTCTCCAGGAATCAGAGGAGTGGAAAGATGTGGCATAAGAAATCTCAGGGTCCCTTCCGTGCTACACATGGTGATGATACTCCCAGAAGCAGAGGGGGTAACAATTCCGGAAGATGCCCCTATAGAGGCAAGAGGGTTCCTTGTAATCAGGGCTTTGGGGATTCCTTCTCTGGACAGCCTTATCAGTGCTCCTGAGGAGCAGCCCGATTGCTTACCTCTGGAAGCAGTCGAGGGTCGTTTCTCTCAGCACCAAGCTGCCTGGCAATCCATCACTATCAATTGTTGGTTGCAGAGCATCATCACCACAGGTTACACCATTCCCCTTTCTTGTCAGCTAAATTTCCCAAGAAAACTTCCCAATGTTCCACGCAGTCAAAGGGAAGAAGCAGCTTCAGAGATTATAAAGTTGTCTCAAAAAAGAGTCATCCAACCAGTCCCACCAGACCAGCGTGGATCCAGATTTTACTCTAGATTGTTTTTGGTGCTAAAAAAGACAGGGGATTGGAGACCCATTTTTGATCTCAGCAGCTTAAACAAGTCTGTCATCCAAACCAAATTCCAGATGGTCACGGTTCAGTCCATTCTCCCTTTTTAAGAGAAGGCGATTGGATGTGCTCTATAGATCTCTGGGATGCGTATCACCACATCAAGATGGACAAACGCTCCAGGAGTCTGCTTCGCTTCTGGCTAGGAGCCAGTCATTATCAATTCCATGCCCTGCCGTTCGGTCTCTCTACAGCCCCCAGAGTGTTCACGAAATGCATGGCAGTGGTAACAGCTCACTTGAGACTAAAAGGATTCTGGGTGTTTCCATATCTGAACGACTGGGTCCTTACCGCTCCCCACCGAAGATCTTCTGGTAACAACACTACATTATACTCTCTCTCTGGCAAAATTGTTGGGAATAACGATACATTGGGAGAAATCAAACCTTGTTCCTGAACAACAAAGAGTTCATTGGAGCAGTGTTCAGTACTCAGTCCTGTCTGGTATCACTCGCAGTTCACAGACTCCATCGATTGAGGCTTCAACTCCATGTGATACTCTCACAAACAACAGTTTCTGCAAGGGAAGTTCTTCAGGCCCTAGGTTCTATGGCAGCGTCAATCCCAATACTGCCTCTAGGAAAGCTACATAGTGGATTCTGCAGTGGCTCCTTCTGAATCAGTGGTTCCCAAACTATTACCCCCTCAGTTACCAGATTGGAATAACCAACTCCTGCAAACAGGACCTGCTTTGATGGATGAGGCCAGACGTAGAACTTTGGAGTCGTCCATTTCAGTCTCCTCAGCCCACAGCTATTGTGACCACGGATGCTTCCCTGATCAGGAGGGGGGCCATTTCCTGGGAAATACTGTCCAAAGCACAATGTCCACCTCAGAGGCCCACCTGCATGTCAGTGTTCTGGAACTGAGAGCTGTGCTGTTAGCATTGCAGGCCTTCCATTCAGCTCTTCCTTCCGGGACAATTGCAATTTAGTCAGACAGTATGTCAGTGGTCTGGTATATCTGCAAGCAAGGAGGAACCAAGTCCTATCCCCTATGTCGAGAAGCCATGAGAATTTGGCAGTGGGCAATAGCTTCCAACCGCTTTCTAATAGCAATGCATATCCCGGGGAGCTCCAACATTATTGCGGACAAGCTGAGCAGATGCATCCTCGTGCCTCACAAGTGGTCGCTCAACCCCGAGGTGGCTTCAGCAGCCTTCAGCCACGTGGACCAGCCCTGCTGCGATCTTTTCACCTCCCCATCAAACACCAAGTGCAGCAGCTATTTCGCCTTACTTCCCCTAGAAGGGGAGTCATCGAGGGACGCTGTGATCCACGATTGGCCCACAGGACTTCTTTACGCTTACCTCCCAATCCTCTGATCCCACAATTTCTAAAGAAAGCTCTTCGGTTGAGATGCAAGGTGATCCTCATAGCCCCATTCTGGCCTCGACAAGTTTGGTTCCCCTTCCTTCAGTCTCACCTAGTATACCTGCCATGGATTCTGGACCCTCTACCAGATCTGATTACTCACCCCCAAGGGATGAGTCACCCAAATCTGTCCAGTCTCAAGCTGACAACTTGGTTTCTCCACTTCCACTAGTAGTCAGGCAAGCTAATCTATCCTCGCCTGTTCGAGACATCATTCTGGCCTCTCATAAACCATCCACCAGAAGACTGTACCAGGATAAATGGAAAAGATTTTCTATCTGGTCCAAGGATAACATGCTAGACCTGTATTTGGCTCCAGTTACTGCAGTGCTTCAATACTTGGCTAGCTTTTTTGATAATGGAGCCTCTGCCACTACCATGCGAGTACATCTAGCGACAATTTCCAATTTCCACAATGGTATAGATGGCACCCCTCATCTGTCTATGCATTTGAAAGGCTTTCCTTAAGGGGACTTCTCATATCAGGCCTCCCGTCAGACAGCCCGTGGAACCATGGAACCTCACTCTAGTCCTTCAGTGTTTGACTCAGAAACCTTTTGAACCTGCTGTGCAGTGTGACCTAAAGTTTTTGTCTTGGAAATCCGTGTTCTTGGTAGCCATCACATCTGCCAGAAGAGTCTCAGAGCTGCAGGCATTGTGTATCAAGAGGCCCTATCTGGTCTTTCATAAAGACAGAGTATCACTTTGGATGATCCATTCTTTCTCCCCAAAGTTGTTTCTGAATTCTCCATAAACCAGACCATTGACCTAAAAGTGTTTTTTCCGAATTTTGCCAATAGAGGAGAGTACTGCCTTCACTCTTTAGACATTAGACAATTGAGATTTTATCTAGACAGGACCAAACCTATCTGTAAATCTGAACAGCTTTTCATCTCCTATTCTGGGCCTAGAATGGGAGAGGCTGTTTCCAACATTACTTTATCAAAATGGCTAGGGGACTGCATATGTTTCATCTGTTCCCTCAGTAATGAACCTATGCCAAAAGTTAAAAGCTCACTCCACTAGATCTATGGCAACATCTGTAGCTTTCCATTCCAGGGCTTCCATGGATGACATCTGTGCAGCAGCTACCTGGAATAAGCCTCATACCTTTTTTAATCATTACAAATTGGACTAGGTCTCCAGAGAGTGAGCTGCCTTCGGCTCAGTGGTACTCAGGAATATTCTTCCATAAGGGCCGCCCATGGACTTCAAGGTAGCTTGGGATTCTGTCCCATCAGTGATGAATGGAAAGAAGATTAACAACATCAGATAAAGAAGTTATGTCTTACCCTAACATTCCATCTGTGTTGTTCATCTTCTTTCTTCATCACTTCCCACCCTCCTTCCCCCTCCAAAGGCTCCTGGGGGATGCTTTGGGTGTAAGTGGTGCCCTAGGGTAGTTGCGCAGAAGTGGCCTCGGCTTTACTTCCTTTTCTCTAACAAACTCGATCTGAGGTAACAGAGAGAAGGGCATTGTGGGTAGAGACTTAGTTCGAGAATGTTTTGGCTGGTGCGAGCTTGTTAAAAAGGCCGACTCGGTTCAGAGGCCTCGGAACCGAACCCATCAGTGATGAATGAAAGAAGATGAACAAAACAACACAGATGGAACGTTATGGCAAGACATGACTTCTTTTTTTATTTATTTATTTCACATCTGTTAACCGGGTTAGTCCAACTGAGTTTGCAAACAAACCCATTTTCAGTGGAGATCCGAGGGGAAAAGCCCCAGCAAACATAAGTAAAGATAAAGTGACCATATACAAATGTTAAATAATCACAATACAAAATAATTGTAAAAAAGAAAAGGTTATGAACTGTTTGCATTGCATTGATAGTAAGCAACCCATTTTCAGTGGAGACCCAAGGGGAAAGACCTCCAGCAAACATAAGCAAAGTTAAACATACAGGGCAAAAACTATTAAAAATAACACTTCAAATACGAAATTAATTATAAAGGAAAAACAAAAGGAAAAAATTATGAACATTAAGGGTTGCACTGATAGCAGTGGTCTACAAATGTACAAAATATGACAGTAAAAACAAAAAGGTAATCGTTCTAAAGAAGGACAATGTATAGACATTGATAGGAATGGGGGGAAGAGATAAATAGTGTGGAGAATGGGAGGGAGAGAAAGGAGGGGGATTATAGCAGGGCTGTAGTAGTAGAGCTGAGGGTTTAGGAGGTTAGTTTGAGCAGAAGTTACTAACGGAAAGAAAGTTAGGAGATACAACAGGTTATACAGTAGGACAGACTAAGACTACATGTGACTAGGATGAACGCCATGCTGAATTTTGAATAGAGGGTTGTAATTAGTAAGGTGGTTAGTGAGCTGGATGTAGATACATTTTTTTCCAAGATTTTTGATAGTAGTGCTGGGATGACAGTGGGTCTGTAATTTGAAAAATCAGGTGAGCTTTCACCTTTATGTAGTGGGATAATATAAGATGTTTTCCAGATGCAAGAAATATATTTTTGATTATATAACAATTAATTAGTATGAAGATGGGGAAGGCCATGGCATCTGCCTCCAATTTTAAATATGTTAGCTTGCAGGGTATCCGTACCTAAAGCTGTTGGCTTTTAGCTTAAGTAATAGTTTACTAATAGTGGAAGTTGTAAAATTTTGGAAATTGAAAAAGTCACTTTTGTATTGTCCAGTGAGTCTGGAGTATGTAGGTGAGCATCATATAGGATGCATCGTTGTCAGACTAGGAATTAGCCAATCATCAGGGATTACAAACAGGAACAATGACCAAAAACCTACACAGTACCACTTCAGTTATTTGTTTACAGATAACCACTGGGAGACCAGACACAAATGCATACAGTTGTAAGGTAAAGACAAAGAAAAGTGCTGAAGAACATATTGTACAATGCAGTAACGCACAAAGATGATGCAACATGTACGCTAAGAAATGCAGTTCCCTATTAGACAGAAGTCGGCAAAAAATAAAATATGAAATTAAAGGAATAGATTAGTGGGTCTACTAATATTAAAATTTGCATCACGCTTATTTTTACAGAATTAGAAACAGCCAGATCATAAAATTCAGGGCACTTCATTAGTACTTAGAAATTAGCACTTTACACTAGAAAATAAAGGTGATGTTTATAGAGCCACCTCAGAAAGTCATTGCAGTTGGCTAGTGTTTAGAAATGAAAAACAATCTTCTTTTTCTTTCAGCTTTTCCCGGTTAGGGGTCACCACAGCGGATCACCTGTTTCCATTTCTTCATGTCCTCTGCATCTTGCTCTGTCACACCAACCACCTGCATGTCCTCTCTAACCACATACATAAACCTTATCTTAGGCCTTCCTCTTTTCCTCTTACCTGGCAGCTTCATCCTAAAAAAAGAAAAGACTGCTTCTAGTACTTTTTGAACCTTGCATCGTTCATATGCTTTCTACAGAGCTAGTGGTAGTCATGCCATAAAATCATTGCACTTAGCTAACATTCAGAAATTAGTGCAAATAAAATATGAAGTCAAATGAGCTGAAGACTTTGCTTATTAATATTTTAACTTTGCATTATTCATATGCTATCCTGCAAGGCAGATCATTACCTTCCTGAAAGGCTACTTTTCTCTGAAGATAAAAAGCACAGGTGAAACTAATGACTCACAAAGCTGCTGTGAGTACAACTGCAATTTGAGATGGAATGTGGCTAAGACCTTTGAAACTTTGTGTAAGCACCCTTTCCCCTCCCCCCAACCAGGGATGTCGGGAGGCATACGCACTGTACTGATTTCAGTACAACTTATTTAGAAGAGGGGGTAGCTTTTTAACTAAAAAAATTACAAACAACGTTGGCTCCTTTAAGGATGCTTGCTGGGTGTTGTGATGAAGACGAACAGGAGCTCATGTCATGTCCAGCTGGCTGCGAGCGGGAAATTAGCTTGAATGGAGCAGTCGTGAACAGATAGGAGTGCGAGCAGGAAACGGATTAGGAAAGTATGGAGCAATCAGGTGAACAGATTATCAGGTAAGGAAAGTATGTGTGAAACAGATCGGGAAATTATGGAGGTGTGTGTATGTCTGTAGGAGTGCGAGCAGGAAATGGATTAGGAAAGTATGGAGCAATCAGGTGAACAGATTATCAGGTAAGGAGAGTATGTGTGAAACAGATCGGGAAGTTATGGAGGTGTGTGTGTGTGTGTGTGTGTGTGTGTGTGTGTGTGTGTGTGTGTGTGTGTGTGTGTGTGTGTGTGAGTGTGTGAGTGTGTGAGTGTGTGAGTGTGTGAGTGTGTGAGTGTGCAAGTGTGTGAGTAAATGCCCCCACATAATACAACAGGTGTTTAGGCTCAAACCCTGTACTTTTGCTTCAGGGTAAGAAGAGCCTAAAGTCCCTAACCATCACCCTTTCTGAACTTTGTTCAGATTTTTATTTCCAACAGTTGTGAGCTATGGTGAGAACTGAAGTTGTATTCCCCAGCTGTGGTGAGAAGTGAGAACTGAAGTTGTATTCCCCCATTATTATTTTTGTTGTTTGTCCAGGTATTTTGTGCTAAGGTGTGAAGTGAGAACTGAATTTGTATTCCCTCATTATTGGCTTTGTTTGTCCAGGTTTTTGTGCTAAGAGGTTGAGAGCTATCTAATAGCCATTAAGTTTCAGTCTTCCTGTTTTTCAAACTGCTGATTTAGCATAGTGATATGTTGCACTGACTGTAGTGTATATGGTTCTGGGTTCAAGACATGCATGGTAGTAACACAGCATTTTATTCTAGCAACTTTCCAAAATTATACAAGCAATGTTTAAAATGTGTCCCTGGTTTTGGGCTTTTGCCCCCCCCCAATAAATGTTGGCTTTTTCCAGATTTCTTGTGCTGTAAAGTTCAGAGATAGAGCCGAGTGTCGAGTACATTTTACAAGGAGCTGAAAGCTGCAGGGGAACTAAAGTTTAGTGCTGCTTATGCTGAGTTTGCTTGTATTGTTAATAACACAACAGGTAGTGTACTTGCTTTTGATGCAGAAGGCTGTGGGATGTTCATCGTGTTTCACTGTTGCAGTCATGACTGTAGGGTTCTCCCCTGCTGGCAGGCAGTCCTCGGTCGGCCAGAATCCCAAAGTCTGGGTCCGGCGTCGGCTGTTCAACCACGCTCCCTGACGTCAGAGCGCCAGGAGTACAAAGCTGACAGCCGACGCCATCTTCCCCAGTCTTTCTTGCCATGCGGTGATAGCAGTTCGCAAGTGCCGGTCGGCTGACTCCTGACGATTGTTTCTGATAAACTTCAGTCCGAAGACTTTCTTCTCCACTCAAAGCTAAGTACCCCATTGGGGAAACTTTTTCTTGCTCCAGTCCGATGTCAGAAAAAGTTAATAATTGTATTTCATGTGGGAAGCAAATACCTCATAAGGATTTTCATTCTTACTGTATTCCTTGCTTAGGCCCTGACCACGACGTAGCTAGTTGTCGGTTTTGTGCTAGATTCAATCAACGTACAATTAAACGAAGGTACGATTTTGCTTTTCATTACTTCGGTATGCGCTTTAACTACAAAATGTCGTCGGATACGGTTCCGGCTACCGGAGTTCACAAACTTCGCAAGGATAAAGACAGGACTCCGAGATCCAAATCTGATGATAGTGCACAAGCGGAGCCAGCTTCGGGTTCAGCCGTCGTCAGTGAGGCACTTTTGCAGCCCCTGTCGTCGGCCATTTCAGAACCGATGGCCAAAACGGACTCTCATGAGGAGCCAACAAGGCCTTTAAATATCTCTATTGCAGGACCTTCGGACAGTGCTCCTTCGGATGGGTCCGGAGCCGCTGTGCAGGTACCGGCGTCCGAAGGGGTTTTCAGGCCTACTCAGCTTATAATAAAGGCAAAGCCAAAGACAAAGGCAAAGACTCCTTCTAAATCAAAGACTGCAACACAGGCCTCTTCTGAACCGGCTCCCAAGTCACAGAAACAGTTACTCAAGATGGCGGAGGATTTACTTACTATGATTAGGGGTTCACATCCCCCTCCAGATAAAATGCCAAGGCAAGATGTTTATTATGATTCCTCTGATCAGGCTTCTGTTTCTTCAGTTTCCTCTTCTGACCAGGAATATTCTTTCCCTCCTTATGAGGATTCTGATGCTGAGGAATCTATTCCCCCAGCTTCTCCCCCTGAGGATTTCTCTTTTGGGGAAACTTTGCATGAAATGAGGGAACATTTCCACTGAGAAGGACAGGAGTATTCAGAATCTAAGAAAAGAGTAAGGGATTTTCTTCTTCTCCCCCAACATAGACCCCTGGCTATTCCTCCTGTTTTGGATATTGTGGATGATGCTTTTTCGGAGGCTAACTTAACCTGTGATTCTTTTCCTCCTGCTCCTGTCAAGCCGGATAGATATTACAGGGTTCCTGATTCCCACCAGTTTTTATACAAGAACCCTTCTGCTGACCCTGAAACCACTTCTCAGGGCCCTAAGGGAGTTAAGGCCGCTTCTGCCAAAAATCCTATTCCCACTGAAAAGGACTCTAGATCTTTAGAAAGATGGGGCAAAAAAGTGTACACCTCTGCTACTTTGTCCATCAGGGCTTTAAACTGTCAGTTTCATATGCTGAAATACCAGCAATTTCTCTTGTCTGTTTTAAAACAAAAGCTTACTTCCATTTCTGCCTGTGCAGATGATAAGGAATTACATGACTTATTGCATGCCACTGAGCAAGTTGGAAAGCATGGTTTACACTGTGGATTTGATGCCTTGGAGGCTTCTTGTAGGGCTGCTGCCTCCGGCACAGTCATTAGAAGGCATGCATGGCTAAAGGAAGAAAATTTGCCAGAACAAGTGAAAGCTAAATTATTGGATGCTCCTGTTCAGCATAATGTTTTGTTTGGATCAAAAGCTGAAGAAGTGATTAAAAAGGTGGAGGATAAGGTGAAATCCATGCAAACAGTTAAAGATTTCTTACAAGTACAGCCACCAAGATTTAGCAGAAATTGGCCTTCTAAAAATCGGTCCTTTCCCACTTCAGACAGGCCTCAGAGGGTAGATATAGACGCTCCAGAGGAAGGCCTCAAACACAAGGTTCTTATAGACCAAGACAGTGGACTGCTTCCACCCCTAGGGGAGGAGAGGACAGGTCACAAACTCATAGGAAACAAACTCAATGACTCCCTCTGTTGGGCTGCAGGAACTTCTTGCCTGGAAACCCCTCTCGGAGGAAAACTCTCTCTTTTTTTATCAAAATTGGACTCATATAACCCAAGACAAGTGGGTTCTGGATGTGGTTCTAAGAGGTTACAAATTCCATTTTCATACCCTGCCAAGGCCAAGCGAATGGCCAGACCTTCCAAAACATCAATGGACAGAGGCCTTAAACCAGGTGGAAGCTCTTTTGGCTATGAAAGCCATAGAACTGGTTCCACTTTCAGAGATGGGACAAGGTTTTTACTCAAGGCTCTTTCTAGTCCCCAGGAAGCAAAACTCATGGAGACCCATTCTGGATCTGTCAGTCTTGAACACCTTTCTAGAGATTCCAGAATTCAAGATGCTTACTCTACAGCAGCTACTTCCAATGCTGTCCAAAGATGCTTGGATGGTAACTTTGGATTTAAAGGAGGCATAGCTACACATTCCCATCAGGCAGGAATGCAGAAAATACCTTAGGTTCAAGGCCGGATCGAGGCACTTTCAATTCTCTGCACTGCCCTTTGGATTGTCTACTGCGCCCAGGGTCTTCACCAAATGCCTGGCTCCAGTAGTAGCTTACTGCAGACTCAAGGGGATTCAAATATACCCTTATCTGGACAATTGTCTAATTCAGGCAGACAGCAAGGATGTCTTACTCCAGCATCTAGAATTCGTTCAAAACCTCCTCAAGTTCCTGGGATTCTCTGTAAACATAAAAAAGTCAAATTTGACACCCTCACAACAGATAACTTTTCTGGGTGCTCTTCTAAACACCACAACCCAGATGGCATTTCTAACATCTGAAAAACAATTACAGCTGGCTTCAACTTTTAAAACTTTGACAACTTTAACTCAGCTATCTGCAAGGAGATTCCTGCAGGCTTTGGGTTACATGGCCTCCTGCATCCTTCTCGTACCATATGCAAGACTACACATGAGGAAAATACAGTGGTACCTAAAAAGTGTATGGTCTCAGCATTGTCACAGTTTAGACATACTGATCTCCGTCCTGCCTTGCCTTCAAAAGGAATTTCTTTGGTGGTCCAGGGCATGTACTCTAAACAAAGGGAAACCCTTCTGTCTGCCTCCTGCCACTCAGATTCTAAACACGGACGCCTCGGATTATGCTTGGGGAGCCCATTTTCAGGGCAACTGTCTGCAGGGCCTTTGGACAAAGGATCAGAAGCACCTGCATATCAATTTAAAGGAAATGTTAGCCGTCCAGGAAGCTCTTCTGGCCTTCAGGAATCTTTTACATCCAGGACAACTACTAATACGGACAGACAACACCACAGTTATGTGGTACATAAACAAGCAAGGGGGATCTCATTCCTACCCCCTTTGCAGACTAGCCATGGATCTATGGAACACAGCTCTAGCTTGCAATCTGGACCTTCAAGCTCAGTTTCTACCAGTTAAGCTAAACTTCCTGGCAGACAGTCTGAGCAGAAATCTTTCGGATCCACACGAGTGGATGCTGGACACCAAAATATTCAGGATAATAACAGCAGTCTGGGGATGTCCTCACATAGACCTCTTTGCATCCCACCTCAATCATCAACTACAGAATTTTTGCACCAGGACTTTCTACAAAGAAGCTTGGAAAGTGGATGCCCTATCATTCAGTTGGAGGAACCTTTCGGGATATGCCTTTCCGCCTCTTCCTCTTCTTCCACAGGTATTATTAAAGATAAAACAGGACAAGCCCAAGATGATAATCTTGCTGGCCCCAAATTGGCCTCGACAGTTTTGATACCCAACTCTAAAAAACCTATGTCTGGAGCCCCCTTGGGTTTTACCTCAGTCTCTGAACCTGTTGTCCCAACATCAGGGTCAGGTTCTACACTCTCAAGTCAGAACTCTCAGCCTGGCGGCCTGGTTAATCCAGGGCCTTTGATTTCTTCTTTCCTACCCAAGCAGGTTATGGATGTCATTTTAGAAGCCAGACGTCCTAGTACTAGAAAATGTTATGCAGGAAAATGGAAAAGATTTTGTTCTTGGATGCAGGCTCAGGATTCTGATCCTCTTCTTCCAAACATTCCTTTAATTTTGCACTACTTGACAGATCTCTTACATAAGGGCCTCTCTTTCTCTTCCATTAAGATACACGCCTCTGCTATTTCTGCTCATTATAATACAGACCCTCCAATCTTTTCTCACCAGCTTATGAGACAGTTTCTCAGAGGAGCTAAGAACTTAAGACCTCCTAGATCTCCTCCCATTCCTGCTTGGGATCTCAACTATGTTTTGGAAAAACTGACCTTGCCTCCTTTTGAGCCTGCCGCCTCTTCTGACATCAAGTTTTTATCTTGGAAGACAGCTATTCTGTTAGACCTAACCCCTGCCAGGAGAGTTTCTGAGTTACAAGCTCTTATGGCTGTGGAGCCTTATATTATTTTTCATCAAGACAGGGTGTCTTTGAGGACTAATCCTACCTTCATGCCTAAGGTGGTTTCCAAAGTGGCTTTAAATCCGACTATCCACTTGCCAACCTTTTTCCCCACTCCTCAAAATAAAGGGGGAAGTATCTTACATTCCTTGGATGTACACAGACAACTACATTTTTACCTGGACAGAACCAAGGACATCAGGAAATCAGAGCAATTGTTTGTTTCTTATGCTTCAAGTTCCCAAGGTAAAGCCATTTCAAAACAGACCATTTCTAAATGGATTGCTCATGGAATCAGATTTTGTTATTCTCACCATGGAAAGCAAATCCCAGGGAGTATACGGACTCATTCCACCAGAGCTGCTGCCACTTCTGCGGCTTTTCTCAGGGGAGTTCCTACCAAGGACATTTTGGTGGCTGCAACTTGGAGTTCAGTGCATACTTTTTCTAAGCACTACAATCTACCTCTCTACTCTAAGTCTAGGGCAGGCTTTGCCTCTGCAGTCTTGCAGGGCCTTTTAGCCACCCCTTCTTCTTTATGACCACCTCCCTTTCTTTCAGCTTTGGGATTCTACCCTACAGTCATGACTGCAACAGTGAAACACGATGAACATAGTACAGTTGTGTACACCTACCATAAATGTAGATGTTCGAGTGTCTTCACTGTTGCAGTCTGGGTTTCCCTCCCTCCTATCCCCTCTTGTTTTTACTTTTGTGTGGTTCCCTTTTTCACCATTCCTCTGAGGTGTATTTGCAAAGGATATGGGACCGTTTTCATTTTGGGACTCCTGACATCTGGGGCAAGAAAAACTGGAGAAGATGGCGTCGGCTGTCAGCTTTGTACTCCTGGCACTCTGACGTCAGGGAGCATGGTTGAACAGCCGACGCCAGACCCAGACTTTGGGATTCTGGCCGACCGAGGACTGCCTGCCGGCAGGGGAGAACCCTACAGTCATGACTGCAACAGTGAAGACACTCGAACATCTACATTTATGGTAGGTGTACACAACTGTACTTTCTTCTCCCACAGTAGGTAGTTGCATTGCTGATACTGTACTGTGTTGTAAAGGGGGGGCTGGATGCTGTAGTCCTTTTTGGCGAAGAGATCTAGTAGTAACAATGAACCTGTTATCAGTTTGCCATCCATTCCCTATTGCAATATTGCTAGCGTATCACTTTTTTTAATGCAACATAGGCAATTTATTCCTCAAGGGCAACAGGCACTTTATTTGTAGATGAAACAATGAAATATAAAGTTGTTTGCTAGCAGCAACCTCTTCATTAGTTACAGATTTCTTTAATGTGGAATTGTGTAGATGATTTTACTAGTTCAGAGATTGTGCATATTTACTGATAATGGTGGACTGTAGAAGTTTGAGTAGACTTTTATGATGGAAATGTTCTGAATTGGGCTGTTTTGTCATTATTAGTCCATGCATTTTGTTTCATTGTTTATTGAAAAAATGTTCAAAACAATAAATTTAAAATGCTCTCTAACAACTATACTGTATTGTACAAGGAATATAATTTAATACAATCAGGAATGTGTATCAAAGAGCACGTGTACGTTCCATGTGCAAGGGGCCTATGATTTGAAAACAGCACAAAGTTAATCTTTATCTGCCACTGGCAAAATGTATTTTCTTTGAATGTGGGTTTCAGTGCTGTTTCAATGAATGTGAGTTTCAAGGGCAGAGAAGTTTTAATGCTAAGTCTAGTTTCATTGTGAGACTGCATTGCATTGTTTAGCAGATATTTATTGGTGTTCGTGCTGTAAAATGCAAAATAAAACTTTTTTGGCAAATCATTTAGGAATGAAGTCACTAAATAATGACAGACATTAAGTTTCAAACGTCATAACCTTCAGAAAAATGCATGCTAAAGCAAGACCTGTTATTCTATCAACTGTCTTAAGTTTATACAAGATCAATTTTTAGTACTGTATGTACGTTTCCCCAATATATTTGGCCTTGCCCAGATTTTCTGCATTAAGAGGTTGAGAGGTATGTGCAAATAAATCGCTTTATAGAATTAGGAATATCCAAACCTCTCAACTGTCCCCAATTTTGGCTCAAGATGTTGCTCCTCCGCAAAATAGCAATTTTGGAAGAAAACGTGGAGGCTTTACAATTATAAATAATTGTAATGATCAGAGTTATACATTACTTTTATTTCAGAAATGCATGTAGATTCTCTAATTTTGTCAGCTGCTCAAGTTAACAGTGCTCATATTAAAATGGTGTCCCTTCTTTGATAGGTTCCCAGCTGTATTGTTTGGCAATTTTATATTTTTGCATCACATTTTGGTCCGTTTTTCATAAAATTGCGGTTTTCTGTCAAATTAGTGGCAAATTGTTAAAGACTGAAGTTAGAAAATAATGGCAGACATTTGAGTTTCAGATTTCATACCTTTCAGAAAATTCGTACTAATGCAAGACCTACTGTTGTATTCTATTATCTTTCTAAATTTATAAGAGCAATATTTAAAAAAAAAATCTTTATTTTTGGGCCTTTGCCTCAGTTTTATTTATGGGTTTGTTGCTCTAAGAGGTTGAGAGGTATGTGTGTGTGTGTGTGTGTGTGGTAGGTAGCATACCTCTCAACTGTCCAAATTTTGCAGAATGTCCAGATTTTTGCCCCATATTTTTTGTCTGTTCCTCATAAATGTTGCGATTTACTAGAAAATCATTGAAGGCTGAAGTTGCTAAATAATGACACATTTGAGTTTCAGACTTCATGTCCTTTAGAAAAATTCATACTAGCACAAATCCTGTTATTCTAGCAACTTTCTCATACTAGCACAAATCATGTTATTCTATCAACTTTCTAAGTTCACAAGAACATTATTTAATATCTGTTCCTGTTTATTTTAGGCATTATTCATATTTCTTGCACTAAGAGGTAGGTGGGGGTGTGTGTGTGAATGAAACACTGTAGTTAGGGGTAGCAGGTGGTTAGTAATTTACTCGAGCTCAAAACCTATACCTTAGTTACAGAAAACAAAAGCATGAATCCTCTACCCCAACTACCATGCTGCATTTTTTAAAGAACTGACTTTCAGGTTCATTTTCAATTCAAGGGACCGAGTTTGAGTGAATCTATATTATATTACTGAAGAGGCATTACAGCGAATGCCTCTTCGATACTAAAAGAACGAACCGTGAATTACAAGAATGGCCGTAGCTTGGCTGGGGAGGGGGGTAGCAGTTTGAGAGCTGTGAGTACAAATTTGAAAATCCTAGCTACACCCCTGCCCCCAACAGCCAAAGCTGGGACATGCTTAGAAGGGTAGACTGAAAATGTAAACTGACAGAATCAAAACAAAATCTCTCGGACAGTCCCTTTAAGGTAAACACCTTAACCATCATACCAACCTCAGGAGTTTTCATGGTTCTGAAGAAATCTATGTTAGGACGAAAGCCCTTTAACTGTGAATTGCAGTGGTTTTAGCAACAAAGGATGTTCCTTTCTACAGTAACTGATAATTGGAGAGGTTTCTACCATTGTTTTATTCATTTGCTGTGGCCTTAGGCTTCCTAGTCAGTTGCTTGCTTGTTTAAAGTGGAAGTCGAATATTAATCATTGGCAGCACATGAAAATTTGTACTAATGCAGATCTACTATGGTTTTCACTAAAACACTTCAAGCTGTACCCCCGATTTCATAACCCTCTCAAAAAAGTGCATTTTGCTGCTGCACTGGTGGTCATTATTAAATTTTCATGTCTGGAGATTCTCTCTGTGAACCTCCACAGTAAGTGAGCTTAACCCCCTTAAATCTGTCCCACAGCAGAGGTAAATAAACAAAAGTTCATTTGAGATAAAAAGATGTTTTGTTATTTAAAATGAACATTTAAATTGTTTCTGACAATTACTCTGCGTGGAGACATGTGTGAATGGGCATACCTTCGTTGAAGGTTGTGCGTTAGGGCTGGTAACTCGGCACATAAAAATCAACTACCAATCATTAGCGGACCGGAGTTCCACTGTGGCGACCCCTAACCGGGAAAAGCCGAAAGACACAACAACAATAATGGATTCTGTAGTCTTGCTGTAGAGAATTACATTCTAGAGATAACCATTATGAAGACAGTTTGAATTTTGAGGCTTTTAGATGGTTTTGCACATGGATTTTGTAATTTATATTAATGCATTGTCTTAAAGGTCACAGTTTGACTAGCAGATTTCATACTTATGTGACTAAATTTGAACAAAAGTTATTAATCTGAGAGTTAGCCAGTTGATAAAAATTAAATTAAAACATTTTTTTTTATTACAGACACATTTATGTTAACCACCTACTGCGTGTTTCGTACCTTCCTAGTGAACAAATGCAGAATATCTCTCTTTTTATTTTTGTTTCCCCCCTGTTGCCTGCCATCATCTACTTTCACTCGACGAATGGATCCATTAGTTTCACCATTATCAGGGCAAGAGTGTACCAGAGAAGCCATCATTCAAAGAGCCATTAGGGGTGGTTCGGCTTTTTACTTACTGAACCTAATGCTGTCAGCTAAGCTGCAGGGAAGGTTGTGCAATGGGCGTATGTTCAAGCAGCCACCCCACCAAGTGCATGAGTGGTGATGTTCTTCATCTCACATTGCTGCAGTCCTAACACTTGGGTAGTCCGCTGTCCCAGTCGATTTGACTGACATCAGGGCGTCAGGGTACAACATATCCTCAGTCTTTTGCCGCATGGTCGATGCAGAAGCAGTATTGCGAGTGCAGGTTGGCGTTCTGAAATTTTCTAGTGAAGTCGGAGTCAGACCGAATCAAAGTTCTAAAGTACCCCGTGGGGAATATTTTGTTTTTCTTGCCTCAGTATTTAACCGGATGTCAGAAAAAGTGAATAACTGTATTTCTTGTGGGAAACAGATACCTCATAGAGATTACCATACATTGTGTATACATAGGCCTTTAGCTATACCTCCTGTTCTGGATGTGGTAGAGGATGTTTTTGCAGAGGCTTCCCTGAACCCTGATTCTTTGCCTCCTGCCCCAGTTAAACCGGACAGGTATTATAGGGTGCCTGAAGCTCATAAGTATCTTTTTAAGAGTCCTAGGGCAGACCCAGAAACTGTTTCTCAGGGCCCTAAAGGTGTTAAGGCTTCTGTTGTTAAAAATCCTGTTCCTTCTGATAAAGAGGCAAGGGCTTTGGATAGATGGGGGAAAAAGGTGTATACTTCTTCCACTTTAGCCATGAGGGCTTTTGCCAGTTTCACATGTTGAAATACCAAAATTATCTCCTTTCACAATTGAAGTCTAAGGTGGATGCTCTGGCGGAAGGTATTGAGTGTAAAGAGTTGCAGGATTTGGTTCATGTTTCTGAACAGGTGGGTAAGCATTCCTTGCAATGTGGTTTTGATGCTGTACAGGCCTCTTCGAGGGTGGCAGCCACTGGTTCTGTTCTTCAGAGGCACGCCTGGCTGAGGGATCAGAATTTAGCTGAACATGTAAAGACAAGGATTTTAGATGCTCCTTTACAATCTGATGTGTTATTTGGTGCGCCTGTGGAAGCAGTTTTAAAGAAAATGGAGGACAAGGCTAAGTCTATGCAGACTGTTAAAGATTTTTGCAGGTTCAGCCTCCAAAGTTTAGTAGAAATTGGCCTACTAAGGGGTGGACTTATCCTTCTTATGATTCTCAGTCTCTCAAGGTTCTTTTAGGCCTAGAACAGGCAGTTCGCCTGCCCAGTCTTCTGGTGAGGGCAGTCAGTTCGTCCTAAAGCAGACCCAATGACTTGCCTTTGCCAGCAGAGAGCCTCGCCGTCTGGCAGCACACCTTTGGGAGGAAGGGGCTTTTCAAAGAAAAAATTGGAGTGTTTACCCACGACAGATGGGTATTGGATATGGCATGCCAGACATTCCTCCTATACAAAGAAACAAATTTCTCTGTTGCTCCAGATAGTTTTATTCGAGACCAATTTTGGATTTGTCTATCCTCAACACTTATTTGGACATTCCCAAGTTCAAAATGTTGACGTTACAACAGCTTTTACCTCTGCTGGGCAAAGATCACTGGATGGTAACTTTAGATCTCAAGGAGGCTTACCTTCATGTGCCTATCAGACTCAGTTGCAGGAAGTATCTGCGTTTCCGAGCTGGAAATTCACATTATCAGTTCTCTGCATTGCCCTTTGGCTTATCTGTATTCACAAAGTTCTGGCTCCAGTTGTAGCTTTTCAGGCTAAAAGGAATACAAATCTATCCTTATTTGGACAACTGTCTGATTCTGGCTCAAGAAAAGGACGAGCTTCTTCAGCATCTGGAATATGTGATAGCAGTGCTAAGATGCCTGGGGTATTCAAATAAAGTCCAGTCTAGTACCCTCTCAAGACATGTGCTTTCTGGGTGTGAGACTGAATACAGGACAAACAAAAGAGTCTGTCACTTTACTTCCATCAACTATCTCATCAGTCCGTGCTGACTGCAAGGACAGTCCTTCAAGCATTAGGGTTCATGGCATCTTGTATTCTGGTGCTTCCCAATGCCAAACTGCATATGAGGAAGCTGCAATGGTATCTAAAAATGTATGGACAGATTCTAACGACAGATGCCTCAGACATAGCTGGGGAGCTCATCTGAATGGAAAGTGGATACAGGACAAGTGGCCTGCCAGACTACAGCATCTACATATCAACATGAAGGAGATGTTAGCAGTCCAGTTTGCATTAATGGCTTTCAAGGAGTTACTTCTTCCTGGGCAGGTGTTGATTCTAACAGACAACACAACTGTCATGTGGTACATCAACATTCTTATCCTCTATGCAGGCAAGCAATGATTTGGTTTCTGCCATGAGCACAGAACTCCTTAGCAGATGTGTTAAGCAGGCAAATCATGGATGTGGAAACTGGATCTTCATGTATTTCGACAATTGACAGTGTCCTGGGAACTCCAGACATAGATCTGTTTGCTTCTCCACTAAACCACCAGCTGCCAAAGTTTTGCACGAACAGGTTTCATCACACAGCTTGGAAAGTGGATGCTCTTTCGTTCAGTTGGGAAAATCTTCATGTGTATGCCTTTCCACCTCTGCCTCTCCTCCGGTCAGACAAGACAAGCCAAGGATGATTTTGATAGCTCCAGATTGGCCTCGGCAACACTGGTACCCATTACTGAGGAATCTGGTAAGGAAGCCTCCATGGCCTTTACCTTTAATTCCACACCTTTTGACTCAGAGGGACGGTCATCTTCTCAATGTCAAGCTTCACTCTCTTCATCTAACAGCCTGGCATATTCTGTTTTGAACCACAGCAGGTCTCAACTTCCTCAACAAGTTTTGAATGTCATTATGTGTATGCAGAAAAATGGAAGAGATTTTTATTTTGGAGTGCAGCAAAGGATTTGGATGTTTCTGAGCCTAATTTGAGTGTGGCTCTTCAATATCTTACTGAGTTATTGGACAAAGGTTTGTCTTTCTCTTCCATTAAGATTCATGCTGCAGCAATCTCAGCTCACTATGATTGTGACCCACCATTGTTTTCTCATCCTTTGTTCAAGCAATTTCTTAGGGGCAAGAATATATAGACCCCCACTTAGAGCTCCTACTCCTGCTTGGGACCTCAATTTTGTGTTGTACTGCTGAATTGAAATACTTGTCATGGAAGACTGCTTTTTGTTGTTGAGCCTTTTTGATTTTCATAAGGATAGGGTCATACACGTACTAATCCTTCATTTATGCCTAAGGTGGTTTCTAGTGTGGCTTTAAACCAAACTATTCATTTGCCTACTTTTATGCAGATCCCAAAATAAGGGGAAAAGATTTTGCACACTTTAGATGTACACAGGCAGTTCGTTATTATTTAAGCAGGACTAGGGATTTTAGGCAGTCTCAGCAGTTGTTTGTTTCTTTTGCTTTGAGTTCCCAGGGCAAGCCTGTGTCAAAACAAACTATATCTAAGTGGATTGGGTTTTGCATTGCATTCTGTTATTCCCATCATGGCAAGGAGATTCCAGCTGGGATTAGGCCTCATTGGGCTACTGCCACTTCAACAGCATTTCTAAGGGGTGGCAAAAGGATATTTTGGAGGCAGCTACTTGGAGTTCAGTGCATACTTTCTCCAAGCATTACCACCTTCCTCTCTATTCTAAATGCAGGGCTGGTTTTGCCACTGCTGTGTTGCAGGGCATTTTGGCAGCTCCTGCTTCATTATAGTTTAGCCATCCTCCTTACCTCTCAATGTGAGATGAAGAACATAGTACAGTTTGCCCATAATGTAGTAGTTGAGAGTCCCACCACATTGCTGCAATTCATCTCCTGTACCTACCAATGTTCAAGATCCACATTGCTCAGTCTGATCAATCCCTCCCTCCTTCCCCTCTGTGTTTAGGGGTGGTTGTGTGGGTGGGGTTCTATTTTGAAAATTTGTATATATTGTACATATATTAGGTACAGGAGTGTTTGGTGTTTTGGTTTTGGCCTTATCTTTTAAGGGTCTTCTGACATCTTGGGCAAGAAATGATGTCAGTCACTGGGACAGCGGACTACCCAAGTGTTAGGACTGCAGCAATGTGGATCTTCGAACATCTACATTTATGGTAGGTACAAAACTGTACTTTTTCTTCTATCTCCACAGGTGGAATCACAATAACACCCCTCCCTCCCGTCTCCCTTTTAGGAGAGGTAAGTGGTCCACACTTTCAAACAAACCCCTTCTTTCACTGATGAAACTGCTAATCAAACTCTGATTGCGTGGATCTCAGTAGGGCTGCATCCCTCTGGTCCATGGCATAACAAATATAGAGTATCATTTAAAATGTCTGCAAATATTAATTTATTAATTATTTAAAATGTAAAATAGCGTTCAGTCCACACCGTAAAAAAGCAGTTCAGAGGTATAAAGGACGCCAACCTCCGCTCACCCAATACACTTCCACAGCCAAATCACAGCCTTCGTCCTTGGAAAAATAGATGGAAACGAATAAACCTAACCACAAACATTGGTAAAAACAGATTCATTTATTATGACAAAAATACATTAAGCGCTTTCACTCACTCAAGTGTGAGCTTCCTCAGAACATTAAACCAACAGATGCAAATGGTTTAAAAAGTATCTTTGGCGCCAAATCCATTTAAAGTGGTATAGCGCTAATTAATGCTCATCGTACTAAATTCATTAATTAACCAAAACAAAATGCTGATATGTATTCAAATGTATTTGTTTTTCTGTAGATCTACCGTCATCTACACAAATCTACAACTACTACACTAATTGATATATAAAGTTAAGAAATACTGATAGTAAAAAATACTAAACTTAAATAGATATAAAACTATTAAACCTAACGCAAAAATATTAAATATACAATATAAAATAAAAATTAGTAAAGTGTAAATCATATGTGCAAAAACGTAGCATGTTCTATTCTCACTGTATATAATGTCCTAATACATCTACCTGATATTAAGTAACGGTTTTATTGAAATATGGTCGTTCAGACCTGGTGATGTTGTGGCATCAGTGAGCAGTTGCCACCAAACTTCCTTATATGCAGGAATATTTTTGAAATCATCACCTCTAGGGTCCATTACTACACTTTCTAATATTGCAAAGTTAAAATTGTGTTTAGCCCCAAACTTTTCTACATGCCTATATAGGGCATTATTAATATCCTTCGTCCTGATACTATATAGGTGGGCATATATACGTTTCTTAAAGTTTCTCTCAGTCTTCCCTATATAGTATCCCGAACAGGCCTCAAACTTTGCCAAATAAATGACAAATTTAGAATTACAATTGCCCTGTACAAATCTCAATCTAGTCTTATTAATGTTATCCAAAACTATTCCTTCTTTCTCATTAATGGCAAAACATTGGTTACAAGCACCACATTTTGTGGTGTGCTTTTTTATGATGTTATCTGTTCCTATACCTCTTATGCCTCTTTCCAAATAAGTTTTTGTATTTCTCCCCATGTTATATACAAAAGTTGCTCTAGGGCCCAAAATGTCAATCATATCTGGGTCCACCATCAATACATTCCAATTAACAGTTAAAATGTTTTTTATTTTGTTTGTGTGTGGACCATATTCCAAGACACATGCCCTACTATAAACGTTGTTGGTCTCCCTACTGTTGATTTTAATATTTTCAACTTTAGTACTGGCTCCCAGTAGTGGGGTATATTTCTTTCCCCATTCCTTAGTAAAATATTCCTTCACATCCTTCATTTTACCATTGTAACCTCTATCTTTAAATAGTTCAGTGATGTAACTTAGTTCTTCCATCATAACTTTATATTCTGAAGTCATCCTTACTGCCGTGATACACTGTCCCTTGAAAATGTTATACATCAATTTTTTGGGATGATTACTGGTATATTCTAAATAGGAATTTGTGAATGTATTTTTCCTGTATATTCTAGACATAAAACCTTCTTCACCATTCGATATTAATGTATCTAAATAGGCTACTCCATCACTACTACTAGTAGATGTAAACTTAAGAAATCCACTACTCTTGTTTAAATACTCCATAAAATTATTCAAACTGTGCTGATTACCATCCCACAAAATATAGATGTCGTCAAGGAAGCGTGAGTAATATTTGATATTTTTGTAATGTTCACAATTAAAAACCACAGTCTCTTCCCAATCAGGCATCACCGAATTGGCGAATATGGGGGCACAAGCCGCACCCATGGCAACGCCCTTAGTTTGTCTGAAATGTTCACCTTCATAGTATATATAGTTGTAATCTAGAACTATAGACATAAGTTCTAGTACCAGGCACACCTTGTCCCATTCAAGGTCGCTGTATTTCCTAATACTATTAGTGAAGGCTTCCATGCCTTCTTCTTTGGGTATGCATGAAAATAAATCCACTACATCAATGGATGTAAATAAATATCCATGTTTCCAGGCATCAACTGGGTAGTTTTTCAAAATTCCCACGAATCTTTAATCATATGGGTAACCTTCCCATACAGATGTTTAAGCATAGTATCCGCTACTACACCTAATGGAAAGGTCTTTGAATTACTGCCTGATATTATAGGCCGATAAGGTAGATTACTGATGTCTTTATGGATTTTTGGTATACCTACTAATGTAGCCAATTTAGGATGTTCAACTCTCATATAATTATAAGTGTCTTCTGTTATCCGTCTATCCAATAAAAATTCTTCCACATGTAAATCAATTTGTCTGTAGGCAATATTTATTTCATTAATAGAAACAATTTCGTAGTTTCTAGATACATGTAAAATCTCATGCATTTTAGAGCTATATTCTAAGCTATCATAGATAACCACACCTCCACCTTTGTCGGGTTTCATTACCCGTATGCTATTGTTGGCCCTACAGATTAATTGATTTACATGTGGAAGAATACCCAGTTGATGCCTGGAAACATGGATATTTATTTACATCCATTGATGTAGTGGATTTATTTCATGCATACCCAAAGAAGAAGGAATGGAAGCCTTCACTAATAGTTTTAGGAAATACAGCAACCTTGAATGGGACAAGGTGTGCCTGGTACTAGAACTTATGTCTATAGTTCTATATTACAACTATATATACTATGAAGGCAAACATTTCAGACAAACTAAGGGCGTTGCCATGGGTGCGGCTTGTGGCCCCATATTCACCAGTTTGATGATGCTTGATTGGGAAGAGACTGTGGTTTTTAATTGTGAACATTACAAAAATATCAAATATTACTCACGCTTCCTTGACGACATCTATATTTTGTGGGATGATAATCAGGATAGTTTGAATAATTTTATGGAGCATTTAAACAACAGTAGTGGATTTCTTAAGTTTAAATCTACTAGTAGTAGTGATGGAGTAGCCTATTTAGATACATTAATATCGAATGGTGAAGAAGGTTTTAAGTCTAGAATATACAGGAAAAATACATTCACAAATTCCTATTTAGAATATACCAGTAATCATCCCAAAAAATTGATGTATAACATTTTCAAGGGACAGTGTATCAGGGCCGTAAGGATGACTTCAGAATACAAAGATATGATGGAAGAACTAAGTTACATCACCGAACTATAGATAGAGGTTACAATGGTAACATGATGTAGGATGTGAAGGAATATGTTACTAAGGAATGGGGAAAGAAATATACCCCACTATTGGGAGCCAGTACTACTACTTCTTTCGGTTGCTGCCGTTAGTGGTCGCCACAGCAGATCAACTGTTTCCATTTTCTCCTGTCCTCTGCATCTTGCTCTGTCACACCAACCACCTGCATATCCTCTCTCACCACATCCATAAACCTTATCTTAGGCCTTCCTCTTTTCCTGTTACCTGGCAGCTTCATCCTTAGCATCTTTTTCCCAATATACTCTGCATCCCTCCTCAGCACATGTCCAAACCAACGTAATCTTGCCTCTCTGGCTTTGTCTCCAAACCTTCCAACCTGGGCTGACCCTTTAATATACTTATTCCTAATCCTGTCCATCCTCATCACACCCAGTGCAAATCTTAACATCTTCAACTCTGCCACGTCAAGCTCTGACTCCTGCCTTTTTGTCAGTGCCACTGTCTCCAACCCGTATAACATAGCTGGTCTCACTACCCTCTTGTAGACCTTCCCTTTCACTCTTACTGGTACTCGTCTGTCACAAATTACTCCTGACACTCTTCTCCACCCACTCCATCCTGCCCGTACTCTCTTCTTCACCTCTCTTCAACACTCACCATTACTCTGAACTGTTGATCCCAAGTACTACTTAAACTCATTCACCTTCGCCACCTCTACTCCCTGCATCCTCACCATTCCTCTATCCTTCCTGTCATTCACACACATATATTCTGTCTTAGTCCTATTGACCTTCATTCCTCTTCTCTCTAGAACATATCTCCACCTCTCCAGGGTCTCCTCCACCTGTTCCCTACTCTCACTACAGATCACAATGTCATCTGCAAACATCATAGTCCACAGGGACTCCTGTCTGATATTGTCTGTCAACCTGTCCATCACCATTGCAAATAAGAAAGGGCTCAGAGCTGATCCTTGATGTAATCCCACCTCCACCTTAAACGCATCCGTCACTCCCACCGCAGACCTCACCGCTGTCACACTACCCTCGTACATATCTTGTACCACTCTTACATACTTCTCTGACACTCCCGACTTCCTCATACAATACCACAACTCCTCTCTAGGCACCCTGTCGTATGCTTTCTCTAAATCCACAAAGATACAATGCAACTCCTTCTGACCTTCTCTGTACTTCTCCATCAACACTCTCAGAGCAAACATCGCATCTGTAGTGCTCTTTCCTGGCATGAAACCATACTGCTGATCACTAATCATCACCTCCCGTCTTAACCTAGCTTCCACTACTCTTTCCCATAACTTCATGTTGTGACTGATCAGTTTAATCCCTCTGTAGTTACTACAGCTCTGCACATCACCCTTATTCTTAAAAATCGGTACCAAAACACTTTTTCTCCATTCCTCAGGCATCCTCTCACTTTCCAAGATTTCATTAAACAATCTACTTAAAAACTCCACTGCCATTTCACCTAAACACCTCCATGCTTCCACAGGTATGTCATCTGGACCAACAGCCTTTCCGTTCTTCATCCTCTTCATAGCTATCCTTACTTCTTCCTTGCTGATCCACTGCACTTCATGATTCACTATCCGCACATCAACCAACCTTCTCTCCCTCTCATTCTCTTCATTCATCAACCCCTCAAAGTACTCTTTCCATCTGCTCAACACACTCTCCTCGCTTGTGAGTACGTTTCCTTCATTATCCTTTATCACCCTTATCTGCTGCACATCTTTACTAGCTCGGTCCCTCTGTCTAGCCAATCGGTACAGGTCATTTTCTCCCTCCTTAGTGTCCAACCTTTTATACAACTTTTCATACGCCATATCCTTAGCCTTTGCCACCTCTCTCTTTGCCATGCACCTCATCTCCTTGTACTCTTGTCTACTTTCTTCATCTCTTTGACAATCCCACTTCTTCGACAACCTATTTCTCTGTATACTCTCCTGTACTTCTTCATTCCACCACCAGGTCTCCTTGTCCTCCTTCCTCTTTCCAGATATCACACCAAGCACCCTTCTAGCCATCTCCCTTACTAGCTCTGCTGTAGTTACCCAGCTATTCGATAACTCTTCACTGCCACCCAGTGCCTGTCTTAACTCTTCCCTGAACATCACCTCACAATTACCCTTTTTTAATTTCCATTATTTGATCCTTGGTGCTGTCCTCACACTCATCCTCCTCTTCTTAATCACCAATGTCATCCTACAAACCACCATCCTATGCTGCCTAACTACACTTTCCCCTGCCACCACTTTACAGTCTCCAATCTCCTTCAGATTGGCCCTTCTACATAAGATATAATCCACCTGTGTGCATCTTCCTCCACTCTTGTATGTCACCCTATGCTCCTCCCTCTTGTTAAAATACGTATTCATCACAGCCATGTCCATCCTTTTCACAAAATCCACTACCATCTGACCTTCTGCATTCCTTTGCTTAACACTGTACCTACCCATCACTTCCTCATCCCCTCTGTTCCCTTCACCAACACGCCCATTGAAATCTGCTCCAATCACCAGTCTCTCACCCTTGGGTACAGTCATCACCACTTCATCCAACTCACTCCAAAATTTTTCTTTCTCATCCATCGCACACCCAACTTGTGGAGCATATGCACTAACAACATTCATAATTACACCATCAATTTCCAGCTTCAACACTCTTTTCACCTCCAAAACACTCTTAGCATACTCTTCCTTCAGGATTATGCCTACGCCATTTCTCCTCCCATCCACACCATGATAAAACAATTTGAAACCGCCTCCGATACACCTAGTACTAAAGATGAGAATATTAAAATCAACAGTAGGGAGACCAACAACATTTATAGTAGGGCATGTGTCTTGGAATATGTTCCACACACAAACAAAATAAAAATTTTAACTGTTAATTGGAATGTATTGATGGTGGACCCAGGTATGATTGACATTTTGGGCCCTAGACCAACTTTTGTATATAAGATGGGGAGAAATATAAAAACTTATTTGGAAAGGGGCATAAGAGGTATAGGAGCAGATAACATCATAAAAAGCACACTACAAAATCTGGTGCTTGTAACCAATGTTTTGCCATTAATGAGAAAGAAGGAATAGATTTGGATAACATTAATAAGACTAGATTGAGATTTGTACAGGGCAGTTGTAATTCTAAATTTGTCATTTATTTGGCAAAGTGTGAGGCCTGTTCGGGATACTGTATAGGGAAGACTGAGAGAAACTTTAAGAAATGTATATATGCCCACCTATATAGTATCAGGATGAAGGATATTAATAATGCCCTATATAGGCATGTAGAAAAGTTTGGGGCTAAACACAATTTTAAATTTGCGATATTAGAAAGTGTAGTAATGGACCCTAGAGGTGGTGATTTCAAAAATATTCTTGCATATAAGGAAGTATAGTGGCAACTGTTCACTGATGCCACGACACCACCAGGTCTGAACGACCATATTTCAATAAAACCGTTACTTAATATCAGGTAGATGTATTAGGACTATATACAGTGAGAACAGAACATGCTATGTTTTTGCACATATGATTTACACTTTACTAATTTTTATTTTATATTGTATATTTAATATTTTTGTGTTAGGTTTAACAGTTTTATATCTATTTAAGTTTAGTATTTTTTACTATCAGTATTTCTAAACTTTATATATCAATTAGTGTAGTAGTTGTAGATTTGTGTAGATGACGGTAGATCTACAGAATAACAAATATATTTGAATACATATAAGCATTTTGTTTTGGTTAATTAATGAATTTAGTGCGATGAGCATTAATTAGCATTATACCACTTTAAATGGATTTGGTGCCAAAGATACTTTTTAAACTATTTGTATCTGTTGGTTTAATGTTCTGAGGAAGCTCACGCTTGAGTGAGTGAAAGCACTTAACGTATTTTTGTCATAATAATTGAATCTGTTTTTACCACTGTTTGTGGTTAGGTTTATTCGTTTCCATCTATTTTTCCAAGGACGAAGGCTGTGATTTGGCTGTGGAAGTGTATTGGGTGAGCGGAATTTATTAATTATTAGCATTTGTTTACTGGGAAAGTGTGAATGACCCATTTTCAGCAGAGTCCCAGGGAGAAAAACTGCAGTGCAGGATAGTATATTACTGCATAGGCTGCTAAAATCATACATAGACTACAAACAAACAAATTATACAGTAGAAGGTAAAAAAATGCACAATATACAGTACAAAGTAGTGGCATTCAGTGGCATTGTGGATTATACAGTAGAAGGTGTTGTTGACTGTGTCATAATTAACAGCTAAGGTATAAAGTTGATCAGTGGAGCGGAAGTGCCACCAATGATGATATTTGATTATTGTCTAGATGCAGATACTTGAGTTTGAAGTATTTTCTTAGGAGATGTTGATAAGAGTGAAATGTCTAGAGGAAACGTTTAGAAAAGGTGAAGGACTGCCATGGAGGTGTAGTAATAAGAAGGAGGTTTGTAGACAAGGACGGAGTGAGTTTAAGGTGAAAGAAAGAGAGAAGATAGGGTTGCAGTTATAGAGTTAGGAAGAAAAGGACATCACAAAAGGAATACATATGTTGTTCCAGAAAGAAAGTGTAAAGTATTTTGTAGGGTAATTGAAGGATGGAGGGGGAGGTAAGATGTATGTTGTGGAGGTCAATGGAGTTAGGTGAAGAGCTGTGTTGTGGTTTTGTTATTAGAGCTAACCTTAAGGTAAGCAGGAACTTAGCCATCTGTCAGATAGATACTGCTTTAAGTGAGTTTGAAAAGATTTAGGATTACTAATTTCTTTCAAAGAGAGGGAGACTAAACTCCATGTTTATGAGACATAGTAGGAAAATAGTCACTGGCAGATTTTGTGATGGAAAGTAATACTTTATCTCCTGAGCTGTAGACATCCTCCAGGAGGTCTGATTCAGACAAATAAATAACTGGTGCTAGAGCCATGTCCTAAAATTCATTGCAAAAATGCGTAATTATCTCTTTGGGAAGACAACCATTCCTGTATATTACAATATTTATAACACTCCCCTAAGGGACTTGGGAACTCAGGTTGACAGTACCCTGAACTTTGATCACCATGTGTTCATGGTAGTGAGAAAGTCCTTCTACTTGGCACAACTTATAAGTAAGGATATGGCTTCCAGATCTAAGGAGATCATAGTCCCACTACAGTCAGCTCTCATTAGACCAAACGTCGAGCACAGTGCACCTTCCAACATGTACCTGACAAGGCATTTGCAACAGCCAGAGTGACCGCAGAGGTTCTTCACTAAAAGAATGTAGGGTGTAAATAACGTACTATGTGGACCCCCTCAAAGCCTTGTCCCTGTACTCAGTCTCATACAGCCTACTGAGGGGTGATCAATACTTAACCTACAAGGCATTCTCTGATCCATCTCTCATGGATCTGCTACATATTTGCAAAACAAACAGCACTAGAATTACCTGATCTAAACCTTGTCTGTGACATAAACAAAACATATTGGAGAGGCAGGTATGTGTCCCACAGACTACCCCTTCTCTGAAACAGACTCCTCATTCGTGTGAAACGGAGCTCTTCCCTGAGCTTTTTCAAATGCAGTTTGGACCAGTGGATGGGAAATCGCAAATTCACCCCTGGCTTGTTACCTGAGGGCCTTACGGACAGGGCCAGTTTGTAGATTCCCTAAGGCACAGGTGTATTATACCAAAACCATTCTAGCTGGTGGGCACTGATAAATGGGAAAATTGGGGCATGAATGGTTAGGCTTAAAAAGGCTCTAGTGCCATTAGCAAAGTAACCTATGAGCGTAATGCTATGTTTGGAGAGTAGTGTTAAATAACTGGTTTTAAAGCAGGGCGTTTGTTGGATTTGTGTATGAGTTTATGGATTACCAGAAGTTGAGACATAGTCAAATAATTAGGGAGCTCTACACAGTTGAGCTGCATGAGTGACACAGCAATAAGTTCTAGAGTGATTGCTGGCTGCAAATTTTGCAGTTTTGTTTTAACATTTAGTTTTTGTTGTATGTAGGTTTGTAAATTGGTAAGCATTGGTGAAGCATATAGAAAGGGAGGATAGCAGGAATTTGTTCCCTTGTACTAAGGTAGAGTTTTCATTAGTTTTGTTAAGAGTTATGTGCTTGTCAGATTTCATTTTATCGTCTATAGTAACTCCAAGTAGTTTAGTGTGTGACAAATGCTGTATCATAATGTTATCAGCTAAATGTATTGCAAAGTTAGTTTTCTGATAAGATAGGTGATTGGGAAGCAGTATAATTAATTTAGTTTAGCTTTCTTGGGATATAGGAGGAGCTGAGAATTTTTTTAGCTAATTTTCAACACTGGAGAATGTTGAGTTACTTCTTGATGGGTTTTGATGCTGTTTTCTCTGCAGGTTAAGAGTGGAATTGTCTGCATACTGGATGATAGCTTGTTCAGCAGCTGTATGAAGGTGAATAACAGTGGGCCGGTAATTGACCCCTTGGGAAACACCTGTTGATGCAGTACTGAAAAAAAGAGAAATCATCCTTCTATTTTATAGCCTGTGGTCTGAGTGACAGATAACTTGGAAACAAACACAGACGTTAGGAACATATGCCTGTTAGAGAGCTTTTGAGGTAGAATTTGTTGGGATACAGTGTCACATGCTTTAGATAGAGCCAAGACCAGAGATAAGATGAGCTTGCCTCAATTTCTGCTACTGTTGAATGTGTTAGTAAACTATACTCTGGATACGATGAAAGGCTTGTCGGGGGGGGGGGGGGGTTGAGGATATTGTTGATGTATTTCATAACTTGAGAGTGAACACATTTTTCTAGAAATTATAAAATGGGGGGGCAGGATTACTATGGGCCTGTAATTACAGAACTCATTGGAAACTCTACCCTTGCACAATGGTATTATATAACATATTTTCCAAAGGGCAGGGATGTAGTTTTATTTTATAGAGTGGTGATAAGGCTAAAGACTGGATAGGCTATGCTGTTAGCTACCATTTTTAAATACTCAGGTATGTTATCTGGGGCTAATGTTGTAGGTAATTTTTGGAGGAACTTCTTTTTAGCGGAGGTGGGGACTGGCTGAAAAGAGAAGCTTCCAGTATGGTTATTTATCTGAGGTGGGTCAGATATGAGCATTGACACACCTTCATCACAGACGTGTTTGTTTGTGTCTTTCGGCTTTTTCCCGGTTAGGGGATGCCACAGCGAAACTCCGGTCCGCTAATGATTGGCAGTAGATTTTTACGTACTGGCTTGCTGGGCCTAACGCACAACCTTCAACGAAGGAGGGCAGCCCGTATACGTCACCACACAGAAGACGCTCTAACTGAGAATCGAACGGGCAACGTCTAACTGAGACGACAACGCTACCGCAGTACCACCACCGCGGTATTTTCATCACAGACGTGCATCTAAGAAAATAATGAAGCTACTAAAAAGGCAAATAAAACAGTGAAATGGAAATGTATGTCATGCATTATGGCATGGTGTGGCATGGATGCACTCACCTAATAGCACGTCATGATTTAACCATGTTATGGGAACCATGTACAGAAGTTGCATTCTTGAATATACAGACTGATATGGTAAAGTAGTAAACACAGCTGTGCAGCCTACTGCTGCTTGGAGAAAAGAAGAATGCAGACTAAACAGCATGTAGCATCCCAGATGTACAAATATCACTTCCTAATGTAGTTATTGTACAGGTGCCTTAATATACCAGATGACCCATATACAGTCTCACAGTACAACATAAACTACTTCTGGCAAAATTATGGTACAAGTGCTTTAATGTACCAGATAGAGTATGTAGTCCTATAATGTGACAGCGTGCTACTGTACAAGAACATTTAGGGCATTAGTTCATTAATGTACCACCCCCACAGTGCAAGATACAGTACTTCCTAGCATGGTTAGGATACAAGTACATTAGTGTACAGGCCTCGCAATACAATAGATGATACTGCCATCACAGTTAGGGTACAAGTACCTTTGTACCAGATGAGCAGTCCTAAATTTTAACAGCTGCAGCTGGCTCAGCACAGTTAAGGCACAAATGCATTCATGTACCAGATGAGTGTACACAGTGCATTGAACTTTTCTGCTCAGCACAGTTAGGGCAGAAGTGCATTTATGTAACAGTGAACAGTAGTACATAGTCCCACAATGCAACTAACTCTGATGCTCTGAACAGTTAATTGTGTAAGTGCATTAATGCAGCAGATGAGCAGTCCCATAGTGCAACAGTCACTAATGACCAAGTACCTTAACTGAACTGGACAATAAAGTACCAGTTGAGTAGTATATAGCCACACAGTGAAACATATGCTCCTGACAGGCTGATTTAGGGTACAGCTGTGTTAATGTACTAGATTAGCAGTCCCACAGTGCAACAACCACTGCTGCCTAGCACAGTTAATGCAGAAGTGAATTATTGTACCAGGTAAGCTGTACACAGTCCTACAGTATATCAGCCGTTGGTCCCTAGCATAGTTAGGATATAAGAGTATTTATGTACTGGATGAGCAATATTTAGTCCCACAGTGCAAAATCACTTATGCCAAGCAGAGTTAGGGAGCCAGGTATATTATTATACCAGATGAGTAATCCCATAATGCAACAGCAGCTACTGCCCAGCACAGTTAGTTTGCAAGTGTTTTAATGTACCAGATAAGCAGTTTACAGCTGGATAGTGCAACATGCTCACTTAGGTTACAGCTGTATTGATGTACCAAATAAGCAGTCCCATAAGCACAGTTAATGCACAAGTGGATTAATTTATCATATAATCAATACACAGTCCTACATTACAACAGCTATTGTTCCTCATTGCAGTTAGGATGCAAATGTGTTAGGGTACCAGATAAGCAGTGTGCACTACAGCAATTCAGAATCACTGCTTTCAAACAGAGATAGGGAACAAGTGTTTTAATTTGCCAGATGAGCAGTCTCATAACACAACAACAGCTACTGCCCAACATATTTTGTGTTTTTAATGTACTTCCTTGCACAGCCAAGTGTAGACAGGGATGTTGGGCAACAGAAATGGTGTATTTACAGGTGTTTGAGTTATAATTCGTCCAGCAACACATACCTGAAACACAGTATGCTGAGAAACCCAATACAAATTGCTATTTTCCATAGGAAGTCATTGCTGGTGCATTTTTTAAGAATTCTTCAGTAGTGATTCCCTTCTTTGGGAGTTTTTTTTCCTTTCTTCAAGTTTATGTGATCGTGGAAATAGTGTATATACGCTTGGGGGCACAGGTGGGGCTACCCCATTGCAAAAAACACAGTTTTCTGTTTTGCCGTTCTGTTTTTTGGGGCATTAGTTTTCAGGGTTCTGAGCCAAAAAAAAAAAAAAAAAACCAGAAAATCCTTGAACCACCCTTGATGGCTTCCCACATGATTATCCCTCTTGGCTGACTGTCACTGTGCTGATTGGGGAACAAATGAGTGAGTCAGCTGAGAAGGGGACAAATGATTAGCAGGGGCAAATCTAGCAGACACAAATGTCTCAGATGAGCAGGACATAGTCCCAAAATGCAACAGACACTGTTGCTCACCAGAATTAAGGTATAAGTGAATTAATAAAGGAGATGAGAAGTCCCATAGTATAACAATCGTTAGTGCCCACCAAAGTTAGAGTACAAGTGGCTTAATATACCACATGAGCAGTCTCAAGTGCAACAGCTGCTGAGTTGCACCTCATCTCTGAGGCAGTAAACCAGTAAATAGCACTAAGGACTACATATTGTGTATTACAGCCAAATATTTCTGCTGAACGTTGCAGTGAATTTTAGTCATGAATGTATGCATTGTGCTTAAAAAAGAAAGGCAAACTAGCCTAGCATATGTTTTCTGAATATGCCGAATAGAGTGCTTCGCTTGTACAGTAGTATACTGCTGACTCCTATATTTGAAGTTTTGCTTGTCCTTAAGTCATACCTCCCAACTGTCCAGATTTTCACAGAATGCCCAGATTTTTGGTGCATATTTTTGGTGTGCTTCTCATAAAATTTGTAGTTTTTTTGGCAAATCTCTGGGATGATCTGAGGACAGAAGTCACTAAGTAATGGCATACATTTGAGTTTCTGACTTATTATCCTACAGAAAAATGCATGCTAACTCGAATCCTGTTATTCTAGCAACTTTCTAAGTTTATAAGAGCAATATTTAAAATTTGTCCCACAATTATTTCTGGCTTTGTAAAGATTTCTTGCAGGTTGAGAGGTATGCCTTAAATGTACTTTTGACATCCCTGTTAACAAAGATTTATAGGCAAGCAGATGTGGTATTATTTTTGTTGTACAATGCCTGTTCTCTATAGCAACAGTGTTACCGTATTATACAGCCATGGTTGATGTAGCTGAGCAGCTATTGCTTTGTCCAGTGGTATGTTACTTGTGTAGTGTATATATGCATTTGCTACAGTAAGTGACTTTTACAGCAGTGGTTGTGTGCAGCTTGGATTTGCTATCATGTGTAACGTGGCTTCTTTCTACTTGATACTGACTTTGGATTTTTCATCAACATTGTAGAGAATAATTAATGTGAACTGCATTTCAGTGTGTTAATGTGGTAGAAAACTTGTTAATTATTTTGATATTACTGTTTCTTTGGATGTGGATTCTTCAATAGCTGTATTACAGTAGTCGGTACCAATTTGCTACTATCAGGAATATTCTGAAGGGTAAGATGTTTATGCTGCTGAACATGGTACATATGGTACATGACACACTACAGCAATTCAAAATACAGAAGAGAATGAGAGAGAGAGAGAGAGAGATAAAATACCAGGATTTGCAGGCAGAAATGAGAGCAGTGTCAAAGAAACATACCCAGACAGTTCCAGTAGTAGTTGGAAGAGTAGGCCTAATAAAAAAAAAAAGAATTTACAGCTGTATTTAGATATGCTACCAATACACAACTCTGTATGAATTACAGAAGGTGTCAGTTCCGGGCACATTGCAGGTGCTGAGAAGAGCACCAATAGCTAACATCAAATATTGAAACAATGCTAATTTCATGAATTTTAATTGTACCCTGACTTGGGAATGGGGTCCATTTCCGTCATCGTATTAGAAACACAAAAGACTTGGAGAAACTAAACCAAGATACACCAAAACAATTAGATGGCATATGAAAAAGATTTCAACAGAGTGGTTACCTGTAGGTGAATTTTCTGACATTATGGCTTGAGGATGTATCAACAGTATTTATTGTCTGACCACTGGGCTTAAAAGGTTACATATGAATGTATTCACTGACCATAGAGCTTGGATTATAGACCCATGTTAACAAGGCATAAATGCAAGACTATCATTCCACCTACCCAGTACTGTAGAGTCACATCTAATGTCTGTAGTGACCACATGAACAATCGCTGCTATCCGCAGAGTTTATTATATAAGAAAGGAGTGGAAGTAGAATGTCAGGCCTTTCTTAAGTATCACACCCACATACCACACATACACCTGTAGACAATTTAGAGTCACTAGTCCACCTACCACATCTTTTTGATGGGAAGAAATCTGATTACTCGGAGAAAGCTCACACAAACACAGGGTGGGCATGCAGACTGTGTACAGAAGATTATCCCAGCCAGTAATCAAACCACAGAATTTCTTGCTGTGAGGAGACAGTGCTACCCATTGTGCCACCCAAACAAGCTTTACATCAAATGCAGGACAGTCAGATGCTAACTTTGAGGTGGCAGGATTACTAACCCCCCATGGATGTTGGCTCTTCCTTACTTCAGTGATACTAAAAGAATAGATAGCAGTCTAGTCATCTGCACACTTTAGGGATTGAGATATTGCCAGTGTAATAAATTAAAAGACCAAAGAATGGCCAAATTTTGTGGGGAAAAGTATGAAGAAATTAAAAAGTCATTCTAGTGAAACAAGAAAATCTGTGTAATGTCCCTTCTGCCTAGTGAAAAAAAAGCTTGCCGTGTGCTGAAGCTGATGATTGTGCCAGTACATTTTTCAGTTTTATGTCTTGATTCATTCATCTGTAGGTTTTCGATTATTTCCTTCCTTTCTCCAGCTGCCCAATCATTTCTCTTGTTGCATTGCCTCAGTCCACAAGAAATTACTTTAATTTAGTTGGGTATTGTAATTTTGGTTGCTTTGGTCTTTTACGTCCCAGTTACAACACCCAGTGGCTATACCAGTTTAACACAGATTGTCTTTTCTCTGTTACTAGGCTAAACTAGAGTAAAGGATTGGACTGTTTACTAGATATTCTCATGACTAACACACCATAATATTGTCATAGCACATTGGTACTCCTTAACACTCTGGGTGACCCCTCCCTTGCTCTTTTTTTTCTGTCCTTTAAACAGTTCAGGCCTCCAGTCCTCATATCAGGCTGCTTTATTTCATAACCAGTACTTAAGTTAAAAATGTTGTTTTTAATTTTCTGATAACTATTGATGTCCTTCTCTTCTCATGTTGCAGTATTCTAACTTGTGGGATCCTCCATCTCAGGTGACCTAAACGTCCAACTTCTGTGCAAAAGCTTAAGCCTCGTTGCTGTCAGGTGCTTGGGACATCACACGCAGGGCCATAAACCATGGGCCATAAATATGTCATCTGCACACTCAGACCTTTGAACTTCTCTGCTGCAGTCAAACATCAGCTTGCTGGTTTCATTCTGCGCTACAGAAGACATCTTCAGATAAGTACCTCGTTAGGGATTTTTTCTTATTTTTACTTAGGCTTGGGTTGCTGGTTGCTCTTTTATATAGCCAATGTCATCTAGAAAGAGGAAATGTAAGTGTGGTTGCCAGATCTCGCACAAGGATTCCCACGAGCTTTGTTTGTTCTACTTAGGCCAATCCCACGACCATACGACCTGTAGCATTTGTCAGTTGTTCTTACCAAAAACCCTACGCAGTCATCTGGCAGCCCTGAAACTATTTGTGGAAAACCTACTCATGCGTTTAGCCCTAGGCATGGAACTCTAATCGGCCGTTGAGGTGGAGCCACCTAAAAAGGCCAAAGTTTCAAGGCCTACTGCTACTGCCCCACTGATGTCAGATATCCTGCCAGCTACCGGTCTAGGGGCTGAGGGATGTCTGCATGAACTGGTAACTTCGGTGGATACCTTGATGGAAGCTGTCCTTGAATCTCCAGTAGGCACGTCCACGGAGGTTACTGCGATGTCGGCTCTAGCTGATGTCAAGGGGCAACAGTGCTTCTCCAGATGGACACTTATGGCGTCAGAACTAGGCTGTGCTCCCACAGGCCTGACACCTGATCCTAGGCCTTCTCCTTCACAAACAGTCACAAAGACTACTCCCTTAAAAAGGGCCACTATGAACGGTCTCAAGGTTCAGGCTCAGTAGGAGCCCTCCCTCCAGAGAAAGCATATCAATGTGAGGGAAATGACTGCTCTACTTCTAGCTCTAAAGACCTTCGTTCATCTGATACAGGCAGGCCCCCTACAAATCTTCACAGACAACACAACTGTGATGTAGTACATCAATAAGCAAGGGGGGACCAGATCCTACTTACCGTACAGGCTTCCAACACAAGCATGGGAGTTGGCCACCCAGTACAATGTCACACGGCAGGTGGTCTACAGTCCATCTCAAGATAACTATCAGGCAGATATTTCTCTCAACATCACGAGTGGATGTCACACAGAGATGTGTTCTTATATATTGTCCACTGATGGGGCACCCAACAAATAGATCTTTTTGTCTCCCCTCAGAACAGACAACTTCAGCTCTTCTGCTCCAGAACCCCCTCCCCACTAGCTTGGAGAGTGGATGTCTTCGATTTCTTGGAAGGGACTTTTCCTTTATGCCTTCCTCCCTTCCCCCTCATTCAGAAGGTCCTGCTAAAAATCCAGAAGGATAAGCCAGAAATCTTGCTGGTGACCCCCTCTTGGCCAAGGCAGCATTGCTTCCCCCTTCTTCTGTCTTTTTCCAAGGGCAGTCACCACAAGTTGCCTCACAAGGGGGATCTACTCACACAACAGAAGGGAACCCTCATTCATCTGCACCTGAAAACCGTCAGGCTAACCCTGTGGGTGATAAACTCCTGATCCCTTTCAGACAGCTTTATTTGGAGGATGTGCTATCTGTCCTGCAGGAGGCCAGGAAACCCACTACCAGGAGATCTTGTGTTTCAGAATTGAAAAGGTTCTCCAGTTGATGTCTTCAAAGGCAACTAGACTCCTTCAAAGCACATGTCCCTCTAGTCCTTGCCTATGTGTGTGAGCTGCTAGAATCAGAACTTACATACTCTTCAGTGAAAGTCCACTTATCTGCCATATCAGCCTGCTTACCTATGGCTCCACCCCTACTTTCCAGGTTGGAAGTCAGACTTTTCCTGAAGGGGGTCCTCTATGTCAGATCACCCAGAAAACCAATTCCCCCTCCTTGGGACTTGAACTATGTACTGGAAAAAACGTACCACTGCCCCATTTGAACTAGCAGCCTCTGCCTCTTTACAGATGTGTACATGGAAGACTGTCTTATTAGTAGCCCTTACTTCAGCTAGGAGGGTCTCTGAATTGCAAGCACTCATGGCCTCTCCACCCTACACTGTCTTCCACAAAAACAGGGTAACTCTTCATACCAACCCCTCCTTCATACCCAAAGTGATCCATGATCTGTCCCTCAACCAGTCTATTCACTTACCCACCTTTTCCCCTTCTCCATAAAGTGACAGTGAGAGAGTGCTTCACTCCCTTGATGTCCACAGGGCAAATAAAATTTTATGTGGACAAGACTAAGAACATTAGAAGGTTCAATCAGCTCTTTGTATCTTTCCATCCTAGGGCCCTGGGGAAAGCCGTATCCAATTAGACTATGTCTTCCTGGAGAAGCAAGATTATTACCGTCTGTTACTCTTTCCATAGTAAAGACTTACCCCACTCTGTAAAAGCACATTCTACTAGAGCAGTGGTCTTTTCAGGGGCTTTCCTCAAGGACCTGGATACCGTTCTAGAGGCAGCCACATGGTCCTCTGTACGCTACCTTCACCAAGCATTACAAGTTGGGCAACATATCCAGAGCCAGAGCAGGGTTTGTAAGGACCATTCTCCATGGTTTCCTGGAGGCTTCTACCTCTTTCTCCACCCTTTCTTCTGCTTGAGCTGTGGTACTCTCCCACAAGTGAGAATACTGCAACATAAAAATAGAAGGACATAGATTAGTTGTGTAAAATCTTACCATAACCATAGATGTCATTCTCTTCCATGTTGCAGTATTCCTGCCCTCCTTCCTATCCTCCTTCATGACATTTCCTTCTCTGGATGGCATCATTCCTGTTCTCCTTAAACTGTTGTCCGACTGGGCAGTAATTTCTGAGGTCTGTGCATGCAGACATCACATTTATGGCCCATGGTTTATGGCCCTGTGTGTGACATCCCACGTACTTGACAGCAACTAGGCCTAAGCTTTTGCATAGGAGCTGGACATTCGGGTCACCTGAGGCGGAGGATACAACAAGTGAGAATACTGCAACATGGAAGTGAAGGACATCTATGGTTATGGTAAGATTTTACACAACTAATCTTTTCCATCCTAGACATTATCTTACCTAAATGATCCACAGTATCCAAAGTAATAGATGTGCCACTGTCATAGGGGTAACCTGAAAGCTGGAAATAGATTATGATATTATTGTAAAACTAGTAAAATTAGGAGTTATGATAACACTAGCTGCAGCACAGAAAATTGTGCAGGTTAGTGGTAAAAGCTGATCAAGGGACTTGCATCAGGAATAAACAGATTCTAGTCCTTAGTCACATTAAAGAATTCTGGTAGAAAATAAAAAAACTCAAGACTAAATATAAAACACGTCCACTGCCAACTGTTCAACCAGACTTCACCTTTTCTTTGCCCACGTCTTCTTCTTATTCCATTTTGTGACCATCCCCAAATAAAGCAGTCATTCAGACCAGTTAATGGACTAATTTTTTGATTATTATTTAATGTAATATTTATTTCAGGAATTAAAAAATAAGTTGTTTACTAAGTTACCAAACAGAGATGGTTCTTCTGATGGCAGTATAAAGAAGTCTTACTAAAATACCTCACCATTCATAGTTAAATCCCTAGCACATATTTACAACATACTGTCTCTATTAATACTACCCCCCAATACCTAGGAAAAGACCACAGTTGAATGCTTACCGAAAACATCCAGTCCCTTGAAGAGTGATTACCTTACCTCAGACTTCCTAAATACCTCCATAAATTCAACCCCAACTTGCTCATACTCATCATCATAGCCAACACTGAATCTTATTCAGGTCCGTTCCACCACACCAGACACACAGCTTTTACACATATCTCCCTCTCAAGTGTATTAATTAATGCTCAAAACATTTCTAATAAAATTTACCAAGTAAACAACTTCCTTACAACCCACTCCCCTGGCATCAGAGCTGTTACTGAATCCATAGCTCAAGCATACCAACCCACTTTTCAGCACCTTATCTCCTCTTGTAAGTACCTCCAGGATGCAGAAGGCACAGTTGAGACACTCTCATTCTTTATTTAAAAAAAAAAAAAGAAAAGAAAAAAACACCTTGACCCAGCTGTCCTTGCTCAGGCAAACACTTTCTCTGACACTGAACCCAAATGGATCCTTCTAAAATTTCTGTCATGGAAAAAGACACCTTTAAATAGCCATTACTTACCTTCCTCCTCCTGCATGTCTTAACAAATTTAAATATCTTATTCTGTAATCACCACATCTTCCCACAGGTATAAAAACATCATTATTCTAGATTTTTTAAGCTTTTGTCCCCTGAGAAATGCCATTGCCATATTCTTGGCCAGTGTCAACCTTATACAGTAAGTCAATGACAGTACCTGCCCAAATGTCCTAACCAACATCCGTTCCCTCCTGGATCTGCTAATCATTAACAACCCTACCATTATCGCCAAAATATCTGTTCGTCCACCACCATTCAGTGACTACTCCCCAGTAACCTTCCAATTTGTCTACCAGTAAACCCCTAGCAAAGTAGTTAACCATCAAATCCATATCCACCACCAGCACTGAAAACCTCAAAAAACACCTAACAACTATTGTCTGGTTTCCCATAACCAACTTGCAGAACCCCAAGTCAGTTGCCTTAACTCTTACACTTACTGCCCTTCAACTTCAAGACAAGTTCTTCCCTCTTTCACAGAGCTTTTTTTTAGATACAACCAAAATCCCTGGCTCACCACCAAACTGAAACAAAAAGTATGATGTGAAATTGTTCGATCTCGCCGTTTGTTCTTACGCACGGGTTCGGAGCCGACCCTCGGCTCCGAGTCGGCCACATTGCAAGCTCTGCATCTAAGAGAAGCTCGAGGCACAGTCCCCATCCCATGATCCCCTGCTGCTATCCCTCAGATCTAGTTTGCCGCTGCAACAGGTCATGTCGAGAGAAAGCTCGGGCCAGTAAAACTTTTGTTATTACTTCTGAAAACATTAATATTGCCTTAATAGTTAGCTGTAAAAGTTTAGTAGAGATTAGATAGTGTGTGTGTGTTTATATATATATATATATATATATATATATATATATATATATATCTTCCTTGATATTTAGTCTTAGTTGTAGGAGCGACTGCTCTTAGGCTTTAGGCCATTTATTTCTGTCAGGGCTCTGGCAGAATTTTTTCTTAGATTTATATATATTTGCTATATATTATATATATATATTATATATATATACTCAGGGTGTTTGCTGTCTTGTATTTACTCCTACAGTTTAGTGTGTTTTGTGGTGCTGTTTTTTTTTTTCTATAAGAGATACATTTATACTTTCTTAGTGCTTAGCTTTAAACATGTCAGAGAAAGCCAAATCAGGTTTTAAGCACTGTCAGTGTGGTCAGAAAATGTCCATTACGGACAGTCATACCTCCTGCGTCTACTGTCTTGGCCCTCTCCATCTTCAGGAGGATTGTTCCATCTGTCACTCCTTTAGTGGAAGGGTCATGATGGAGAGGCGCAGGAAGCTCATCGAGAGGGGCCTTCTAAAGCTCGAATTTCAAGAGACCTTAGATAAGGCGGACCAGGCATCGAAGTCTTCAAAGGTATCGGAGCCCAAGTCTTTGGCACCGAGTACCTCGGCTAAGATTCGGTCACCGGCTCCACAGACCTTGGAACTGAGCATCGAACGGTTGTCTCGATTTGAGGCCCAGGTCTTGGAGCCAGTGTCAGAGGTACTTCCGTCTTCAATCCTTCGCTCGGTGACCTCTTCGGCCCCTTCGACCTGTTCTTCCAGGGCGATGTCGGACACCGATGTGGATCGAGTGGTGCAGAAGCTTATGGAGAACACGGCTCTATCCAGACTTATTGCGGTTTTGTCCCAGTTGGTTTCGAAACTTGAAGCCCTCCCTGTCACATCTATAGATCCTCCTTCGAGACCCATCGAGTCATCGGAGTCAGGAGTCGAGGAGCTGGATAATTGTGGATCCCCCGGAGCCAAAGCCATCCTCGGCACCACTAACCTCGACACCCTCGGAGCCTGTCGAGGGGTCTCAGAGCAGACGTTCTCTCCTGGGTTCTGGGGTGGAGAGTCAAACTGAGCTTTCGGTACCGACTCTCCCCCTCGGGGCCTCGGCGCAGATTAGTTCAGCTCCGTCTTCTGGGTCGGAGCCCGTGGTTGCGGTGCCCGGGAAGCTACCGTGTTCTTCATATCCGGTGGAGTCCTCGGCCCGGGGCTCCGGTGCCTTCGACGCCATGAGGAAGGTTTTGTCTGGTCAGACACTCACATCATCAGATACCTCTTCTCCTTCCCCGAAGGGACCGAGTTCTGTTTCTGCACCTTCGATCCCCATCAAGCGTAGAGACCCAATGCCTCAGCCAGCCCCAGAGGGTGTACCCTGTTCCTCGGAAGCTTCACCAGATACCACCTCTGATGAAGTCCCGAGGAACAAATTGTGCAAGAGGAGGCACATTGATTCCCCACAGGAATCATTGACATCGGACACCGACCTGGATGAGTCAGAGGGATCCCCACGGTCCTCCCCCAAGGATGTCTTGTTTGCGGACATCCTAGAAATTCTAAAACAGAGGGGTGCCTGACAGACACTTGCCCCCACTGAGGATGAGTCATTGTTGCTGAAGGCCTTTGGGGCTCAACCTTCCACTTCCTGGGTGAGTCCGCCCTTCGAGTTAATGGATTTAACAGCTCAAAGGGCATGGGAGGCTCCTGATACCGTGGAACCAGTCCTCGGAGACCAAATAAATATATTACTGCCCCCCCCCCTTAACAAGGGAGTCCCAGTCGATGCTATGGTGGTGGCGGCAGCTACCAAGAAGGAAATGTCCGAAGCATCTTCCTCTGTCCATCCTCCTAACAAGGATTCTAGGACTATGGACAGGTATGGGAAGCGCGTTTTTAGCTCAGCGACTTTTGCCATGCGATCGCTGAACTACCTTATGCATTTTACGTGCCTTCATAGAGATCTCATTAAGGAGTTGGGAGATACAATCCAGGGTAACACAGATGCTGCTGTCTCAGACAAGGTGACAGCACAGCTCAACACCCTTACTTCGATAGTTAACTCGTCCATGAGGCTCATTTCATATGCGGCCGAGGGTTCGAGTAGGGAAGCAGCCTCAGCGATTGCTCTGCGGAGACAATCCTGGATGCGCCTGTGCTCCTTTGCGGAAGCCTTTAAGTCTTCCTTTGCTAATGCCCCCTTTGATGGCACCTCCTTGTTTGGGCCCAAAGTGAAGGAGACACTCACTAGGTGTGAGCAAGAAGGAAAGACCCTGTCTGCCATAGGGGTCCGTTTTTCTGCCCCCACTAGACCGTATCCCAAAGGGCAAAGAGGCGGAAAAATGTGGTTCCGGAAGACTCAAGGAGCTTTCCAGTCTGCACCTAGTGATACCCCCTCCAGAGGCAGAGGAGGGGGAAGAAATGGAAGACACCGCCCAGGCGGCAGAGGGGGTCCGCAAAACCAGGGCGACAGGGATACCGTCCCTGGGAAGCCTTTTCAGCACTCCTGAGTGGAGGCCCGGCTGTCCTGCTCTGGAGGCAGTCGGGGTCGCTTGGCTTTATACCCGGAGGCCTGGCTAAATCTCATATCAGATTCCTGGGTAAAAAGCATAATAACCAGAGGATACAATATCCCCTTTCTGAACAATCCACCCACCCAAAAAAGATTCCCACATGTTCCACCCGCTCTGCGGGATCAGGCAGCCATAGAAATACAAAGGCTGTTAGAAAATAAGAGTCATCCAGCCAGTCCTGGCAGACCAAATGGGATCCGGAACTTACTCAAGGTTTTTTTTAGTTCCAAAGAAAACAGGGGACTGGAGGCCAGTACTGGACCTCAGCAGACTCAACACCTTTGTGAAGAAGGAAAAATTCCGGATGGTCACGCTGCAATCGATTCTTCTGTTTCTTCAAACGAACGATTGGATGTGCTCTGTAGATCTCAAGGATGTGTACTACCACATAAAAATGGCCAGGCCATGCAGAGATCACCTGCGCTTCCGGCTGGGAGCCAGTCATTTTCAGTTTCGTGCTCTGCCCTTTGGTCTCACCTCAGCCCCCAGGGTGTTCACCAAGTGCATGGCAGTAGTGGCGTCTCACCTGAGATGAAGAGGATTCCGGGTGTTTCCATATCTGGACGACTGGCTCCTTACTGCCACCACCAAGCATCACCTAGTACAAGCCAGGGACTATACAATCAATCTCTGTTCCATCTTAGGAATAACAGTGAACTTCGAAAAATCTACCTTGTCGCCCTCACAGCATATCTTATTCATAGGGGCGGAGTTAGATACCTCTGTAGCACTGATAAGACTTCCTCAGGCAAGAGTGTCAGTCCTGAGGGATCAGGTCTCTATTCTTCTTCAAAACAAAAAAGTTCCCGCATTACAGGTCTTGAAAGTATTAGGCATGATGGCAGCTACCCTTATTACGGTTCCCCTAGGGAGAATGCACATGAGAATCCTCCAGTGGCTCCTCTTTCCTCAGTGGCCGTTCCAACGGTTACCGTTGTCACACAGAGTCTTGATCATGGAAACTTGCAAGCGGGACCTCCGTTGGTGGATAAACAATCAGGAACTGATGATAGGGCGTCCATTTGTGCTCCTTGCCCCCTTAGCCACAGTAACCACGGACGCATCCCTGATAGGGTGGGGGGGACTTTTTCAGGGGAGAACAGTCCAAGGAGAGTGGTCGAAAATAGAGTACAATCTGCACATCAATGTCCTGGAGCTGAGAGCAATGTTCCTGGCGTTGCAACACTTTCACGACTCCTTACCTCTGGGAACAGTGGCAATTCAGACAGACAATATGTCAGTAGTCTGGTACATAAACAAACAGGGAGGAACCAGGTCTTACCCCTTATGCAGAGAGGCCCTGAGAATCTGGCAATGGGCTGTGTCCACTGGACGCTTTCTAACAGCAACGCACATCCTGGGAACATCCAACGTCATAGCGGACAGGTTGAGCAGAGCCATCCTGTTGCCTCACGAGTGGTCCCTCAAGAATCAAGTTGCGGAGAAGATCTTCCACAGATGGGGCCAGCCTTGCTGCGATCTTTTTGCTTCCCCCTTGAATGCCAAATGCAGAAGCTACTTCGCCCTACTTCCCCCTCCGGGGGGTGCCCCCAGGGATGCACTGGTACACGATTGGCCCCCGGGTCTCCTATATGCCTTCCCTCCTGTTCCATTGATTCCCAAATTTCTACAGAAAGCCAAAGGTCTGGGAAGGATGATCATCTTGATAGCACCATTTTGGCCTCGACAGATCTGGTTTCCCTTTCTTCAAGCTCACCAGATGGAGGAACCTTGGACTCTGGACCCAGTGCCAGACCTGCTGACCCACTCGTCAGGAGTTCCTCACCCATCTCTTCAGTCCCTAAAACTGACAGCTTGGCTGCTCCACTTCCCAACTTAGCCAGGTTGGACCTTTTATCCCCAGCAGTGCAACACATTTTAGTTTCTTCCCACAAAGCTTCCACAAGAAAACTGTATAGGAGCAAGTGGAAACGTTTTGTGTGTTGGGCCTCCAGACAAGGTATAGACCCTTTGGTGGCCCCTATTCACAAAATTTTAGAATTTCTCTCCACACTCTTTCATCAAGGGGCCTTGACGTCCACGATAAGAGTTCAACTAGCTGCCATATCAAATTTTCATGTGGGTGAAGGAGGAGCTACAGTTATGTCCCACAGACTTTGTAGAGCATTTATAAAGGGTACCTTTCATCTCAGTCCACCCATACGAAACCCGGTATTTCCCTGGAACTTAAATTTAATGCTGTCTCAACTCATGTTGGAACCCTTCGAGCCAGCTTCGACGTGTCCACTTAAGTATCTATCCTGGAAAACCCTGTTTCTGGTGGCAATCACTTCAGCTCGCAGAATCTCGGAGCTACAGGCATTGTCAATTAGACCCCCGTATATAGTCTTTCACCCAGACAGGGACACCTTGCGTACTAATCCATCCTTTCTGCCGAAAGTATGTTCAGTGTTTCATATTAATCAATCCATTGAGCTTCCCACTTTTTTCAGGAACCATTCTAATAAATTGGAATACATGTTGCACAAATTGGACGTCCACAGACAGCTGAGATTTTATCTGGACAGAACCAAGGAATGTAGGAAATCAGATCACCTCTTTGTTTCCTATGCAGACAGTAAGAAAGAACTGGCAGTAACAAAATGCACGTTATCTAAGTGACTGTCAGGCTGTATAAATTTTGTCTATTCATCCTCCAAGCAGTTTCTTCTGTTCAAACCTAAAGCTCATTCTACCAGGGCTGTTTCCACTTCTCTGGCCCACGCCGATCATTTGCCTTTGGATACCATATGTGCGGCGGCTACTTGGGCCAAGCCTCATACGTTTATTACTCACTACAATGTGGACAGGACCTCCAAGGACAGGGCTTCCTTTGGTTCCACGGTTCTCAGGAATGTTCTTCCGTGAGCCACCCAGGGTTGCGGTGCTAGGGACGCTACCTGTGCATAAGAACAAACGGCGAGATCGAACAATTTCACATAAAGAAGTTATGTTCTTAACATAACGTTCCATGTGAATTGTTCATCTCGCCTTTGTTCTTACATTCCCTCCCTCCGTCCCCCTCCTCGTCCTGGAAGAACGAGTACAATAGGTGTCTGGTTACCTTCTTGGGGTTACCTGGCACTACCTGCTTCTTTTTAGGTGTGCTCATTACTGTATGCTTGTCTATATATAATTTGAGTATTACGATCTTGTGTGGATGGAAGCGTAGGCAAGGGGGTCAGTTATGTTCTTGAAGTCTGGTTTCTTAGCAAACTAGATCTGAGGGATAGCAGCAGGGGATCATGGGATAGGGACTGTGCCTCGAGCTTCTCTTAGATGCAGAGCTTGCAATGTGGCCGACTCGGAGCCGAGGGTCGGCTCCGAACCCGTGCGTAAGAACAATTCACATGGAACGTTATGGTAAGAACATAACTTCTTTTTATTTGGAACATCACAAAAGCTGAAAAAAACTCCAGAATATCTCAACACTGCAGATCTTAATTGTACCCCATAGAAACAACCACATTCTTTAAATACTTAGGTTTATGACTGCATTACTCAATAAACTTTCATAGCCTCACTAAAAACACAATGAAAAATAACTCTCATATTCTGGTCCTCAAAAATATATCTCTTTCCCTCCAGAAATGCTAGAGCTGCAATAGGCAAAGAGGTCTTCCTAGCTCAACTTGAGTATGGACTCCCCTTCATAGCCACAGCCTCTAAAAAAACTCATCCACTCTACAGTCCATTGAAAAACATAATCTATCAATTCATTTTCAATCCCCTTCACAAGGAACACCACTGCACTACCCTTTTCAAAACCAGATGACTCCTTGTCATCTGCAAAGCTCATTTATATGCTTCATGTCTAGTATGTGCTTCTTTTAGTGCTTGAGCTTTGCAAACCTTCAGTCAGTCAGTCCTACAGGCTTTCCAGGTTTCCTGCTATGTTAGCTCTGAGTCTGAGTCTGAGCCCCCTGATATTCCCCCTCTGATGGTTCATAAGAAACAGACATGCAAATGGAAGTACTTAGACTCTTTGTCTGAGTCTGTCACCAAAGACATGGACTTGAATGAGGGTGAAATCTCCCCAAGATCCCCCACTGAGAGTGTCACATTTGGGAAGATTTTTGGAATTGCTAAAACAAAGAGGGAGTGGCCCATAGTTATCCCCTCCCCTGACAAGTCTGTCTTCCTGGAAGCCTTTGGGTCCAGCTCTTATTCCTCCTGGGTGGAACCTCACATTGATCCACTCATTGATTTAATGTCTCAACAGCTAAGAAAAGACCTTAACATGGTGGAGTCTATTCCCAAAATGCCATTCAAAATTCTTTCCACCCCCGCAGACAGGAAAAATTGCAGCAAGGGTCCTCTGGTAGACACAATGGTTGTAGTAGAAGCCACAAAAGAGGAACTATCCAAAGAGAGTTCCTTGGTCCATCTCCCCTAATAGAGAGTCTAGGGCAATGGACTACTTTGAGAAACAGACTTGCGCTTCAGTGACCTTTGCTTTCAGGGGACCGAGTTTTCAAGCACGTCACCAGATTTCAGTGAGACTTGACAAAGGAAATTTCCAAGCCTCAGTCAGGAAGTATTACCAGCAGATGTCCTGAAGACAGTGGATTCCCATCTGTTGAACTAGAGCTATCTTCATGATAAGCACACAACTTTGCTTTTAAGGCATATCAAGGGGTTTTGCTAAAACTTTTCTAGAAATGGAAGAGGTAAAATTTCACTGTAATGACATGGCTGGGTAGTCTTGGACTTCTTGTGAGTTGCTGCAGTGGTAGCTTGTTTTCAGGGTAAAGGGTGGTGTATTAATATAATAATGATTTGGGATGTATTACATACCCTCACCAAAGCCACTTATTCTTACAGCTGTGGGGCATAGAAAGCTAAAGGTCGGACTATGACTTGGGCAGTCAGAGTGTGAGAAACAGCTTGGTACTGGTGGAGGCAGGCAGGGGAGTGTGGGCTTGAGTGGCTAACACTATCTTGTCCTTTCTAGGGGAAGGGAGTGGTTGTCGGGTGGGCTGTTCACCCACAAGCAGAGGGTTGCAGACAAAAGTACAGTCTGAAAACCAGAGACATTGGCTTGGTAGTTGTGTGTATGTGGTGTGCATGGTGTGCGTGCTTGCATGTGTTTGTAGATGCATATGCTGACTTGTGTTTAGGAGGCAGTTGCTGAAAAATAGATTTTACAGGCCGACACAAACCCACGGTCAGTACAAAGGATAGAACTTTCCTTTTTTGCCTAAATATAAGCTTATTCTTGTAGCAGTTTAGTTGCTTATCCTGTTTCTTGTAACATGTAGGTATTTTAGATACAGAAATAACTGTTTTATGGAGGTATTACATTACATGTGGGACATAATTAAGTCCTACAATCTCAGGACATTTGCCATTTTTAATATTTTTGGTCAGGGCACAACCGCCCAAAGAGGGACTGTCCCTCGCAAAGTGGGACAGCTGGTAGCCTTATCAACATGAGAAGGGTTAGGGTTTACTTTGAAATGCCCTGCTGTATCAACAGGTGATTGTTTCCTTGAGTGCCATGTACTGGATGGGGGTGGTGGCAGCAGCAGAGTGAAAGGTGAGCTACTTGGTGAGATGTAAGACTGCAAGGGATTGGTGCTGATAACAGCCTTTCTTTTTCTTTGAGGTGATAGCTGCCTGTTTCCAAGTCTTCTTATTAGGGATTTGTTAAAAGCTTTGTTATGGGCAGGGCTAGTGCTAATGACAAGCCATTTAAGTACAGCTGAGCAGCAGTGGCGGCTAGTGAATTCAAATCGAAGGGGGGCTGCAGTAGACAGCTGAATGGGCGGGGCCAATGGGAAGGGGTGTGGTCAAATAGAAAGAGGAGGAGCTATGCTCAAAACCACAAAACCTGGAACTTTAATTAAATACGCTGCCCTGGGTGCCAAACCGTCATTATGAGAGTGCAATCAAGACAATGTGAAGTGTAGAATATTTCAATGCATTAGCTGCATGACAGCTTACTTAATATCTAGAGGGAAACAAAAAGACTGTGAGGCATGAAAAAATAAATTACTTTTTAAATACATTAGTCAAGTGCTGCGGTGGTGGTGCTGCGGTAGTGTTGTTGCCTCACAGTAAGATGCTGTCCGGTTCGATTCTCAGCTAGAGCGTCTTCTGCATGGAGACATGCTTGAATGGGCGTACCTTCATTGAAGGTTGCGCGTCAGAGCTGGCAACTCGGCACATAAAAATCTATCTGCCAATCATTAGCGGACCGGAGTTCCGCTGTGGTGACCCCTAACCGGGAAAAGCCGAAAGACACAACAACTGGAATGCCAGTCAAAATCAAGTACAAGAAAAACAAGCAGCACTCAACTCAAACCACTTCTCCTTGTACTCCAGTTCCAATTATAATTTATATTCAGCTTTATTAAAGTACCAGGTAACATGCTGAAAGTAGCAATCTCTGTGATACCCCCACTTGTAAAAATGTTTCTTATCCAAAAAAGACCTGCTGCCTGACAACAACTATCTACTTGTTTCATGGGGAAAACATGATCAAAGTAAAAAATGAAAATCAAACAAGAAACAAGCTCAAGGTACATTGCTTAAAGGATTACTGTACAGGTAATGGACCACACACGATAGACTGGCATTCTGTTTGGTTTACAGGTAAAGCCTGCAAAGATGACTGCAAGTCTCCAACACATGTAATGAGCTTCTTAAAATAATAATGTAATCCTGTCCTTTATTACAAATACTGTCATATGCATTTCAATACCCAAGGCTTATACATTATCTAGTTATGCAAGTATTTTCTGCATGGCAACAGAAAGGCTTTCACTGTTGGCAATTCTTTAACAGTATGCTTATTAAAGCTTACTTGCATCTTACAATCTCAGACAAGCTTACCTGATGGTCATTAAAGCATTGCTACGTAAACACAGAGCAACAGGCACTTTCTGAGTAATAATAAACATAAATCAACAGTATAAAAATATGACAAACCCGAACATTCTGCAAAATCAAGGACAGAATAAAAGTAGTACTTGTGCCTACCTTGGATGGGGGATACACTTCACATTTACACTGCATAACTGCTCCTTGCCTTGCTTGGACACATCCAGAGTCACACTACATGAGGCAGTGGGGTGCAACAAGTATATCACAATTTGAAATGTCTCTGGCTGACTGTGATGGCCCTGACACATTTGTCATACCTCTCAACCTCAGAGCAAGAAATCTGGACAAAGCCATACATAGAAGTGGGACAAGGCCCAAAAATAAGGACAATTTTAAATATTGCTCTTATAAACTTAGAAAGGTAATAGAGTAGTAGGTCTTGCATTAGTATGAATTTCTGAAGGGTCTGAAATCTGAAACACAAATGTCTGTCATTATTTTCTAACTTCAGTCTTTAATGATTTGCTACTAATTTGCCAAAAAAACACAGTTTTATGAAAAGTGGACCAAAATGTGATGCAAAAATATAAAATAGCCACACAATAAAGCTGGGAACCTGTCAAAGAAGGGACACCTTTTTAATATTAGTACTGCTAACATGAGCAGCTGACAAAATAAAAAAATCTGCATGCATTTCTGAAATAAAAGTAATCTATAACACTGATTACAGTTATTTCTTAATTGTAAACCCTCCAAGTTTTCTTCCAATATTGCCATTTTGCGGCGGGATTATTAGGGGAAGAGCAACATTTTGAGCCAAAATCGGGGACAGTTCAGAGGTTTGGATATGCCTAATTCTTTAAAGCAATTTGTTTGCACATACCTCTCAACCTGTTAATGCAGGAAATCTGGACAAGGCCAAATATACTTACAAACAGTACAAAAAATAGTTGTATAAACTGAGACAGTTAATAGAATAACAGGTCCTGCTTTAGCATGCATTTTTCTGAAGGTTATGAAGTCTGAAACTCAGTGTCTGTCATTATTTAGTGACTTAATTCCTAAATTATTTGCCAGAAAACCTCACATTTAATGAGGAACAAACCAAAAATAAGAAGCAAAAATCTATTCATTCTGTGAAAATCTGGACAGTTGAGAGGTATGGTTCAGCCGGGGCTGTCTTTGAGTTTGCCGCCCTTCCCCCTTACAAAATCGTGGTCGAATGGAGCCTCCCCCCTTCAGCTATTCCAATGAACCATTACTTGGCTATTTCATCCCATTTACCATAAACACTAATGTGAATACTGCTTTACTTCTACGATGATTTGGACTTCATTTGAAAGATTTATTTTGCATTTTACAGCACAAACACTAAGACATCTGCTAAACAAAGCAATGCAATTTCACAATGAAAACAGACTTAGCATTAAAACTTCTCTGCCCTTGAAACTCACATTCATTGAAACAGCATTGAAACCCACATTCAAAGAAAATACATTTTGCCAGTGACAGATAAAGATTAACTTTGGGCTGTTTTCAAATCATAGGCCCGTTGCACATGAAACATACATGTGGTCTTTGATACACCTTTCTGATTTTATTAAATTATATTCCTTGTACAATATAGTACAGCTGTAGAGGGCGTTTTAAATTTGTTTTGAACATTTTTCCAGTAAACAATGAAACAAAATGCATGCACCAATAATGACAAAACTGCCCAATTCAAAACATTTTTCCAGTAAACAATGAAAAAAATGCATGCACCAGTAATGATAAAACTGCCCAATTCAGAACATTTCTATCATAAAAGTCTACTCAAACTTCTACAGTCCACCAGTATCAGTAAATATGCACAATCTCTGAAGAAGTAAAAGTCATCTAAATAATTCCACATTAAAGAAATCTGTAAATAATGAAGAGGTTGCTGCTAGCAAACAACTTTATATGTCATTGTTTCATCTACAAATAAAGTGTCTGTTACCCTTGAGGAATAAATTGCCTATGTTTCATTAAAAAATGATAAGCCTGACAACAACTATCTACTTGTTTCATGGGGAAAACATGATCAAAGTACCAGTAAATATGCACAATCTCTGAAGAAGTAAAAGTCATCTAATAATAGGGAATGGATGGCAAACTGATAACAGGTTCAGAGTTACTAGGTATCTTCACCAAAAAGGACTGCAGCATCCACCCCCTTTACAATACAGTACAGCATCAGCAATGCATCTACCTACTGCGGGAGTAGAACCCACAGCCTTCTGCATCAAAAGCAAGTACACTACCGGTTGTGCTATTAACAATGCAAGCAGACTCAGCATAAGCATCACTAAACTTTTGTTCCCCTGCAGCTCTCAGCTATTTGTAAAATCTACTTGACACTCAGCTGTATCTCTGAACTTTGCAGCACAAGAAATCTGGAAAAAGCCAAAATTGGGGCAAAGACCAAAAAACAGGGACACATTTTAAACATTGCTTATATAATGTTGGAAAGTTGCTAGAATAAAATGCTGTGTTACCACCATACATTTCACTGCCAAGCATTGAACTCAGGACCCTGTGCAAAACAGTCACAGCAACATACCACTATGCCAAATCAAGTCATCTATTTTATGAAAGAGGAAGACTGAAACTTAAATGGCTACTTTCAGTGAATTCAGTTCTCACCATAGCTGTCAACATCTTAGCACAAAACACCTGAACAAAGCCAATAATGGGGGAATACAGCCCCCAAACATATTCAGTGAGTTCAGTTATCACCATAGCTCTAAGCCTTGGCACAAAAAACCTGGACAAAGCCAATAATGGGGGAATACAGTCCCAAAAATAGGGACAAATTTCAAATATCCATCTTATAAATTTGCTATAATAATAGTTTTTTGTGTTACCATGTACTTTCTGAAGAATATGAAGTCTGAAATTCCAGTGCTTGTCATTTTTATTTATTTAACATTTGTTAACCAGGGAAGTCTGACTTGGAACAAAAGGCAATTTTTGGCAGAGGAAGAAACACTCCAGACATGTCTTTGTAAGATGAGGACACCAGAGCAAACCCACACAAACACAGGAAGGACATGCAGACTCCACATAGAAGGCACCCCAGCCAAGAATCAAACCAGACAACCTGTAGCTGTTAGGCAACAATGGTACCACTGCACAACTGGCTGTGTTGAGAAGCAAACATATAGAAACCACAGATTTTGTGAGGAACAGAACAAATATGAGGCAAAAATCTGCATTTTTTTTTTACAAATGGTGGTGGATAGGGAATTCAGGTTCTTGCCATTTGGGCCAAAGGTACAGGGTTCAAGCCTTATTCTCTACCCACCACCATACAGTGACTGGGGCATTTTATACACACACACACACACACACACACACACACACACACACACACACACACACACACACACACACACACACTTACCTTCAAGTCCAAAGCTTCATCGTCCGTTGTATCTTGCACCATCATTGCCGCACCTGAGGAGCTGTTATCCTGCGAGAGAACCTAAGGCTCGTTCTCTCTGTCCCGCGAGACCAACCTGCCTGCAGACGTTGCAGTCCGATCCCCTTCCAGTCTATGCAGTTAGAATTTCTGCATAGACTGCTGGGTAAATGTAGATGCACATGTGGTAGTCCGGACTGCTGGTGGAGACAGTCTGGATTCTGTGCGCATGCTCCAGACTGATTCACCAGCAGACCGAGTATCGGAAATGCCGTGAGTGCGCATGCGCGATGTTCTGGGACTGGCGGTTTGTTTTATTATTTTCTTTTTGTTATTTGTATGTTTTATTTTGTTTAATGTTCTTATTTTACAGCTGGGAGGGCTGCAGTCCTGCTGTCCAATAGCACGGGCCGCCCCTGCTGAGCAGATGTTCTCAGGTGATGCATAGTTATAAAATGGACATCCTTTGTGCACCATTTCATTTAGAAATACTTTTAAATTTATGTATGAGAATAATGACCTATAGCTTGAGTCTAAATCCCTGGAAATATTGCATGTGGAACAATCTGCACATTTTTCAAAAACAATTTAATCTGTTTTATACTAACTAGTAAACTGATTACCTTCATTTATTGACTTGGCAGCATTTCTTCTTGGAAATGTTTGCCCTCATAGATGGCAGCCATCAACCTTTCTCCATTGAGCTTTGGTTCATTGGATCTTTGTTAGTGACCTGTGATCACTGACTTGGGATGCAGCCAACCAGGAGGAGCTGTAATTCAGGTAAGAAATTAGGTAATTGGGTCTCAGGAAAGATCCTGGTCATCGACAGACAATCAGCCTTCTGCTGCAGTTGCGCACTGTGTGGCTCACCCCCACCCAGTGAATGTCAGCATGACAACCTAAAGGCCTACACGTTGTGAAATAATTTATATTCAAGAAGATATCGTTGGAATTGCCTGCTGTAAAGTAAATCAGTGTGTTTGCCTTGGTTTAGCAAAACCAGACAACCCAGTGGCAAACTCGCCAACCACATATCCATTTCACTGTCATTAAAACCCGTAATACAGTCAGTGTGTTTGAAGTGTTTTTACAGGGGAGTGTAGCTGAAATATTAGGTCTCTGACCCATCCACCAGTCTCTCTGCTGTCTCCAAGATCATACCTTCTTGGTGAAAAGGAGAGCTTAAATGTTTTTGCCCCACCCCCAATACACACATGCATTAAAAGCATTACTTCTGTACGCATTTCTAAGTGGTTTCTCAAAGTTTGGTCATTTCATCTGAAGTAATTATGTCTCTGGTAGTCTGGGTTTGATAAGCCAAACCAAAAGAATCACAGTAAGTTTCCCAGTCACCAGTGACATACAGAAAATACTAACTTGCTTAATGAAGTAGTTAAAGAACCTACCAGGGATAAACATCATTCTTAACCTCTCCCGTAGGTGGACATCTACATACTAACTTGATTTCTTTTAAATTAGAACAAATATGAAGTTTAGCAACATCAAGTTACATCCAAGCAAACTGCTTCATTGCTATCCTGTCTTCAGACCCTTCCATTTCAAGTTCTGAGTAGTGAGATACCCTCCAAAGCAAAAAGTCAGTGTTGATAAAATATTTTGCTTTATCACTCTTGTGATATGAAAAAGTTTCTAACCCATAAAGACTCACTCTGTATGATTGAACTTAACGCTGAAAGTACTACTTTGATAGAACAATATTCATGTGTTGGTGTCATGTAAAAAATTACTTGTTAAATCTGCATTTAAATGGTTAAGCTACATATTTCTATCTGCTACAGCCCTATCTCTGTAACTTCACACATGGCAAATGTTTTCTTATCATGGATAGGTTTGTCTTTAATAGCTTTTTACATTTGAAGGCAATATTTTACAGGCATTTATTGCTTTGTTTTTAACACTATTTAAATGCATTTCCTTCTTTACATTGTGTCTGCTTTTTGACAATCTGCAGTGTATGTGTATTTGTAAGTCCTTTGCATTTTACTTTTTTTGTACTTTGTACAAATCAGTGTTGTATCTTTCTTTGTCATGTTTGCACTGTAGTTTTACCATAGATGTGCCTTGTAGAAGTGCTCATGGTTCAAAGCAACACTAGATTGTCAAGTATTTTTTGTACATCTACTACTACTACTATTACACTTTTATGGTGTTTTTCTGCCTGCTAGTTGTTGTAGGTGAGGTAAGTAGTTTGTTTATTTGTAAGCTGAAGTAAGGTATGCAATCTGTACTGTATTGCTTTTAAGAATATAATTACTTCTTCAACATTAAGCTCACTGTTGCAGTATCATGCTCAATTTGGGCTATGTCCTTGCCTAGATTAATGGCCACTGACTAGCTTTCAAAGTTTTAGGGTACTTTCTATGTGCCCAAACTGTTAGTGGCTTGAACAGATACATACACAAAGGCAGCTTGGGTGCTAAAAGCTTCAGAGTTTTCTTGCTACTGAAGTGTTCTGCTGGCTTTGTGGAACTGATGGTTTGGTAGTAATCCTTTCAAGGCTAGGTAGGCATTTAAGTATCCTTTTGGGGAAAACCCTCCCCTACATAATTTTTCTGTGAAAGATTAGATATTATGCTAGGAAGTGCTTGTGATGTACTTATATGAGAAAAACTAAAATTTGATGTTTTATTGTTCTATTATTGTTTTACCTTTATTGTTATACGCTTGTGTAGAATAAGTATGTGTTTGTGGAAGAATGTTGTGCTTTTGGGGATTATCATGGGAAAAAATTACCTCAGAACCTTCATTTTCATGTGAGATTTACTGACTGATTCAGGCTCTGCTACTTGCTTGTGGGTTTTTTCTTGGCTTTTACAGGGAGCAGTTGACTTTCTTTGTGGTTCTTGTTTCTCCTGTCTGCAAGAAGAAGACAGCTGTTAGTAAGTCTTTAGGTGTCTGGACAGATCCATTACTGCCTCAGCTGCCAACAGGTAATCATCCTTTGGCCAATACTTGTTCCTTGAGCCACTCATCTTTTGCTCCTATTCCATGTAGTGTAGCTGTTCAGGAAGCTACTAAGGACTGGGAGATTGACACGTTATCTGCGGCTGTAGGGTTGCCCTCAAGAGGCAAGGGAAAACCACTCTTGTTGGTCTCGGGAGAGGGAGCAGGTGTAGATTTACTGCTTAGTCAGGGTAAGATGTCTGATTACCAGGGTAATGCTGCCATCGAGGGTTGGTCTCTTTCCAAGGGAATCTGCTGAGAAGAAAAAGCAGAAACTTAAGAATATTTCTTCTTCTGCATTTTTTAACTATGGATAGGAAAGATTTGTTGGAATTTGCTAAGAGATTACTCTGTTTTTAATGTGTTAAATTCCTGTTTCCTCACTGCATTCTTATAGTAAAACAGAAATATTTCCTGTCAGTATGACAGAGATTTCCAGTCAAATGATTAGGGAGAGGAGGGGAACTATTTTTCTTAAGTTAAATTCTCCTCTAGCTGAAGATTTTCATTTTGATGGAAGTCTTCCTTTAGATTCTCCTTCAGAATAATTATCTTTCTCTGAGGCCAGTAATACAATAAAAGGTGTATTTCAGTGGGACCAGATTGAAATTCTTATCTCCCATAAAAAGTGTTATGGGGTTTGTATAATGGTTAAGGTGTACCTTTGAAAGGGAAATTGGCTAGGCTTAAAATGGCCAACAAAGGCAGCTTCTCTGTGAACCTATAATTGGGGTGGGGTTGGTGTAATGTGTAGTCTTACACTTACATGATCTCTGGTTATTGACTAGGCTTGTAGCTTGTAATAGCCTGTAGACTGCTGTAGCCTAGTATTTAATTGGGGGGGTGGAATAATGGTTAAGGTGTTTACTTCACAGACACAAGATACAGAGTTTGATTCTCACATTTGAAGGAAATTGGCTAGGACAATAGCCCTCAAGGGCAGCTAGTCTAGTACTTAACGTATGAGTGTGTGACTTATTAAAATGGATCTTCCACAACCTGCAGCTGTTCATCCTGTTGTCTTCCTTAGAGGATGTTTTCTTTACAGCTTAGAAGTATGTCTGACTGTCAGTATCTGACCCCCAGAAATCTCACAGGTTATAGTAAGTATCTTAGACACACAAATTATTGCCTTCTAATCCCAAACAAGATTCTGCAGTGGTGTCTCTTTACCTAAGTCTTCTGCTGCTAAACATGCTGTGAATGCTAACCCAATTCCCTCTGACAAGGATGGGAAAGCTTTTGACAGATCTGGGAAGAAAGTTTTGCCTTCTATTACTGTAGCTTTCAAAATTTTGAACTGCAAGGTTCACATGTTAAAATGTTTATTTGCTTCTTTTGACAAAATGAGAAAGTTAACCTCCCTACATCAGAAGTTAATATGTCATTAAATTCCTTAACTGTCTGTACTTCTCAGGTAACCAAACAATCTGACATTGTTGTCTTCATTTGATCTTCAACCTGTGGGTATAGGCACTGACATTGGTGCCGAGCCGGCCATATCCAAGCTATGGTGCCGAAACAGAGCTCCTCCCCTACCCACAATGCCCCTCTCTCTCTCACTACCTCAGAGTTTGTTTGCCGCCATTCGTCTGAGCTCCATCTTTTTTGCAAATTTTTGGCAGGACCAAAATGCCCTGATAAGGTTCTTAGCCCCCCACCAGACAGGTTTTTTTGGCAGAAGTGTTCCTGTTGATGCCTTGGTGCTTGCAGCTGCCACAAAAAAGGAGCTTGCCCAGGAGAGCACCTCTGGCCATCCGCCTGACAGGGAGTCCAGAGGGATAGACAGACTGGGGGAAACGTGTTTGTTTATACATCAGCGACCTCTGAGGGCGCTGAGTTACATGGCGCACATTAATAGACTACAGAGATAGTCATCGAGGAGCTTTCTGCGTCTACCCCAGAGTCCATGTCGCAGAGGAGAAGATCTGCTCCTCCAGAATGGCCACTCTTAAAGCCATTTCTAACACCTCTATGAGGCTGTTCTCCTTTGCCACGAAGGTGCATCTAGAGCAGCTAGTTCAGGCATCACTAGTAGGCGTCACGCCTGGATGCGGCTTTGCGATTTCTCTGAGCCCTTCACGGTGTCCTTCATAAACACCCCCTTCGATGGATCTTGCCTGTTCAGTCCACTGGTGAAGGATACTTTAGCCCAGTGCAAGAAGGACAGTAAGACCTTGTCTGCCATCAGAATCTGCTTTTCTGCTCCTCAGTGATGTTCTTTGTGTTTCACTGTTGCAGTCATCACACTTGGGTTATCTGCCTGCAGGTAGCCCTCAGTCGGCCCTAATACCAGAGTCTTAGGATTTCTGTGTGGGATGCTGTCGCTTCTTCCATGACTTCAGGTCGTCAAGGGTATAAAACATGCAGCCGAGACCATTACATCAGCTTTTCTTGCTGAGCGGAGCCCAAAGCAGAAGCAGTTCACAAGTCCCGGTCGGCCACCTCCTCAAATTTTCATTTTTTGAGTTTCAGACCTGAAGTCTTCTAAAAGATAAGTACGCCATTGGGGATCCTTTTTTCTTGCTCTAACAGATGTCAGAAAAAATTAATAACTGTCTTGCCTGTGGAAAGCAAATACCTCACAGAGATTTTCATTCTTACTGCGTCACCTGTTTAGGCCCAGACCACGACGTTCCTCGCTGTCGATTTTGTGCCCTGTTCAATGCCCGACCTATTCATCGTCAGGCTATTTTTGTCACTAAATTCTTCCACTCTCATTCTCCGTATTTCAAAATGGCTTTGATAAGCCATCCGACTACCAATCTTCTGAAAAAAACATAAGGATAAAGACAAAAACAGACAGCATAGGTCCAAAACTGCCGACGATGCATCCGTTAAGCTAGTCGCCAGTCCACAGGTAGGTACTCAGTGAGGCACTTTTGCAGCCCCTGATACCCGCTTCTACAGATTTGCAGGCCTCTACTGAGACCCATTCGGAGTCCAGTATGCCACGAGATACTTCTTCGATTATGTAACCTGTGGATGTCTCTACCTTGCATGGGTCTGGAGCCGCTGTGCAGGCACCAGCTTCTGAGGGTGTATTCAGGCCTTCCGAAGATCATATTAAACCAACTACTTAGTTTCAAACCAAAAATACTGAATTTCTCAGGCCCAGAGTTCGCACTACGCCTAGGAAACCAACGACCAAAGCATATTCTCAGGCCCCATGCCACAGAAACAAATGCTTAGAATCGTTGAAGACCTTTTTACTTTAATTAGAAGAAGCCAGCCTTCCCCCTCTAAAAGACCAAGAACTGATTTTCCTTCTGATTCTTCAGATCATGAGTTCGATGACTCTGACCATTCTGATTCACAGGACATACCTTTATCTACCTGTGAGGATTCTGATGCAGAGGATTCCATTCCCTCTGCTTCCCCACCAGAGGATTTTTCTTTCAGTGAAACCCTGCATACCCTCAGAGAACATTTCTGCTGGGAGTGCCAGGACTACCCACAGTCCAAAAAGAGACTCAGGGAATTTCTAAACTTGCCTCAGCACAGGCCTCTAGCTATCCCTCCTGTTCTGGAAATTGTAGGTGATGTCTTTCATGGAATCCAGTCTTACCCCTGATACTTTGCCACCAGCTCCCAGGAAACCTGACAGGTACTACAGAGTATCTGACTCTCACAAATTCCTATTTAAGAATCCTACTTGCGGATCCAGAGACCATTTCCTAGGGACCTAAAGGCATTAAGGCTACTACAGCCAAAAACCCTACCCCTTCGGACAGGGATATACACCTCTGCTACTCTTGCCATCAGGGCTTTAAATTGCCATTTTCACTTGTTAAAGTATCAGCAACATATTATGGAACTAATTAAACAAAAAATGATGTTGATTCCCGATTGTGCAGAACATAAAGATTTACAAGAGTTAATGCATTCTGCTAACCAAGTTGGAAAACATACTTTGCAATGTGGTTTTGATGCTTTAGAAGCATCTTGCAGGGCTGCTGTCACTGAGGCTGTTCTTAGAAGGCATGCTTGGCTTAAGGAACAAATCTTGCCAGACCATGTCAAAGCAAAATTACTAGATGCTCCATTAAACCAAGAACCTCTGTTTGGCACTAAAGCAGAAGACGTCCTCAAAAAGATGGAGGAAAAAGCTAAATCTGTTCAAACTGTTAAAGATTTTCTACAGGTACAGCCACCTAGATTCAGTAGGCATCAGCCTTCTAAAAAATAGTCTTTTCCAGTCCCTCCCATACCTTCTCAGTCCAAACCCAGGGGCAGCAGACCACCAAGACTACAGTCTCAGGGTATGCACAGATCTAAACAATGGAGTGCTTCCACCTCAAAAACAGGGAATAGTAAGCCACCATCCTATGGAAAAAGTTCACAATGACTTGTCCCTCATCCTTCCAAGCCTTGCCCAAGTACTTGCACCCTTAAGAGGAAACCTTGCCCTTCATGCAACAAACTGGGAGTACATTACCTAGAACATTGTATCCCAGGGATACAGATTCTAATTCCACTGACTGCCAACCCCAAGTGGATAGCCAGAACTCCCCCCAAACCAGTGGGCAGAAGCCCAAAAGCAAGTACTTTCTCTTTTCAGTATCAAGGCTATTCAACCTGTCCCAGCAGACAAAGGAGACAAGGTTTTTACTCCAGACTGTTTCTGGTACCCAGAAAAGAAAACTCTTGGCACTCTATCCTGGATCTGTCTATTCTCAACACCTTCCTGGTAGTTCCAAGATTCAGAATGCTTACTCTCCAACACTTGCTTCATATGCTAGCCAAGGACCCCTGGCTAGCCACCCTAGACTTAAAAGAAGCTTATCTGCACATCCTCATAAGGGAATCTTGCAGGAAATATCTACATTTCAGAGCAGGCTCTATGCACTATCAGTTCTCTGCACTTCCCTTTGGCTTATCTACTGCACCCAGGGTATTCAGAAAATGCCTAGCTCCAGCCGTTGCATTTTGCAGGCAGAGAAAAATTCTAATTTGTAAATAATAAACCGTCTCAGCTCCCCAGACACTGCAAACTTTAATAGACCAAAAGAGCAAAAAAACACATAATAATTCTATACATATGAAAAGATAACTTAACGCTTTCACCCACATACATAGTCAGGCATCATCAGAGTAAGAGCCCTTCATCTTTGTTGCATTTAAAGCTATTAGTTACAGACACACCCCTCTAGGCAACCAACCCCAACCAAAAAGCAGTTTATAAATTAAAGTCACAGTAAAACATCACTCCTATGCTTGTTAGAAAGCACAGTTACTTATAGCTAGAAAAAATATTGTTCAACTTAAAACACAAACATTTTAAAAAATCTATATATAAACATGTTTGTATAAAAGTAGTAAATAAAAGTACTAGGAAATCCTATTCAGAAAAGTGGAAAAGATACTGTTCTTGGAGCCAGTCTCGGGGAATGGACACAACTGTGCCCAACTTACCTCAAATCGTAAATTACCTAACAGAACTGCTCCACAAAGGCCAATCCTTCTCTTCAATTAAGATTCATGCCTCTGCCATCTCAGCTCATTACATTACTCAGCCACCCCTCTTTTCTCACCCTCTGGTCAAACAGTTCCTGAGAGGAGCCAAAAATTTAAGACCCCCCAGGAGAGCTCCCACTCCAGCTTGGGACCTTAACTTTGTACTGGAGAAGCTCACACTTCCTCCCTTTGAACCTGCTGCTACAGCAAAGTTAAAATTCCTCTCTTGGAAAACAGCCTTACTTCTAGCCATCACTTCAGCAAGAAGAGTGTCTGAATTGCAGGCCCTTATGGCTGTGGAACCCTTCACTATCTTCCATGCGGACAGGGTTTCCCTCAGGACTAACCCATCATTTATGCCCAAGGTGGTATCTAATGTGGCTTTAAACCAATCCATTCATTTACCAACCTTTTTCCCTAATCCTAAGAATAAAAGGGAAAGGATCCTGCACTCCCTGGATGTGCACAGGTAGCTTAGGTTCTACCTGGACAGGACAAAACCTTTCAGAAAATCTGACCAGCTGCTAGTCAGCTTTGCTACAGGGGCAGAGGGCAAGGCCATTTCAAAGCAAACCATTTCTAAATGGATAGCACACTGCATCCATTTCTGCTACAAACACCATGGAAAACCTACCCCACAGGGGATCAGAACTCATTCCACTGGGGCTACCTCAACCTCTACAGCATTTCTTAGGGGAGTCCCTACCAGGGACATCCTGGAAGCTGCAACCTGGAGTTCTGTACACACCTTCACCAAGCATTACCACTTCCCTATCTTTTCTAAATCCAGAGCTGGATTTGCCACAGCAGTCTTACAAGGCCTGCAAGACAGCCCTAATACTTCTTGACTGCCTCCACCCTTTCTCATCTTTGGGAATCAACCCAAGTGTGATGACTGCAACAATGAAACACGAAGAACATAGTACAGTTGTGTACACTTACATAAATGTAGATGTTCGAGTGTATTCACTGTTGCAGTCCTGGTTACCTTGCCTCCAGTCCCCTGACTTCTCTATACTTTTTACCTATTCTTTTTTTTTGGCCATATCTTATAGCAGTGGTATTTATTTTCTACTGGGGATGTTCCACACCATGTAATTGCTTCCTATTTTGGGGGCTCCTGACATGTGGGGCAAGAAAAATTGATGTAATGGCGTCGGTTGCATGTTTTATACCCCTGACGACCTGACGTCATGGAAGAAGTGACAGCATCTGACGCAGAAATCCTAAGACTCTGGTATTCGGGGTGACTGAGGGCTACCTGCAGGCAGATAACCCAAGTGTGATGACTGCAACAGTGAATACACTTGAACATCTACATTTATGGTAAGTGTACATAACTGTACTTTCTTACTCCAGGTAACAAAGAGGTAGTAAGAAGTTATGGTTCTGGAAGTCCAGGGCCTTCCATCAAGATGCACTGGCAGACTCTTCCCCTAGAGGCAGATTGGGGAAGGATTCTTTTAGATGCTGCCCTAGGGGAAGGAGGGCTTCGAGGGAACAAGGGTCTCAGGACTCACACCCGGATAGGCCCTTCCACCAGCCCTGAAGTATTTCCCAGCTGTACTACCTATGAGGCAGTAAGGGGTCGCTTTTTTCTGCATCCATCAGCCTGGGAAGCCATCACATCGGATCAGTGGATGCTGAGAATAATTTCCAGGGTCTATCTGATACCATTTCTTCACCCAACAAATGCCCGGAATATTCTCCAGGATGTTCCACCTGCTCACAGGGAGGCAGCCAAACTCGAAATTTCCAAGTTGCTTAAGAAGCAAATCATCCAGCTCATCCCACAGGACTATCCGGATCAGGCATCTACTCAAGGTTCTTTTTGGTAGCCAAAAAGACATGGGGACACAGACCGATCTTGGATCTCACCCACTTGAACAGGTTTGTCGCCAAGACAAAGTTCCAGCGACAATGTTCCGGATGGTTACAATTCAATGTGTCCTTCCCTGCCTCCCGAAGGACTACTGGATGTGCTCGGTGGACCTCCAGGATGCTTACTATTACATAAAGATGGACAGGTATCACAGGATATTCCTACGCTTCTGGTCAGAAGCCAGGCATTATCAGTTCAGGGTACTCCCATTTGGCCTCACCACAGCCCCCAGGGTGTTCAGCAAAGTGGTAGCAGTACTCCCAGCATATATTAGGCTACAGGGAATGTAGATTTTCCCTTACCTGGACAACTGGCTTCTAGCTTCACTCACCAAGCATCAACCTTTTCAGGCCAGGGACCAGTTCCTTCGGTTAGCTTAGACCTTGGGCATCATAATAAACTTACCCAAATCAAAATTGGAGCCTCTCCATTCCCTGGAATTCATTGGAGCGCTGTTGACTACTTCTGTGGGCAAGGTCTTTCTCACCAGCGACAGGATTCAGTGTCTTCAGGTCCAGGTGCTTTCTCCTCTAGAAACACTTCTGCTGTCAGCGGCCAAATCCTTCAAGCTTTGGGATCTTTGGCAACAGCCATTGTTGTTTTACCCTTGGCAAGGCTACACATGTGGGTTCTCCAATGTATCGTATTAGTTCAGTGGTCGCTCCTGGACCAGCCCCTGACCCATCCCATTTGGCTGTCCAGAACCTGCAGGTCCTCCCTACTTTGATGGTTAAAGACTCAGAGAATTTAGCAGAATGTATATCCTTCGTGGCTCCCGCTCCTGTGGCCACAGTCACCAAGGACGCCTTTCGGCTCGGGTGGAGGGTGACATTGGCTGGGACGGACTGTTCAAGGGACATGGTCAGTGTTAGAAACAAATCTACACATCAACATTCTAGAGATGAGGGCAAGTGCTTCTGGTAGTGCAGGCACTGCATTCATTTCTCCCATGAGGAACGATTGCGAAACAGACAGACAACATGGCAGTGGTCTGGTATATCATCAAACAGGGAGAAACCAGATCTTACCTCTCTGTTGAGAGGCCATGAGATTGTGGGAATGGGCAATTTCCTCAGGCTGCCTTCTTATTGCAATGCACATTCAGGGGAGTTCCGACATCCTAGCAGACAAACTCAGCAGGACCATTTTTTCTCCTCACGAGTGGTCTCTGAAACAATCAGTGGCGGACATGATCTTCCGGAAATGGGGTAAACCGAGCTGGGATCTCTATGCCTCATCTTCCAACGCCAACTGCAGCGGGTTTTTTGCCCTGATTCCCCCAAAGGAGGGACACCCAGAGACGCTCTAGTTCATGCTTGGCCCACCCTGTCTGCTGTATGCTTACCCTACCCTTCCTCTTATGGCAAAATTCCTTCAGAAGGCACAAAGGTTGAGTTGCCACATGATCCTCATTGTCTCCTTCTGACCTCATCAGGTTTGGTTTCCTCTCCTTTGGTCTCACAGTGTCAGTCCTCCTTGGTTTCTGGATTGATGTCTGGATCTGATTTCCAATCCAGAGGGCGGTTATCATTCTGATCTGGAAAGCCTGAAGCTCACAGCTTGGCTTCTGCAGTTACAGTGATGGCTACAGTTCCTGGGCTTTCACCTCCTGTGAAGCAGATATTGCTTTCCACTCGCAAGTCGTCCACCACAAAGATTTATGCTAGTAAATGGAAGACGTTTTCCATTTGGGAGTCCCACAATTTGGTAGATCCTTTTACTGCCTCTGTTCCTTTGGTTTTAGACTTTCTGCCGTATATCTTCAACCAAGATGCCAGTTGCTCTACAGTCAAAGTCCAACTAGCTGCCATATCCCATTATCATGTTGGACTAAAGGATTCTTCTCTGGCCACTTCTAGATTGTGCAAGGCCTTTTTGATAGGAACGTTTCTTTTATGTCCTCCAGTTAAGGATCCAGTCCCTCCTTGGGACCTAACCTTTGTACTTCCAAGTGCTGGTGTCGTCTCCCTTTGAGCCCTCCGCATGAGTGGATGTACAGTTTTTGTCATGGAAAATGGCTTTATTGGTAGCTCTTACTTTATCTAAGCAGGTTTCTGAATTAGAAGCACTTTGTATTCAGCCCCTGTACCTTATTTTTCACAAAGATCATGTTTCTCTTAGTCCGAATCCTTCCTTCATGCCCAAGGTTGCTTCAAAGAAGAATATTAATTAGGTCATTCATCTCCCTGTGTTCTTTCCAGTGTTTCAAAATAAAGGGGGATATCAATTACATATGCTTGATGTATATAGGCAGCTCCATTTCTATCTAGACAGAACCAAGTCTTTCAGGAAGTCCAATCAGCAGTTTATGTCATATTCTAAGTCCAGATTGGGATTGCCTGTTTCTAAGGTAACCATTGCCAACTGGATTGTGAAATGTATCACTTTTATTTGTAAGAAGCATGGTGTTCCCCTTTCTTCTACAGTGAAAGCATACTCCACTAGGTCTGTGTCTACTTCATCAACATTTTCCTCCAGAGTACCAGTTGATGAGATACGCACTGCAGCTACATGGGCTAGGTCTCACACCTTCATATCCCATTACAAATAGGATATTTCATCTAGGAGCAGTGCTTCCTTTGGTTCCACTGTGCTCTGAAACATCCTTCCTTAGGACCACCCAGGGCTCAAGTAGCTGGGGACTCTGTCCCACAGGTTGAAGATCAAATGAAAACGACGTCAGATAAAGAAGTTATGTACTCACCATAACGTTCCATTTGCATTGTTGCTCTTCATTTGTTTTCACCCCCCTCCTTCCCCCTTTTCCATGAGTGCTTGGCCTGGTAGAGGAGGCCTTCTGTTCTCTCTCTATGCCTCCTCTTCTAGAGGTTGTTGACTGTTGCAATGTTTCCGGGGTTTGGGTCAGGAACCTATTTGTCAGGCAAACTCAATCTGAGGTAGTGGGGGGAGAGAGGGGCATTATGGGTAGGGGAAGAGCTCAGTTTTGGCACCATAGCTTGAATATGGCCGCTTCAGCACCGATGTCGGTACTTATACCCACAGGTTGAAGACAAATGAAAAATAATGCAGATGGAGCGTTATGGTGAGTGCATAACTTCTTTTTCCTTAAAGTTCTCTTCTGTCTATGCTGAAGCTTTATACAGATCTATTGCTACTGGTTAATTTATGAGAAATTTACTTGATTGCATTCTCAGAACTTACTAGAATATGTTAAAGCTGATATTTTAAATTCTTTCCTGGGCACAGATGTGTTATTTGGCCCTCTGCTGCTGATGTCCTTAAAAGATTTGATGAGAAAGGGAAACTGATTCAAGAGGTTATTCAGATTTTTCAGTCCTCTTTTTCAAAATTCATTAAAAATTTTCCTTCCTTTTCTGGGTCATATTCCAGGAAATGTAATAAGTAGTCTTGACAAAGTTTCATTAAGTAGAATTAAAAAATATGGCAAGGAGGCTCAAAGAAAAAAAGGGGTATACTCCCAGAACCAAGGGTAGTTCAGAATGTCTGAGTACTTGGCACTTCTGTCTCGCCCCACCAATCTCATCCTGGTAGATCTACAAATCTGTCCCTCAATTTAGTTCTCCATCTTCCACAGTGACATCATAAATTGGCTGAGTGACTTCTGAGACTTATCCAACAGGGGTACAGATGCCAGTGGGAATCCCTTTCATCTTTAGGTGTTTCCTCTTCATTCTGTAATCCAGAAGTCCCAGTTTTCCTCCTATTCTAGAGAACATGATGGACCTGGGGTAATAGAACTTGTGTCCTTAGGTCAGGAAGGCAAAGATTTTTGTGATGCCATAGAAATAGGGAATGTGGAGACCAGTCCTACATGTCTCCTTTCTCAGTCTTTTTGTCAAAATTATGACATTTAAAATGTTATCCCTTCAGAGTCTGTTGGCTGTTATACTTTCCTGAGCTCGACCAGACTACCAGTCTTGTGGTCGGTCCTTCTTCCAGCCACAAAAAAGAAAAAATTAAGCAAACAGTCTTTGCCACCACAACAGGCTTGCAGTTTGCATCAGCTGCAGGTGGGTGACTCTGCTGTGGCCATTTGTTGTACTTCAGAGCACTCATCTTTTACCCTGGATCCCTCTGGTGTATGGATCAGAGGTTAGCCACATCCTCTGCAACTATTGGGGTCCCCTCAGTGGGAGAGCAAGAGACACTGTTGTTGGTCCTGGGAGAAGGGACAGGGACAGTTTCCATATTGTGCCCATTCCTGGGGAAGCAACTGCTGCCATTAGTAACACATCTGAGCCTTTTTTCTGTCAAAAAGAAACAGAAAACTAAGTATGTATTTACTCCTAGAAGTTTTTTGGATAGGAGTAACTTACTTGGTCTGGCTCGGGGTTTAATTCAAGCAGTTGATCCTTCTTGTAAAATAGTTTCTGGCAAAAGAAAGAGGGATTCCTCTTTTCCTGAAGAGATTCAAGATTATGAATCTGAACAGGAAAATACAGGAATAGATACAGGAGTTTTTACTCGGATTTGTGAGTCAGTCTCAGAGCTCAGTTTCTGATTCTCCCTGTGGGGTTTTCTCTTTCTCTTTGACTATTGCTAGAATGTGCCAGTGCTTTCAGTAGGGGAAGACTGAGGTTTCTCGGACCTTCAGAAAATACTGTTGCATTATTACAGAAGGATTTTCCAGCACCTACACCCATTCTTGTTTTGTCTGCAATTTTCCTGATAATCAGCCAGCGAACGCTAAAAGGCAGCTAGGATGTATAAAGTTCCAAAGTATTTAAAAAAAATTATACACTATTCCCAAACCTGACACAGTGGCTGTATCTTTTACTTGATCCCATTACTGCTAAGCACTAGGTTAACTCTAACCGTGCTATTTTCTGATAAGGATGGGAAAATTATTGATAGGCATGGGAAGAAAGTGTACACTTTTGTAACTTTGATTTTCAGAATATTGAATTGTCAGGCTCAAGTGTTAAAATTTGAGAAATGTTTTAACTGCAGTTTCTTTTTGTAAGGGAAAATCTGCTTTAAATAACTTAGTTTCTTCTGTTGCACAGTTCACTGCTTATTGTTTGTAGTGTGTGTGTATGACTCTGTTGATACGACTGGCTATGGCCACTGCTACTGTTTTGAGGAGGTTTGCATGGCTGGATTCTCAGAACCTCCCAGATGATGATAAAATAAATTCTTCTGTAGATAGACATTTAGTGTTTGGGCCCGCTGCTGCAGAGGTGATCAAAAGTGTGATGAAAGGGGCAACATGCTAATCCAGGGAATCTCTTAAGATTTTTTAGCCCTTCTTATCCCAATTTTCCATTTGCTTTTTTTTATCTCCTGTTCTAGTTTTGGCAAAAAACAGATTAAACAATCTCAGCAAATTCACAAAAACAGATATTTAAGAAGAAATGGCATGAGGGTTCCAAAAAGACGGCTCGATCCTCCAAAATCCAAGGACAGTCCAAGAAGTCTAAATGACTGTTCAAGAGACCTTCTGACCCTCTCCCACCCAGCCCTTTTTTTCTTCTATATAGCCCGAGTCTCTGATTTTCTGTTTGGTAACAGATTGTTTCAGACAAATGGGTTCTGAAAAACATTAATCAGTGATACTAATGGCAGTGGGAATAAAATCCTTCCTTTCCAAGCGGTCATTCCTTAACCTCCAGATCAGACTTTTTTGTTTCCACTTGTTCTTCATCAGATGCTGTCTCAAGAAGTGTCAGTCTGTTCCTACTTCCGATGTGGGGAGAGTTTTTTAATTCCAGGATGTTATTAGTGCCAAAGAAAGAAAATGCCTGGAGACCAGTCCTGAGTCTTTCTTTCCTAAATCTGATTGTGATATTGCCCAAATTCAAAAATGATGTCAGCACAACCTGTTACCTCTTCTTCCTCTTTTAAGTTTCCTGGTAACACTAGACTTAAAAGATGATTATCACCAAATCCCTATTCATCCCAGTGTCATTACTTTGTAATGGTTTTATGTGTCTGGATCACTTTATGTGTTATCTGACTTGCCCTTTGGACTATCCATTGCACCAAGCATGTTCACAAAGTGCCTTGCTCCATTTATAGCTCATTGCAGGCTACAGGGTGTCCACATTTTCCATATTTAGACAACTTGCTTATCTTTGCAGAATCTCTTTCAGAGTGTCAGGAATCTCTGTCTTGGGTGAGAGATCTTTTACATAAGTTGGGATTCCAAGCGTGCATTAAAAAGTTTTTCTTGATTCCTTCACACAGGACAGTGTTCCTGAGATTGAAACTAGACACCTCAGTTCAAAGAGCATTCCTTCCAAAAGAAAGAAGTAGATATTTATGTAGATGTATTTCAGAGGTTTTCCTCTCAGACTTCAGTCACTTTGAGAGAGTACATTAACATTTTGAGTCTCATAGCATCTATGATTCTCATGATACCCCTGGCAAAACTCTGTATGAGAAAGATACAGTGGTATCTGAAATCTCTTTGGTCACACCATCAACACCCTTTATCTTTTCAAATCCCGGTACTAGGATGTGTCAGAAGGGAAATCCTTTGAAGGAGACAACAAGATATCCTTAATTAAGGTCTCCCCTTCTCCCTCCCTGCTCTAAAGCAGTCACTTACCACAGATGCTTCAGACTTTGCTTGGGGAGCAGTTTCAGGAGGGATAAGTGTAGGGGGTGTGGGACACCAAGGACAGATTCAAACACGTAAATATCAAGGAGATGCTTGCCGTGGTCAAGGCACTCCACTCTTTGAAACATCTTTGGTCCCTTGGACCTCTTCAAGTGGTTACAGACAGTACCACAATCATGTGGTACATTAACATGCAAGGGGGAACAAGGTTGTACCCCCCTTTGCAGACTAGCCATGTTAGTTTGGCATATACCTTCACAGAACAGCCTTGCTCTACATCCATGTTACATTCTGTCAGGTCAGAACTGTGTGGCAGGCAAGCTTAGCAAGACCAAGGCAGAACCCTACAAATGGAATCTAGATCATGGGATCTTCCAAGATTTGCTCCATCTGTGATTAGTTCCTTGGGTGGACCTCTTTGCCTCCTGTCTGAACAATCAACTAGCAAGCTTCTGTTCCAGGACTCCTTGCAAGAAGGTCTGGAAGAAGTATGCCTTTTCTTTTCCGTGGACAGGGATGGTCCTGTATGCTTTTTCACCTTTCCACTAATATCTAGGGAAATTCTGAAGATTCAGAAGGTATCCCCAAGATCATTATGGTGATTCCCTTCTGGCCCAGGCAACCATAATTCTCCCTTCTTTTGGAAATTATTTAGGGACATTGCCACAAGCTTAATCACAAACCGGGTTCTACTCCTATAAGACCGGGTGGTTTTGATGCAACATCACATCAGTCATCTTCATTTGACTGCCTGGGTGGTAGGGTCTTAATTCCTTTTTGGCATCTGTTTACTGAGGATGTGCAGTAGGTGCTAATGGAGGCAAGAAAGCCTGTTACTAGAAAATCATATATTAACAAATGGAAAATGTTTTCTAGTTTGTGCCAACAACATAACCAGCACCCATGCATGAATGTGGCTTTTTTTCTGTCTCTTGTGTATGTAAGAAAAAAGCAAAACCAGAGTCAAAGCAAAATTTCAAGATGGTTGTCTTATGCTATTTATTTCTGCTATGCTCACCGTAATAAGCCACACCGATGCTGGGTTAGGACCCATTGTATCCAGGCTTTGGCTTCATCTCTTGATTTTTGGTAGGGAGTGGACTCTGGACGTACTGTATATGCAACAACTTGGTCCTCTGTAAATGCTTTCACAAAGTATTGCAAACAGGTTCCCTTTTCCAGTTTCAGTTCCAGAACAGACTGTGCTAAGACCATTCTCCTGGGTGTCTTTGCTCCTTGAATTCCTTCCTCGTTCCTGCATGTTCATAAACTGTGGTAATCTGCCCAGTTAGCTTAGGATACTGTAGTAGTGATGCAAATGTTGAACATAGTACAGTTATCTAAGTGAGCTTACCATTAACAGTTGATGTTCTAAAAGTTCACTTTTGCAGAAGCCATTCCCCTACCCCAGCTCCCTTGCTTGGCTTTTTGGATGTATTGCCTCAGTGTGTGTGCATGTATATATATTTGTATACTTGAGTAGACCAAATTTTCACTTACTCAAATTTGTTTTGATTGAAACGACAATACCAAAGTGTCAGTAAACCGAAAGTACACACTACTGACATTTTTCACTGGGAAACCAAACACTTGGCCAACAATAAAACTAAACATACACTGCAGTATGTTAAACCCACCCAGGTGGGGGGGTTATGCCCCCCACACCCCCAATGTGGGGGGCTGTGCCCCCCACTCCCAACTAAATATACCAACTCGGGAATCACACTACACTGGGGAAAAGGGCAAATTTCACCATGCTGGCCGAGTGTTTCATTTTTCAGTGAAAGATTTCAGTAGTTTGTCCTTTCAGTTACTGACAATTCAATGTTGTCGTCTCGATCAAAAGAAATTTGAGTAAGTGAAAATTTGGTGTACTCAAGTAGACCCATATATATGTACACACGCACATTTGTATATATTGTTACATTGCTTTTTGTGTGATTGTTCTTTTCCTAGCATTTCCTTTCAGGCCTATAGCTGCACTTCCTGGAGCAAGAAAGCTCTGAAGATTTTGGTTCAGACTGCCTTTTTATAGTCTGCTCAACTGACTTGCGGTTTGGGCAAGTGGAAGGTGCCCTAAATCTTTGAAAGCTGTCTGGTGGTCATATTCTAGACAAGGGTATAACCCAGGTAGTTTAGGCTACTGCAACAGTGACCTGTTATAAAAGTAACAATCTGAGGTAGTTTTCTGAGAGTTACAGTTTATTAACAAAACTGTCATGTCCTACATTCCCAGGGTACATAATGCAGCTGCATGCATTTCTTTCTGAATGTGCAAGTAAGCTTTTCTCCTTAGCTGTGCAACAAAGGAGTTCCTGCCCACCTTGATTTTAACTTGATTAACATACTGTAATTCTTCTTCTTCTTCTTCTTTCGGCTTTTCCCAGTTAGGGGTCGCCACAGCGGATCACCCGTCCGCTCATGACTGGCAGTGGAGTTTTACGGTGTCGAGTTGCCAGCCCGGCGCCCAACCTTCCACAGAAGGCACACACACACACATGCACGCTAACATACTGTAATTAATTAAGTAAATAAATAAATGAATAATTAACATTGTATTTAATGCTTTGCATCTGCTGGTGCTGATTGTAAATATTCTGTGCATGGAAGCTAGGCTGCTGGATAAGAAACTCAGTGTATAGCATATTATACTGTTAGTCTGATAGATTCTTTTGTATTGGTTACAAAAAGTACTGCAGAAAATAGTAAGCAGAAGGAATGCAGGTATAATTTGTTCTATGGAGAGTATGTAGTACAGTTTAAAATGTAATTTCAGGTGACATGCACCAGGTGTGCTATTGCCACCATGAAGAGTCTTTAAAACCAAATTCTGGAAGAACAGGTCCCTTATTTATGTCATGACTCCCAGGGAATGTCTTATTTATATTATGATACATTGATTCAGAGTAGCTCTTTGTGCTAGTGCATGCTCATATTAAGTATGCCCATTAAGCAATTCTGTGTTCAGAAAATTTATAGCTTTAATGATTTCATTTAATTAAGTTCAGACGAAGCTCAGTGGATAGAATTTATTTAAAAGCACAAAATGCACACACCACTTAATTTTTGTCTGTGTCTACATGAGTAGATTGTGATAACTTTGGCAGAAAGCTTTGTTTGCTGTATTAAGTAAAATGTTAAATGTCTTCTGGAGCATTTGCTGACTTCAGATAAAGCAGATAAGAAAAGTAATTAGTAACTACTGTCCAGTATTTTTACACACACACACACACACACACACACACACACACACACACACACACACACACACACACACACATGTGCATATGCAAGCTGAGTGGTAATTCATTAAAATTAAACATTCTGTGCTTACTTGACTGGCCATTGTCAGTTTCATCTGGTCTCCTGTTCTTTGTCTGTCTAATGATGTTGCCACATTAGAACATTTCATTATGTTACATTACATTTGCTTGATGGCAAAAGGAAATAATAAGCGTAACTGTTCTGCCCATTAGTATGTTAAGCATTATTCACAGATGGCCCCACACACAAATGCACACACACACACACACACACACACACACACACACACACACACACACACACACACACACACACTTTTTCTTCAGCTATCCCATGTCTTCCTGAATGACTGTGGTTTCGCTCTTCACCATCCATTTCAGTAGTTTGCTGCATGCATCTGCAGCCTCTGTGAAGTCATACTTCTGGAGACCCACATGGTAATTAGCCCCTACACCTACAGTTTACTGATTCTGTCCTTTTTTCTTCTGTATCCTTAACTTTTCATCGTTTCCTTTAGGTTTCTCTGACAGTCTTGCACACCCATATTATGTCACCCATCTCTTCTAGTCTCTAATGAAAAGAGTTCCATCTCTTTTAGTTCTGTAGTTATATCTTTTCTTCTCTTTTTCCAAATGCCTTTCTTGTGCCTTTTCTTAGGACTTCTGTCAACCCAGTGCCCCTTTATCTTTATAGTCTGCAAAGCCACATGTACTAAAGGTGTGGCTTGACGTGTGTCTGGTAGATTGGGAACACAATTTCATTTACTTGTGGAATCAGCCCTTGACACCCCTAAGGGCACACCTCAGCAGTCTGTTTGCTGATCCACTTCTCATAAAGTCTGCTGCAGGTGGTCCATTCTAGGTGTGATCAACACCCCTGGATTCTTTTCATGCTCTGTTGTCATTACTTCTTTTACCCAATTTGATACATTCCACCAGAGGTGTGACCTAGGAGCAGTACTTTGCGTTTCTCTTACTTGAACTTCAGTTATCTTTCTATCCACTTGTTCATCTGTCCAAATCCTTCCTTATACTCCTCTCCCCATTTTTCTTTTTGGACCTGTCATCGTGATGATCTTTCTTGATTTTTTTGACATATCTGAAAGAATCACAGAGTGAAGATTATCTAATCAGGTCTAAAACTATGGTGGTGTACTAGAAGGTTTTCCTATTGTTAACATTTTCCCTTTCACCACAGTCCTGTTTGTCCTAACCTTCAGTCATGCAGCATTCAGTTTGTCTTGGCCCTTGTTCTAACCTATTCAGATTACTTGCGTAGGACCAAGTATGAGGCCTTGGTAAATAAAGTTCAGGCAGACCAGCTATATTAAGTACCCTCCTGTCAAGTTCACCTGTAACCCAGTCATAAAACTGGATCAGATGAGTTGTAGCAACTTTTTACCATGAGTCCATATTGGTTTCTGTGTCTTAGGTAATTTTCCTCTTCCTTGTGATAACCCTCCATGATTTTTCTTCTGTGTTGTTAGACTGATAAGCTTTGTAGTTCATTGGACCTTTCCTGCTTCCCTTCATGCACAACAGTACCATACTTGCTGTTCTCCAGTTCTTATGAACTTCTGAACTAGCCGATGATCTGTCGAAGAGCTTCTTTAAGGATTTGTCAGTGTACTTTATAGATTCCTGGGAACCATGAGAGATAATCTATCTCATTCTTCTGCTTGCTTTTTTATCCCAAGCAGTTTGTCATTTGGCTTTTATTTCTTGCAATTTTAAGTGCTTCACATCCTGCATCAGTGACAGAGTTGCTTCAACTATGTAGGAATCACATTCATTTGTCCCTTGATCTGATGTTGCCATTTTCATTCGTTCCTCAACTTGTGGGTTCGGATCCGATCGTCTGATCTGACTCAACCGCTTTTCTTAGCTCTAGGAGCTGATTCTTGAGCTCCTCCCTTACCCATAATGCCTTATTCCCCCTGAATACCTCAAATCTTGTTTGCCACTCATCAAAGACAGACCGGGATTGCGAATCTGTCAAGCTCCTTCTGGGTTTATTGAGTGTTTTCTTTTTCACTTTCATTCTGTCAAAATGTTTCTCCCCTTTACTGCTCTTCCTTACCCTCCAACTACTATTAAAAAAAAAAAAGCTTTTATTAGTTCTTTACTCTTTTCCGTACATGAGTACTATATGTTACCATAGTCTTTTCTTCTTTAACTTTCTTTCATCCTTCATTTTCTGGGAGATATATATATATATATATATATATATATATATCTATATATATATATATATATATATATATATATATATATATATATATATATATATGAGAGAGAGAGCGTGCGCACGAGCGAGCTTATTTAAAATAGCTAGCATGTGTGACAAACCAGCTGGTTTTAAAAAAAATGCATTTCCTGTGGGCACAAGACTCCTCAATCTGATGCCCACAGGGAATGTGTTTACTTTCTTGACCCAGTGCACCTGGAGTCACCCTGCTCTATTTGTGCTGGGTTTAACCATTGAACCCTTAGTGACAGAAGAAATAAACTCATTTTAAAAGGATTTTTACCATTTTCTGCTTCTTCTATAGGCACCCATACTTCAGGGGCACAAACCCCCACCAAGAAGACAAAAAGAGTCCTGGGAATGCAGAAAATGTTCCTAGACATCTCCTCAAACTGCTAAACTCCTAAAAAAGGCTTTGACCTTGTTGGAGTGGGATGGCTCATGAAACTGAAGCCTTGACATCAGATCTGAGGAGTTGATTTCGACTCTGAAGCTTTTGTAGCTGTTGCTTCCACTTGGAGCTTCGGCATTCGACAGCTCAGCATTGACTCCCCCCTCAGAACAGGGAACCCATAGGAGTCAGGATTTGTCTGCTCCAAGAGCTTCAGCTCTGGAGGGATTGCCTTTGACATTCCTGGGTCTTTCCACGTTCAAGGTGGTGGAGACAGTTCCCTTTCTGCCAGGAGAGTCCCGACTCTCACGTCCTCGGATCCAAGTCCCACCCCCTTGGATCCTGTGCCTAAGTGCTCTCTTCTCCCACATCCAGGACAATCATCCCAGAAGAGCTTCCAATCTGTTCCACCTTCGAAGCTCCTTGTCTGTTCTGATACCTACCTGGTGGAGCATCCCACCGAGGAGTTTCCTCATAAGAGAAAGTGCAAGAGGAGGCACCTAGATTCTCCCCAAGAATCTGTCACAGAGGAAACTGATTTTGATGAGAGGGGTGGGTCCCCAAGATCTCCACCTGAAGACGTCTCATTTGGAGACATTCCTGAAATCCTTTGCCAGAAAGGTGATTGGTCTGCCCAAAACCTAACCCAGGAGGAATCTGTGTTTTTGGAAGCTTTCGGATCTGGCCCATCTACATCTTGGGTGTCCTCCTGCGAGTGACCTTATTGATCTTGTCTCCTGCAGGGCATGGAAGGAGGTGGAAACGGTGGAATCCATCCCTAAGTGCCCCGATAAAATCCTTAGCGCCCCTGCAGACAGAACACACTGGACTAAGGGTATCCCCGTAGATGCCATGGTTGTTGTGGCAGCCACCAAGAAGGAGCTAGCTGAGCAAAGCTCCATTGTCCATCCCCTAACTGGGAGTCTAGGGCTTTGGACAGGTTTGGTAATTGGGTTTACGCTTCAGCAACCTTGAGCCGCCATCTGACCAAATCAGATTCGGAATCTACTCATTGTTCTTTTTAGTGCCAAAAAAGATCAGGGACCTGTGGCCTGTTTTGGACCTAACATTCCTGAGCAGGTCAGTAAAGAGCTTGAAATTCTAGATGATCACAGTCCAGTCCATTTTACCACTACTACAAAAGGATGATTGGATGTACTCAATTGACCTTCAGGATGCATACTATCATTATCAAAATGAATAGACATTCCAGAAAGTTTCTCCGTTTCTGGCTCAGAGCCAGTCATTATCAATTCAGAATACTCCCCTTTGGTCCCACCACAGCCCCCAAGGTGTTCATTGAATGCATGGCAGTCGTGGCAGCTCACTTGAAACTGCATGGATTCAACGTGTTTCCTTATTTAGATGACTGTCTCCTGACTGCATCAACCAGGTATCTACTAATACAAGCCAGAGATTATCTGCAACATCTAGCCCCAACTTTGGGTATCACAATCAAAAATCTCAACTACAGCCTGTACAGCTAATTGACTTCATAGGAGCACATTTGGACACAGCAATTTGTCTAGCCTACCTACCTCCAGACAGGATTTCCACATTAAGATTGCACCCATCCCAACACCCCCAGCAAATCTAGTCCTCAGAGCATTAGTTCTGATGGCTGCCACAATAACATTGATCCCAACAGCAGAATTGTACATGAGAATTCTGCAGTGGACTCTGGCAGTCCAAATATCCTTACATCAGTACCCATTGAATCATGTTGTAAAGTTATTCTGAGTGTGCAAGGACTCTTTTCTGTGATGGCTGCACTCGGAAGAAGTCGAACAAGGACGTCCCTTTGTTCATCCTCCCCCCAACGGCATGTTGACCACGGATGCCTCCCATTTGGGTTGGGGGACATTACCTGGTCCAAGGCACATGGTCGACACAGGTGACCAATTTGTATATCAATGTTCTAGAGATGAGAGCGATGCTTCTAACGTTGCAAGCCCTTCAGAGCTTTCTCCATCTAGGGACTATTGCAGTACAAACAGCAGCATTTTAGTAGTATGGTACATCAACAAGCAGGGAGGAATCAGATCTTACTCAGTGTGTTGAGAAGCAGTGAGGGTTTGGCAGTGAGTGATTTCTTCCATCCGCTTCCTAACCGCAATGCATATTCCTGGGAAGTCCAGCATCCTAGCAGACAGGCTCAGCAGAATTATCCTGATGCCTCACGAGTTGTCTCTAAATCAGTCACTGGCAAAAAAGATTTTCCACAAATGGGCTCAACCTTGCTACAACCTCTTCACATCCCCTTCCAACAACAAGTGCAGCAGGTTTTTTGCCTTGATCTCACCTCAGGGACAATCACTGAGAGATGCTGTAGTCAGTGTTTGGCCCTCTGGTCTTCTTTATGCTAACCCTCCCCTTCCTCTTATCCCCAAGTTCCTCCAGAAAGCACAGAGGTTGAAGAGCAAGGTGATGCTCATTGCTCCATTTTGGCCTCAATAAGTCTGCTTTCCCTTCCTTTGGTCTCATCTGATATGCCTTCCATGGACACTGAAACCAAATCTAGATCTCCTATGCCATCCATCAGGGCAGATTCACCCGCATCTTCCAGGACTAAAACTAGCAGTAAGGTTTCTCCAATTCTGATGATGCTAGAAATACCAGGCTTTCATCCCCGGTTCAGAAGATTTTGATATCCTCACATAAAGCTTATACCAGAAAATTCTAGAAGAGCAAATGAAAAAGGTTTTCTATATGTGCTCAACAAAAACACTTAGACCCCTTCACAGCTCCTATTCTGGAGTTTGATTTTCTTGCTTCAATTTTCCAAGACAGAGCAAATTTTTCTACTGTTAAAGTGCAACTGGGAGCCATCTCGAATTATCACATTGGAGAAAACTCATCACTTGTTTCATCCAAATTGTGTAAGACTTTCTTAGGGGTGCCTTCTTACTTAGACCTCCTATAAAGGACCCCACTCCTCCTTGGGACTTAACCATGATCTTACAATCTCTTGTTCATCCCCATTTTGAACCCTCAGCCTAAGCTGACTTAAAATACCTTTCTTGGAAGACTGCATTCTTGGTAGCTATTACTTCAGCTAGAAGAGTATCTGAATTGCAAGCACTGGCATCCAAACCTCCATACTTGATTTTCATAAAGATAGGGTGACATTACGTACCAGTCCATCCTTTTTACACAAAGTTGTCTCTGAAAACAATATCAGTCACACCATCAACCTACCAGTATTTTTTCCAAATTTCCAAAACAAAAGTGAATATGCTCTTCATCTTCTAGATGTTCATAGACAATTGTGTCTTTATCTAGATAGGACAAAATCTTTCAGAAAGTCCGACCAGCTTTTTATTTCCTTCTCTAATGTTAGAGTGGGAGGGTCAGTTTCCAAGACCTGACTGGCTAAGTGGATAACAGGTTGCATTTCCTATGTATATTCTTCCAAAGGTATTACACTATCTGTGTAATTTGAAAGCTGATTCTACCAGATCAATATCTACATCTCAGGCCTTCTGGTACAGAGTTTCTGTTGATGACATTTGTGCAGCTGCTTCTTGGTCAAACTCCTATACCTTTATTACACATTTCAAACTGGATATTATTTCTAGGAATAGGGCTGCTTTTGGTTCCACGGTGCTCTGCAATATACTTCCATGAGGGCCACCCAAGGTTATTGTAGCCAGGGACTCTGTCCCACAGGTTGAGGAATGAATGAAAATGACAACGTCAGATAAAGAAGTTATGTACTCACCATAACATTCCATCTGTGCTGTCCATTTTCATTCTTCTTCAACCTTCCTCCCCTCCTTCCCCTGTCCACGATTATGAGAGACCTGATGGATATGCCTATAGGAACCATGTTACTGTTTGAGCTCCTGAACTTTATGCTATCACTATCAGTTGTTCATAGTCTGTATATAAACGAAGATGTACTGTAAATTTGTTAGCAGCAAACTCAATCAGATATATTATTGGAGAATGTGGCATTGTGGGTAAGGGAGGAGCTCAAGAATTAGATCCTAGAACTATGGAAAGCGGCCGAGTCAGATCTGAGGATTGGATCCAAACTCACAGGCTGAGAAAGAATGAAAATGGACAACACAGATGGAACACTGTGGTGAGTACATAACTTCTTTTTATTTTTCTTAAGAGATTTTCATTTAAACTCTCAACTTTGAGTTGTGATTTTGGTAGTATATTGACATACTTTTAACAAAAAAGTTTGTGCTTTAAGTCTACTTTAATATATATTTTGCTTTCTTCAATATAAATAACACAAACTGACAGAAAAACTAGAAGAAATAGAATGGTTAAACCAGGAGGGTGAGAATTATCAAAACAGGCTGCCAAATAACGATACAAAAATCTGCTATTATTTCTTGGGAGGGTGATACTTCTGAAATATCACCCATACACAAGTGCACACAGTCCTTTTTTCTAAAGTACCAGAATTTTACTCACTGATCCAGGTGCTTAAAAAAGATAGTACCCCAATTCCTCAGTGGCACCTTCGTCTGTACTTGTTAGTTTCCTCAGTGACCATATGATGGTATAGTAGTTTCATCCTTAGAGGAACCTAGTTGTCAGTGATATTTTATCAACCTAAGTCGACCATTTGTGCTTCTAATTCAGACTGTAAATTGGTTCAACCTTCTCTTGACTATAAATTCTGTACAAGGGACTATTTTAATATACAGGAAACAGCATTAAAACATCAAGGGCCTAAGCTGGTACCTACCATTCCCAGTTTGTCTGTGGTTAGAACACTGAAACACAAATATTCACATGTATGTGCAAAAGTACAGGAAGGAAAAAGGAAAACAACCCTCCCCTATTGTATAGTGAGTGTGAAGATTTTTTTTCACGAGTCAGATTTATTTTCCTTCCTCTCAGTATTCTCAGAGAGAATTCTTCCTCTCAGATTCAGGGTCTTTTTTCTAAAAAAAATTCTGTTTTTTGTGAACATATGAGATTGTAAGGGTATGTTTTTATTTAACTTGCATGGAACCCATCTCCACTCGGAAAAGAGTGATGATGATGATGGTGATGATGCTGTGGTATAAAATAGACAACTTAATTCTTTTTAAAGACATTTTAAAACCCATTGGCCAGTCACTTGATGCAGTTTCTTGCTCGTAAGAAAGCTGTCAGAATGTATAAAGCACGTCTAGATAGACAAGTGTTATAGGAAAGTAAAACATAAGCATTTTGCCTGTCTGGGTAATCATGTGATCATGGCAAATATAGTAAAACAACTTTATTTATTTATTTTTCATTCTTTTTTTCTTTCTTTATATACTAATTTTTGTATCTTTTATGTGGTAGTTAACATTGGTGTTTTCAGTAGCATTATATTGTAGGACATCTTGCAAGATTTGTTAATTCTGGAGCTTTTGTGGGCCTCCACTCGTCAGACTTTTCCTGTAAACAAAAACTAGTAAATAAATAAATTAATGAATGTATGTATGACCGATGTAATATAACTACTCATTTGCTGATTTTACTTATTCTGAGCATATCTAAACAATCCTGTCTTGGTTTGTAATTTGTTGTGGAGTTGACTGGTAAGAGCAGTTTTATTTGAATTTGTATTGCATTTTTATCACTATTTTTAACTTTTTGTAGGTAGGAAGAGACTGCTTATTAACAAGCTTTACTTTGATTCATATTTTGTTGTTTTACATTTAGTTTCACTGCTGGTTGTGAGAAAGGGATAGGTTTTAGGCAAGCTCTAGCCCACCCCAAAGGGCCTAGACAGCTATAAATTTACACAGACTGCAGAGAGGGGAAAATAATGAGCATATCTAAACAATCCTGCCTTGGTTTGTGATTTGTTGTGGAGTTGACTGGTAAGAGAAGTTTTATTTATTTTTTTCTGTGAAAAGGAGGCGCGACTGCCAGCTATAGTAAGCAGAAGCTACGCCTTTGTGTGCGACGTAAAGAAATTGCAACTTCTGTCTGGCTGGTAGAACTTTTATAGTCAGAACAATTTTATTGTATTCTATTATTTAGTTGGATATTGCTGGAATATTTTTTGTCATAGAAGTTGATTTAAGTTCCTTTGAATTCTTTGCTACTGACTGTGTAATTTTTTCCTTTGCAATATTTTATTCATTTAAAGCTGAGTATGGATTCCTTAAATGAGTATGCAATTAAGGATTTGCAAATGCACAAGTATCTTGTACGGTGTAATAAATGCTATGCATATTTAAAGGTAATAGCTGATAACACTGGTGATCTTGGATGATTTGCTTACCATTGTTAGAAGCAAATCTCAACTTAATGATGATGATTGCACTTGTGCAATTGGCATAGCTTGGAGAACTGTTGTATCATATATTGACTGGACTGATGAACTAAATAATGCTAGGCATAGAACAAATAGAACAGATTTAGGAAATGATGCATCTGTTTTCTGCAAAGAACATTCAACCCCTATGAAACATGATGAGGCCCCTAAGAACTATGGAATTGTGGATGCAAGTACTCAGCAATCTGAGGATCCTGTTTGTTTAGAAGGAAACAAAAAATAAAGAAAGGAAGAAGTTTTCAACAAATAACAAGGAAGAAAAAGAAACCGACTAATGACTGTAAAGGAAAGAGAATATGTAGTAAAAAGGATTCTGCTTTGTCATGTAACACACTGGTGACAGGGAATGAAGATGTCTGTCTGTCAGAAAACCCTCAGTCTACCGAAAAAGGCATCACCTCTCCAATGGAAAAGGTAGAAAAAAGAGGCAAGGGACAGGTGAAAAGGAAGAAATAAAAACTGAACGTGGAAGAACTGAAGAACATTACTGTAAGAAAAAAGAAGAGAAAGACAGATGGTGACTCCATGGCTCAAGCTGTGGATTTCCAATGCCAGCTGGATGAGAATTTAATATGCAATGAAAACAGTGGAATTAATAAGACTAATAGTGATGAAGATCTATCCTTCGTAACAATTGATAGAGCAGAAATGACTGTATTAGAAGCTGTAGATTCTTCAGAGATGGTCAGCAAAGATATTCTTGTAATTGGAGATTCAGTTAGAGAAAATGATACTTATATTTGCAGAGATGGCAATGAACATCGAGTAGTGTTATGCTTGCCAGGAGAAAAAATAGAAGATGTGAAGCAAGCCTTGGAATGCCTTAATGTAAGGAAGTATGGATCTGTCTGTATTCATGTTGGTACAAATGATGTCCCCAAGAAAGATTCTCTGACTGTTAGTTGGAAACTGACAGCCCTCGGGTTAGGACATATTTTTCACAAATCACCTATAGAAAGGATAGTCAGGTCACTGTGAATGAAAAGATTTTTTGGATAAACACCTACATGGAAAAAATGTCCTGTTTTAAAAAATGGAAATGTGTAGAACATCCAAGCCTTCTTTTGGGCACACGTGTTCAGACAGGATGGTGTGCATTTGTCTAGATCAGGGAAGAGAATTTTTGCAGCAGATATTTAGCAATATTTGACAAACATTAGCCAGGATTTTTGCCAGGTCAAAAATGTAACATTTCACAGATAGCAACATTTGATGCATCTCTGATGGTTGTTAATGCTATGAGCATTAATAATAACATTTTTTTTATTAGAAAAGTTGCTACGTTCCCACATGATTGATCTTGTTATAGTTTGTGAAACATGGTTAAAGAACAATGACTGGAAACCAATTCTGACAGTGTATAAATGTTTTTACTGTAACAGACATTCTAACAAAAAATCCGGTGTATGTATTATGATAGGGATTAAAGATAGCTATGAGACCTGTGATTATTACATGTTCAATGATAATACCAATATTATAGACTGTGTAACTGTGACAATAAAGACAACCCTGGAACATATAACAATTGTTGGAGTGTGTAGACCACCAAAGTCAAGTGTACATGACCTAGAGGAATTCATACATTTCTTACATGAAACACAGGAGGGAAGAATAATATTAGCTGGGGACTTAAATTTACCAGAAACAGACTGGAATAATATTGATTCAACAACGTTAGTAAGAAGTTATTCACAGAGTATATTCAGGAACAACAAATGCTTCAGATTGTAAAACAAACTACCAGGAGACGGAATATACTAGATATTGTTTGTGTTCCCAAAGAAATTACTGTAACTTGAAGTCAGGTTTTACCACCATTGATGTGCAGTGATCATGGGGTTATTAAGGTTAATTGTTTGCTAGATAATTCTGCCAAATAGAAATCTAAGCCAATGTACAGAAGGTGAATTACAGATTATAGGGAAGCAAAACAGTTAATATATAAAACTAAGTGGAGTGAGGTGTTCAGTGGAAAAACTGCAGATGGAATGTGGAAAGTTTTGAGTGCAAAAAGTCAAAAAAATGTTTAACATCAGGATCGAGGCACGCAACATCAGGGGGGTATGTTTCCATAAGAACAAGATACCTGATTAAGGTGAGAGACCAAAAATATAAGAAATGGTAGAGAGGTCGAACTACAACTTTGAAAACTGAAATAAATAAGTTGGACAAACAGATTAAGCACAATGTTAGACAAGATCAAGAAAATTTATATAAAGATATTGCATAATCTTCTTCTTCTTTCAGCTTTTCCCGGTTAGGGGTCGCCACAGCAGATCATCTCTCCGCTCATGATTGGCAGTGGAGTTTTACAGTGTCGAGTTGCCAGCCCGGCGCTAGGGACAATTTAGAGTGTCCAATCCACCTATTGCATGTCTTTGGGATGTGGAAGGAAACCGGAGCACCCGGAGAAAACCCACGTGACCACAGGAAGGACATGCAGACTCCACACAGAAGGCACCCCAGCCAAGAATCGAGACGGAGAACCTCTTGCTGTGAGGCGGCAATGCTAACTGCTGCACCACCGCGGCCGCCCAAAGATATTGCATAATAGGAAACCTTTTTATAGATACATAAGATGTGGAAGGAGTAAAGATACACAAATTGATAAACTGTGTGCAGATTCTACAATTTATTCTCAGACACAACAGATTTATAGATATATTTACAAAATCTTATGCAAAACAGTTTGGCTCCTCAAAAGGGGTGGTAAGTTGTCCTAGTGACATCCAGGTAACCTCAGATTTGTTTGTGTCTTTCGGCTTTTTCCAGTTAGGGGTCGCCACAGCGGAACTCCGGTCCGCTAATGATTGGCAGTAGATTTTTTACGTGCCGAGTTTGCCAGCCCTGACGCACAACCTTCATCGAAGGTATTCCCATTCACACATGTCTCCACACAGAAGACGCTCTAGCTGAGAATCGAATGGGACAATGTCTTGCTGTGAGGCGACAACGCTACCGCAGATACTGGAATCAAATTAGATTATATTGATAAAGAACTGTGCAAACTGGATCCAAACTAAGCGCAGGGAGGAGACAGAATAAGTAACAATGACCTGAGAAAACTTCAGCAAGAACTTACACTACCATTATATCTGTTATTCACTAGGTCAGATAAATATGGGGAGATTCCTCAAGATTGGAGACATGCACTTATTAAACCTGTCTTTAAGGGAAAGGGGACTAGGATAAACCCAGAATCATATAGACCCGTAAGTCTACTTTCGTGTTGTGGAAAAATAATGGAGAAGGTAATCCTGGTTAAGTTATTTTCAGAACTGGATATTTGGGACTTATCAGCATGCATATGTTGAAAATAGATCTATTATCACCTGTAACTTGATGTTCCATAACAATATAATAACAGCTATGAATGAAAATTTGTGCTGTGATGTGATTTATATAGATTTAACTTCAGCAATTGACAGGGTCATACACAAAACACTGATCAATAAATGTACAACTAGGTATTGATGTACAGTTGATAAGATGGATAGCTACATGGCTTACAAATAGGACATGGCAAGTGTCACACACCAACTGGACAGGTGAAATCCTTGGTTACAGTCTAGGTGTCCCACAAGGCTCTGTCCTAGGCACTTACTTGTTTGGATTGTATCTTTCAGACCTTACTTTTTCATCTGAGGTGTTCTACAGTCTATATGCTGATGACATGAAATTGGGTAAACTGATTACAAGTGTTACAGATAAGGCATGTCTACAAAATAATTTGACTAAATTGACCATTTGGGCACAGGAGAATAATATGTTGATAAATACATCAAAAACTAAGCATATGAGATTTGGGAGACATAAACTGAAAGGTGAATATTTAATACAGCACACAGTGATTGAAACTGTAGACTCATTTAAGGACCTGGGTATATGGGTAGATTCAGCTATGAGTTTTTCTAATCATATCGACCAGTTGACTAATGATAGTTATAGAACTATAGGTTGTATAAAAAGATTTATAAAGTGTAGGAAATCAAACATAGTGAAGTCATTGTTTGTTAGTTACATTAGACCCAAACTTGAGTATGGAATAACAATATGGAAACCCTGTAGGAAAACAAGCATGAATAAACTGGAAAGAGTACAGCGGAAATATTCCAAAGGCATCCATGGATGTGAAATCTAAGTTATTATAAAAGACTAAAATATCTGAACATGTATAGTGTCTCTTACAGATATTTAAGAGGGGATCTTATTCAGGTATATAGGGCATTTAGGGACAACTAACTCTGGGAATGTTTGGGGTTATTAAAAAGTACAAGAAAATCATCAGATAACCTATGTAGAAGATTCTGTATGAATGATAAATGTACTAATTGGTTCTCTGACAGAGTAGCTGATGCTTGGAACAGACTACCAAATTACATTAAAGCAAGTACTAGTTTAGATATTTCTAAGAACAGCCTGGACATTTATTATGGGAACAAGTGTTTTGGTATATTGGCAAGCTAGCAGGGCATTAATGCCCATGCTTGAAACATTTGTATGGATGTATGTATTTATTAATGCATTTACTTTACTTTATTAGTTGGTTGGTCCCTAGACCCTTTTTAATCATGACTTAGGTGGCCACATGCAGCTGCAAAGAGCCAGCTGAAATGTATATATCACATTCTAATACATTGTTTCATAACAATGAGTAATTCAAATAAACAAAAGTATAGCATCATAGTCGATCACAAGCAAGATATAGCCTCCGCTGAAAAAGGACTTGTGTCCAGTTGGAATTTCCCAGTTAACAAATGTAAATAAATAAATGTACACAAGAAAAAATATCCCAACGATATCCAGGTACCTCTGCACCAACTAATAAACAATCCAAAGGCAAAAAACAAGCAAAGGCAGGGCTCCAGGTTCTCGAAAAGATTTAATAACAGCAAACACAAGCGCTTTCACAGGATGCTTTTTCAGGTGTATACCATATTGAACTAGAACACCATTCTTATACCATTTAATCAGTCACATGATCAATTATTTAAGATTTAAAGGTATAGAGAATTCTCCATAAAAACACATAGAAACACATATAGAGAACATAACAAATACATAAAAAATATATAAAACGTACATATAAAAATATTTTTTAAAACCTGTTCCATAAGAACATAGAGATGTTCATTGTGTTTCACTGTTGCAGTCATGACTGTAGGGTTCTCCCCTGCCGGCAGGCAGTCCTCGGTCGGCCAGAATCCCAAAGTCTGGGTCCGGTGTTGGCTGTTCAACCATGCTCCCTGACGTCAGAGCACCAGGAGTACAAAGCTGACAGCCGACGGCATTTTCTCCAGTCTTTCTTGCCGTGCGGTGATAGCAGTTCTCAAGTGCCGGTCGGCTGACTCCTGACTATTTTTTCTGATAAACTTCAGTCCAAAGACTTTCGTCTCCACTCAAAGCTAAGTACCCCGTTGGGGAAACTTTTTTCTTGCTCCAGTCCGATGTCAGAAAAAGTTAATAATTGCAGTTCATGTGGGAAGCAAATACCTCATAAGGATTTTCATTCTTACTGTATTCCTTGCTTAGGCCCTGACCACGACATAACTAGTTGTCAGTTTTGTGCTAGATTCAATCAACGTACAATTAAACGAAGGTACGATTTTGCTTTTCATTACTTCGGTAGGCGCTTTAACTACAAAATGTCGTCGGATACAGTTCCGGCTACCGGAGTTCACAAACGTCGCAAGGATAAAGACAGGCCTCCGAGGTCCAAATCTGATGATAGCGCACAAGCGGAGCCAGCTTCAGGTTCGGCCATAGTCAGTGAGGTGCTTTTGCAGCCCCTGTCGTCGGCCATTTCAGAACCGATGGCCGAAACGGACTCTCATGAGGAGCCAGCAAGGCCTTTAAATATCTCTATTGTAGGACCTTCGGACAATGCTCCTTCGGATGGGTCCGGAGCCGCTGTGCAGGTACTGGCTTCCGAAGGGGTTTTCAGGCCTACTCAGCTTATAATAAAGGCAAAGCCAGAGACAAAGGCAAAGACTCCTTCTAAATCAAAGACTGCAACACAAGCTTCTTCTGAACCGGCTCCCAAGTCACAGAAACAGTTACTCAAGATGGCGGAGGATTTACTTACTATGATTAGGGGTTCACATCCCCCTCCAGATAAAAGGCCAAGACAAGATGTTTATTATGATTCCTCTGATCAGGCTTCTGTTTTTTCAGTTTCCTCTTCTGACCAGGAATATTCTTTCCATCCTTATGAGGATTCTGATGCTGAGGAATCTATTCCCTCAGCTTCTCCCCCGGAGGATTTCTCTTTTGGGGAGACTGCATGAAATGAGGGAACATTTCCACTGGGAAGGACAGGAGTATTCAGAATCTAAGAAAAGACTAAGGGATTTTCTTCTTCTCCCCCAACATAGACCCCTGGCTATTCCTCCTGTTTTGGATATTGTGGATGATGCTTTTTTGGAGGCTAATTTAACCCCTGATTCTTTTCCTCCTGCTCCTGTCAAGCTGGATAGATATTACAGGGTTCCTGATTCCCACCAGTTTTTATACAAGAACCCTTCTGCTGACCCTGAAACCATTTCTCAGGGCCCCAAGGGAGTTAAGGCCGCTTCTGCCAAAAATCCCATTCCCACTGAAAAGGACTCTAGATCTTTAGAAAGATGGGGCAAAAAAGTGTACACTTCTGCTACTTTGTCCATCAGGGCCTTAAACTGTCAGTTTCATATGCTGAAATACCAACAATTTCTCTTGTCTGTTTTAAAACAAAAGCTTACTTCCATTTCTGCCTGTGCAGATGATAAGGAATTACATGACTTATTGCATGCCACTGAGCAAGTTGGAAAGCATGGTTTACACTGTGGATTTGATGCCTTGGAGGCTTCTTGTAGGGCTGCTGCCTCCGGCACAGTCATTAGAAGGCAAGCATGGCTAAAGGAACAAAATTTGCCAGAACAAGTGAAAGCTAAATTATTGGATGCTTCTGTTCAGCATAATGTTTTGTTTGGATCAAAAGCTGAAGAAGTGATTAAAAAGATGGAGGATAAGGCGAAATCCATGCAAACAGTTAAAGATTTCTTACAAGTACAGCCACCAAGATTTAGCAGAAATTGGCCTTCTAAAAATTGGTCTTTTCCCACTTCAGACAGGCCTCAGAGAGGTAGATATAGATGCTCCAGTGGAAGGCCTCAAACACAAGGTTCTTATAGACCAAGACAGTGGACTGCTTCCACCCCTAGGGGAGGAGAGGACAGGTCACAAACTCATAGGAAACAAACTCAATGACTCCTCTGTTGGGCTGCAGGAACTTCTTGCCTGGAAGCCCCTCTCGGAGGAAAACTCTCTCTTTTTTATCAAAATTGGACTCATATAACCCAAGACAAGTGGGTTCTGGATGTGGTTCTAAGAAGTTACAAATTCCATTTTCATACCCTGCCAAGGCCAAGCGGATGGCCAGACCTTCCAAAACATCAATGGACAGAGGCCTTAAACCAGGTGGAAGCTCTTTTGGCTATGAAAGCCATAGAACTGGTTCCACTTTCAGAGATGGGACAAGGTTTTTACTCAAGGCTCTTTCTAGTCCCCAGGAAGCAAAACTCATGGAGATCCATTCTGGATCTGTCAGTCTTGAACACCTTTCTAGAAATTCCAAAATTCAAGATGCTTACTCTCCAGCAGCTACTTCCAATGCTGTCCAAAGATGATTGGATGGTAACTTTGGATTTAAAGGAGGCATATTTACACATTCCCATCAGGCAGGAACGCAGAAAATACCTCCGATTCAAGGCCGGAGCGAGGCACTTTCAATTCTCTGCACTGCCCTTTGGTTTGTCTACTGCGCCCAGGGTCTTCACCAAATGCCTGGCTCCAGTAGTAGCTTACTGCAGACTCAAGGGAATTCAAATTTACCCTTATCTGGACGATTGTCTAATTCAGGCATACAGCAAGGATGTCTTACTCCAGCATCTAGAATTTGTTCAGAACCTCCAAGTTCCTGGGTTTCTCTGTAAACATAAAAAAGTCAAATTTGACACCCTCACAACAGATAACTTTTCTGGGTGCTCTTTTAAACACCACAACCCAGATGGCATTTCTAACATCCGAAAAACATTTACTGCTGGCTTCAACTTTCAAAACCTTGGCAACTTTAACTCAGCTATCTGCAAGGAGATTCCTGCAGGCTCTAGGTTACATGGCCTCCTGCATCCTTCTCGTACCATATGCAGGACTACACATGAGGAAAATACAGTGGTACCTAAAAAGTGTATGGTCTCAGCATTGCCACAGTTTAGACATACTGATCTCCGTCCTTCCTTGCCTTCAAAAGGAATTTCTTTGGTGGTCCAGGGCATGTACTCTAAACAAAGGGAAACCCTTCTGTCTGCCTCCTGCCACTCAGATTCTAACCACGGACGCCTCGGATTATGCTTAGGGAGCCCATTTTGCAGGGCAGCTGTCTGCAGGGCCTTTGGACAAAGGATCAGAAGCACCTGCATATCAATTTAAAGGAAATGTTAGCCGTCCAGGAAGCTCTACTGGCCTTCAGGAATCTTTTACATCCAGGACAACTACTAATACGGACGGACAACACCACAGTTATGTGGTACATAAACAGGCAAGGGGGATCTCATTCCTACCCCCTTTACAGACTAGCCATGGATCTATGGAACACAGCTCTAGCTTGCAATCTGGACCTTCAAGCTCAATTTCTACCAGGGAAGCTAAACTTCCTGGCAGACAGCCTGAGCAGAAACCTTTCGGATCCACATGAATGGATGCTGGACACCAAAATATTCAGGATGGTAACAGCAGTCTGGGGATGTCCTCACATAGACCTCTTTGCATCCCACCTCAATCATCAACTATACAAATTTTGCACCAGGACTTTCCACAAAGAAGCTTGGAAAGTGGATGCCCTATCATTCATTTGGAGGAACCTTTCGGGATATGCCTTTCCGCCTCTTCCTCTTCTTCCACGGGTATTATTAAAGATAAAACAGGACAAGCCCAAGATGATAATCTTGCTGGCCCCAAATTGGCCTCGACAGTTTTGGTACCCAACTCTAAAAAAACCTATGTCTGGACCCCCCTTGGGTTTTACCTCAGTCTCCGAACCTTCTGTCCCATCATCAGGGTCAGGTTCTACACTCTCATGTCAGAACTCTCAGCCTGGTGGCCTGGTTAATCCAGGGCCTTTGATTTCTTCTTTCCTACTCAAGCAGGTTATGGATGTCATTTTGGAAGCCAGACGTCCTAGTACTAGAAAATCTTATGCAGGAAAATGGAAAAGATTTTGTTCCTGGATGCAGGCTCAGGATTCTGATCCTCTTCTTCCGAACATTCCTTTAATTTTACTTTACTTGACAGATCTCTTACATAAGGGCCTCTCTTTCTCTTCCATTAAGATTCATGCCTCTGCTATTTCTGCTCATTATAATACAGAGACCCTCCAATCTTTTCCCACCAGCTCATGAGACAGTTTCTCAGGGGAGCTAAGAACTTAAGACCTCCTAGATCTCCTCCCATTCCTGCTTGGGATCTCAACTATGTTTTGGAAAAACTGACCTTGCCTCCTTTTGAGCCTGCCGCCTCTTCTGACATCAAGTTTTTATCTTGGAAGACAGCTATTCTGTTAGCCTTAACCTCTGCCAGGAGAGTTTCAGAGTTACAAGCTCTTATGGCCGTGGAGCCTTATATTATTTTTCATCAAGACAGAGTGTCTTTGAGGACTAATCCTACCTTCATGCCTAAGGTGGTTTTCCAAAGTGGCTTTAAATCAGACTATCCACTTGCCTACCTTTTTCCCCACTCCTCAAAATAAAGGGGAAAGGATCTTACATTCCTTGGATGTACATAGACAACTACGTTTTTACCTGGACAGAACCAAGGACATCAGGAAATCAGAGCAATTGTTTGTTTCTTATGCTTCCAGTTCCCAAGGTAAAGCCATTTCAAAACAGACCATTTCTAAATGGATTGCTCATGGAATCAGATTTTGTTATTCTCACCATGGAAAGCAAATCCCAGGGAGTATACGGACTCATTCCACCAGAGCTGCTGCCACTTCTGCGCCTTTTGTCAGGGAGTTCCTACCAAGGACATTTTGGAGGCTGCAACTTGGAGTTCAGTGCATACTTTTCTAAGCACTACAATCTACCTCTCTACTCTAAGTCTAGGGCAGGCTTTGCCTCTGCAGTCTTGCAGGGCCTTTTAGCCGCCCCTTCTTCTTTATGACCACCTCCCTTTCTTTCAGCTTTGGGATTCTACCCTACAGTCATGACTGCAACAGTGAAACACGATGAACATAGTACAGTTGTGTACACCTACCATAAATGTAGATGTTCGAGTGTCTTCACTGTTGCAGTCTGGGTTTCCCTCCCTCCTATCCCCTCTTGTTTTTACTTTTGTGTGGTTCCTTTTTTCACCATTCTTCTGAGGTGTATTTGCAAAGGATATGGGACCTTTTCCATTTTGGGACTCCTGACATCTGGGGCAAGAAAAACTGGAGATAATGGCGTCGGCTGTCAGCTTTGTACTCCTGGCGCTCTAACGTCAGGGAGCAAGGTTGAACAGCCGACACCGGACCCAGACTTTGGGATTCTGGCCGACCGGGGGCTGCCTGCCGGCAGGGGAGAACCCTACAGTCATGACTGCAACAGTGAAGAAACTCGAACATCTACATTTATGGTAGGTGTACACAACTGTACTTTTTCTAACATGATGGCAAAGAACCCTTTTTATACCTTAAGACATGTTAGGTATGGTATGTGACATACATGGCATGATACTGTTTCAACAAATCAGAACTTTACAGCTCATTCACATGAAATGTATGTGTATGTGAGCATATCATATGTTCTGTTGTTAAATATAGAAGCTGCATCTGGTCACATCCTAAACACTGTTTGCCTTTTCCATCCATACTTGATGAACTTTGCACTTAAGCAAACTTAATTGGGATAAGTTATGGTATAAGCCCTTTTGACTTCTTAATGTTGTTCTCCAGGATGTCTGTGTGTTATCTTGTTGGCCAAGGCAGCTTTACTTCCTTTGTGTGATTTAGTAAACCACCTTTGGAACTGAACCTGAACATAAAAGGAGAGTTACACTGGCTATATTTTAAACAAGTAAAAGTACTGCTGTCTGTTTCAGCAAGAAGGAAAGAAAGTAGCATTTCATCTCAAACTGTAGTTGTGTCTCTAAAAAATCATAATTACAGAATATAAAAATCTATATGTATTATTGTAATTTTTCTGTTTTCCCTTTACAACATGTTTTCTTCTTTTGAAAATAAGAAACAAAGCCTGTGTCATAGCAAACTATTTCCAGGTGGCTGTCTCATGATGTTGCTGTTTGTTATATCATCCAAACAATGCAATCGTAGGCAGGGTCAAGGCTCATTCTACCAAATCATCGTCTTCATTTGTGGCTTTTTGGAAAGCGTTGGATTCTGCAAGTATTCTAGAAACAGTAACTTGGTCTTCTGTGCATACCTTTACAAAGCACTATATACTAGATTCCTTTTCCATGTTTACGACCATTCTTCAGGGGCTGCTAGACCCTCATCCTTCCTGTTCCAGTCAGTCTAAGCAATGATAATCTATTGATATAACTAAGGCAGCAACAGTACAGATATGTAAGTAAATTTACCATAACAGTAGATATTCATATTATCATTGCTGCAGTAACTGCTTCCTTCCTCCATCCCCCATATTATTGTGTGGTTTTGTTGTCATGGTGAGAATCTATGTCTTTTGTGTGTATGTAAATATATATGTATGTATAGTACATATTTTTTAATTTTTGTTAGCATTTTTACTTTGCAAGGCTTTAGCCTCCTTCTCTCTGTTGGCATGGAAGCTGTGAAGGGCTTGGTACTCTTTTCAGTCAGCTTAGCTTCAGCTAATTATTTGAGCACTTGAAAAGCGCCCATAAGCTTTGAAAGATGGCCAGCTGTTCCATCCTTAGCAGGATATAACCCATATGGTTAAGGCTATTGCAGTAGTGATCATTCATTGTTAGAGTAAGTCTGCTTACAAAACTGTACTTTCTACAGTTGATGTGATGTATCTATAAACAAGGAGGAATAATGTCTTTTGAGGTGTGCAAGGAAACAGGCAAACCCTTGGTGGCACCTCTATAGTTAAGCTTACAACTGTCAGCAGTCTGTATTCTGGATTTACAGAACCGGTTGGCAGGATAACACTGACTGATGAGTGGAAGCTGGATCCCTCCATGCATCTTTCAAGAGATTCTTCAAAACTGGAGCCTTGTGGAGGTATACCTGTTCACTACACATTACAATAGTGAAGTCAAAACTTTCTGTTCTGTCATTCTCCACAGTACAGTGTAGAACATAAATGCTTTTTCTTTCAAATAGACTCTTTATGCTTTTACTCACTTTTTTCTGGGTCAGTAATTACTTGTCAGAGCAAAGTAAATTTAACTCCAGACATGAGAAATGAATCCGACAGTAACAACTCATGATCCTCTAAGGTGTAATAAGATTTAAGTTGGTGAACGGGCCTACTGCAAGAAAATCTTACATAAAAAGTGGAAGAGATTTGCTTATTGACTGTCACATGGTCTGTATCCCTTGCATTATTTTGTTGTATAGATATTATTTATATTTATTTTACTGCATTTTGGTGTTCATAAAGGTTCATATGTATTCAGTTTCTGTTTATGGATTTTATGTAGGTTTCAGCATATTCAGCTGTAAAAAGCTTTCTTAAAGGAACTTAACATGTAAAGCATCCAGAAAGACCCATTTCTCACATGGAATTTAAATTTTATGTTGGAAAAATGACTTTACCTCCCTGTGAGCTTACAGACTTAAAATATCCATCTTGGAAAGCTGTTTTTCAGTACAGTTACATCCGTCTTATCTAGAGAACTTTAGAGTTATAGGCCCTCATGCTCTTGTTTTGGTTTTCCAAAATGGAGGAGTCTCAGTGGACACTGGCTGCATTTTTCTTAGGTTCATAGGTTCATAGGTTAAGTACTAGGCTAACTGCCCCTGCGAGCCATTGTAAGCCTAACCAATTATCCCTTGTGAGACTCAAAGGATCATAGGAGGTTACTAGGCTAATGGCCCTAGGGCCCTTTCAAGCCTAGCCAAGAGAGTATCCTCAAAAAAGAAATCTCAGTGAGCACCTGTCACCCCTGTCAATGAGGGACAAAGGTAGAACTTCTGGGACAAATTGGTGGGTTCCCACCCACTTATCAGGGTTGCGTTTGAAGAGGGTCAGCAAGGTACTCTGTTTGACATGTATGGGAAGTCTCTTCCAGAGACATGGCAGCCTGTGGGAGACAAACCTGTCTCTCCAACAGGTTTTGTTAATGTCGCATATTAGATTTAGGCCTATCAAGCGGGTAATGTGTTAGGATTTAGACTTACGGATATGGAGCATCTCTAGTAGGGCAGGGTCCGATATTGCCTCACCTCTGAGCAATCTGTATGATACCGAGTAGAGTGATAGTGATTTCAGCCTGTCTGCATAGGACAGGTGTTGGAAGCCATGGATTCTCTTTGTGAGGTATATCTGTGGCCTTTCCAGTTAGTGCAGGTGTTTGGAGAGGTACATACGAAATTGGGCAATGTTAAGTTGTCATTCTCGCCTTCATTCTTGCTGGATGGGTTTGGAGCCGATCCTCGGCTCCGACTCGGCCTATACTATAGCTCGAGAGCTATTTTTACCGGCTCAAGGCAGCCCTATAACCCACAATACCATGCATTAACTCCCCAGATCTCGTTTGCCGCTTCGCTGCGAGGTTGCCTTTTTTTACCGGCTCAGGTCAGTAAAGAGAATTTTTTTCTATAGAACTAATTTTCAGGTAGTTTTCCAGATAGATACCCTTTGTTAGGTCCCTATCGATTGTTTTATTCTTTACAGCCCTTTTGTAGCCCTTCTTCCCTTCTTTAGTTAATTTTTATCTTTGGGCCTACGGGCTTTACCTTAGTTTTCCCCACCCCTTACAGTGTCTGTGTGTGGGTTTTTAGTCAGTTCCCTTAATTTTTTTCTAGTTTAAGTTGAGTGTGTGTGTGGACTGACTGTGATTACTGTGTTTGTTGTTGTTAGGACTATGTCCAAAGACGCTAAGGTCTCGGGATTCAAGAAGTGTGACTCGTGCTGTCAGAAAATGTCTCTGACAGACAGTCACACTTCTTGTGTCTACTGCTTAGGGCCTTTACACCTGCAGGACTCTTGTTCCGTCTGTTACGGGTTTAGCTCAAGAGTCTTGCAGGAACGTCGTAATAAGCTCATCTTAAGGGGCTTATTAAAGCCTGATGACTCCCCGTCCAAGTCTGGCTCGGGGAAGTCTTCAAAAACCGCCAAACCCTTGGCTCCAGCTTCTGAGTCGAGGGCTGGCGTTATTGAGATAGCTCCGACATCGGTTCCAATCGGATCCGAGGCGGGCAAAGTGGTATCCGCTCCGAAACCTGCATCAGAGCTGACCCCAGCGCGCAAGCGCTCTAGATCCCCCTCACTAGAATCCATCCGATTGGCTCCGAGATCACCTCTCCTATCGGAGCGGAGTAATAGGACTCACTCATCTAGGTCATCCAGGCCTTCCGACCACAACATTGAGAGGGTGGTCAGTAGGCTCATAAAATCTCAGGCACTAGCCCAAATGCTCCAAAGCCCGTCTCACCAGACTGTGGCTCCTTCGGTACCGCTATCGATTCCTCCTCCGATTCACCTCTCGAGTTCGGAGCTGGAGTTTGTCGGAACCGTAACCTTGCCAATGTCGGAACCGATACTTCCACCTTCGGCTCCGGTGTCGTTGGCTCCGACCTCTTCATTGGTTCCGTCCGTGGAGAGGTCCGGGCGCCGGGACTCCACTGTCGGCTCCAAGGGGGCGAGTGGCATTGGACCCTTGTCCGACCCTGCTCTCTCTCTCGGAGCTTCGGCTCTGGTTAGTTCGGCCCCGACATCATTCTCGGAGCCTTCTCTGTCGGTGCCGGGAGTGGTTCGGGTCTCTTCGGAGCCGGGACTACCCTTGGTACCTGATAGGGGAGCCTTCGAGGTGATGAGGAGCGTGCTGGACCCAGTGTCCACTCCAAGGTTAAGTTCTGCAGCTCCTCCCTCTACAGTGCCTGTTACGGTCTCTGGCCATCCTCCTGCTTCTGACAGCAGAGATCCAAAGCGTAGGGTACCCACTTTGGGTGTCTCCTCCTCTTCCGAGGCCTCCCCTGAAGCCTCAGGGGAACCCCCTAGGAAAAGAAAGTGCAAGAGGAAGCACATAGACTCCCCCGAGTCTGTCACATCGGACACCGACTTGGATGAGTCGGAGGGTTCCCCGAGATCCCCCTCTGAGGATGTCTCTTTTTCAGACATCCTAGAGATCCTAAAACAGAGGGGAAATTGGTCCACTCTCAAGCCCTCCAAGGACGCGTCGGTTTACCTTGACACCTTTGGATCTCGCCCTTCCACCTCCTGGGTGTCTCCCCCTTTCGACCCACTAATGGAGGTAGTGGCTAGAAAGGCGTGGGCAGCTCCTGATTCAATGGAACCTACCCCTAGGAGACCCTCTAAATTTATTTCTGCACCAGAGGACAAATCCTTTCTCACCCAAGGTGTTTCAGTTGATGCTATGGTGGTAGCAGCAGCTACTAAGAAGGAATTGGCTGATCCTTCTGTACCTGTTCATCCTCCTAACAGAGTCCAGGACTATGGACAGGTACGGCAAGCGGACATTTGCTTCAGCGACCTTTACTATGCGATCGCTGAACTATTTGTCATTTCACCCGCCTTCAGAGAGACTTGCTCAAAGAACTGGGTGAAACTGTACAGGATCCTTCTGCTGCGGGGTATCAGGACAAGATGGACTCCCAGCTGGCCACCCTGAACTCCATTGTTAACTCCTCCATGCGGCTTATCTCCTACGCAGTCGATGGAGCGAGTAGGGCCGCAGGCACAGGTGTTGCGTTGAGACGTCACGCTTGGATGCGACTTTGTAACTTTGCCGATCCCTTCAAGGCGTCCTTCACCAACACCTCCTTTGATGGTTCAGAATTGTTTGGACCTCAGGTGAAGAATACCCTCACCAGATGCGAGCAAGATGGTAAGACTGACTCTGCCGTGGGAGTCCATTTTTCCACACCTTCTAGACCTTATCCTAAGGGACAAGAGGGGTGGAAAGATGTGGTTCCGCAAACCACAAGGAGTCGCGCCTGCCGCACGTGGTGAATTTCCCCCCAGAGGCAGAGGGGGGAATAATAACAGACGCCGCCCCAGGGGCAGAGGGGGTCCACAGAACCAGGGTTCCAGGGAATCTTTCCCTGACCAACCCTTTCAGCATCCCTGAGAAGCTGCCCGACTGTCCGCCTTTGGAGGCAGTCGGGGGAAGATTATCTCTGTACCTGGAAGCCTGGCAATCCCTCTCCCAAGACACATGGGTACAGAAGATCATATCCGAGAGTTACAAAATTCCCTTCACTTCCCCTCCGGTACAACCGCCAAGACCCCTACCAGAAAGGGTCAGGCACAGCTAGAAATAAAAAAGCTGTTACAATTAAGAGTCATCCAGGCAGTCCCAGCAGATCAGCTAGGATCCGGAATCTACTCCAGATTCTTTTTAGTACCAAAAAAGACTGGAGACCCATTTTGGACCTCAGCAGATTGAACAACTCTGTTCAAAAGACAAAATTTTGGATAGTAACACTGCAGTCCATTCTACCCTTTTTGGGCAGAGACAACTGGATGTGCTCGTTAGACCTCCAGGACGCGTACTATCATATAAAGATACACAGGCGCTCCAGGAGGTTTCTCCGCTTCCGGCTGGGAGCCAGTCATTATCAATTCAGAACCCTGCCCTTTGGTCTCACCACAGCCCCCCGGGTGTTCACCAAATGCTTGGCAGTGGTCATGGCTCACCTGTGACAAAAAGAATTCCAGGTGTTTCCATATCTAGACGACTGGCTCATTTCCGCTACCACCAAGCAGCATCTTATAGTGGCCAGGGATTACACTATTCAACTTTGCAACCATCTAGTTATTTCTATAAATTTTGCAACCTCCTTGTCGCCTTGTCAATGTATAAACATAGGCGCTGTATTAAACACCACAGAAATGTCTGCAACATTACCACCTCAGAGAGTGACAGACATAAGGCGGAATGTTCAGTCCCTGTTTCAGTCCAACAGAGTTCAAGTCAAGCTAGTATTGAAAGTGTTAGTCCTCATGGCGGCGGCGATTCTTCTACTCCCATTAGCCCGCTTCCACATGAGGCTCCTCCAGTGGATGCTGTTTTCTCAGTGGTCCTTTCAACAGCTCCCAATGACTCACAACATCTTGATAACCCCATCATGCAAGAATCATCTCTCCTGGTGGAGTTGCCACGGTGACAACGGATGCCTCCCTGTTCGGGTGGGGGGAGCACTATCAGGGCAGGACGGTCCAGGGCACATGGCAACAATTAGAACGCCACCTGCACATAAATGTCCTGGAGATGAGGGCAGTGCTTTTAACGTTGCAAGCCCTTCAGAGCTCTCTTCCCACAGGGACTATAGCAATTCAAATGGACAATATGTCTGTGGTGTGGTACATAAACAAGCAGGGTGGAACAAAGTCCTACACCCTATGTCGAGAAGCACTCAGACTTTGGCAATGGGCGATTTCCTCTCAATGGTTTCTGATAGCAACGCACATCCCCGGGAATTCCAACGTCATAGCGGACAGATTGAGCAGAACTATCCTCATGCTTCACGAGTGGTCTCTAAATCAAGCGGTAGCGGACAGAATATTTCAGAAGTGGGGCCAGCCTTGCTGCGATCTTTTTGCAACTCCTCAAAACAACAAGTACCTCGACTTTTTCACACTCTTTAGGAGATAGCATGAGGAAAATGCTGACCAATACTAACAGCTGTTTAATGAATGATTGTTTTTCAGGTTCAAGAGACGACAAAATCACGGAAGTCATCGCAATTCCAATGGCAGTTCGGATTAAAGAAAGGTCCTCATGGATCCACCTAACTCATTGTAAAACATTTTAAGTTAGATAAAAAATTGAATTCCCCTGAGGAACAAACAGACAGCAGTAACCATGAAGGACAATAATGAGAATAAGAGAAAATGGTTCTATTGCAATATTTTATTGTTTATAACTATTGTGATTGTAATATTTTTGTTTTTTAATGTTGCTAGCCATTCAAAAAGACAAACACACCAGCTGGCATCCAAACTTTAATACATATCAAGCGATTAAATATGCATATGCATCCTCAATGAATGTCTCAAATTGTTGGGTATGTACTGTAATACCTACTGTACATAGTGGCTTAATGTTAGGAACAGCCCCTCTGGGAACAAATGATACTTGGAATAGTTTGTTGTTTGAAACCACAGAAGTACCACTGAGAGACAAGGTGGCGCTGCCTCTTCTGGGCAAACGAACAGTGTGTTTTCAAAAGATTGGAAAAGTTAAGGTGGGGCTGAGCCAATGTAATTTGACAATAGTTCATAATTGTACCCTAGAAGGGCAGTGTGAGACCAAGTTTGGAGCTATAAAAAAAAGACATCAATGTAAATGATACTAGTTTTGTTGAAAAAATGCTGTGTGTATATGGCCTGTTATTTAAAGGGCTAAAGCCAAATGGGAGTTATGAATTTGCAACCAATATTACCATCAAAACAAATGATTGTTATTTTATTTGTGGTAGGAAAGCATATAAATGGTTACCATATGGCTGGTCAGGAAGTTGTTTTTTGGGATATCTGATACCAGCTATCAGACATACAAATGCATTGCTTCAAGGTAAAATACGAAATGCACGTTCTCTTAATAAACCTATTAATCCCGTAGGTAACATTGATGCGTCATGGATTTATCACCATGACTTGGCACACGTCAGCAGCAAAGGACTCTCACATATGGACCTAGGCGATGATGTAATTGCTTGGGCTGGTATTTTGCCAGCATATGGGACAGTAAATCCATCTGGGAACTGAGAAAACTGTCAAAACTGTTAGAGACTCTGAGTAATGCGACATTTTCAGCTAGAATTGGTGACGATTAACGGCGATGAGAACAGTAGTGTTGCAGAACCGTATGGCTCGATTTCACCCTAGCGAAAGGAGGTACGTGCTGCTCGTTCATTCCTGATAACGATTCAAGCCATCTTGAAATAATTCAACAAGTTTCTGAACTGACTAAACCTGGTCCAAACCCTTGACTGACTTTTTCCAAAATCTGTTTGGAAACTGGGGTTCTGTGTTGATGAACATTTTAATTGCTGTATGTGTTGGTGCAATCATATTTTTGCTGCTTGGCTGCTGTTGCATACCATGTATCAAAATGATAATATCGAAGGTTATCTCTGCCAATGCTCCAAAAGCATATTTCTCTGATTATGAGAAGGTATACAATGTATCTGGGATTGTGTAAAATAAACAGTATACAAAATGTTGTAAGGGGGGAAATGTGGAAAAATACTGAAGTCAACATATTTTGTATTCTGTATTTAAAGGGTTAAGCAGAAAAATGTTCACTGCGTGCAAACTGAAATGTTCTGGAAAGTGTTTATCACTGAGGAATGCAGAAGTTAATCTTAAACTGCTGATAAGAAAGTTAATGGTGCAAGAATAACTGTGGTACTGGCTGGTAAAAACAAGTAATCAAACTATCAATTTTAATGAAAGTCCTCTGTGCTACGTGTATGTACGTGCAGGAGGGTCTATATAAGGAGAACTCAAAGTACAAGTAGCCAGACTGCTGGCATACTACTATCATGTAGCAGGTCTCCATGCATGTAAAATAAAGCTGTTTTACTTGCTTACAAGAACTTGGTGTGATTCTTCCAGAATATGTTAGAAGAGTAAAATCTTTCTACATTTCCTCTACCAGGCCATGCCCCCAGAGACGCTCTTGTTCACGATTGGCCCCGGGGTCTTCTATATGCCTTTCCTCCCTTACCATTGATCCCGCAATTAATTCAGAAAGCAACCGCATTGAGATCCAAAATGATCCTCATTGCTCCGTTTTGCCCTCGACAAGTATGGTTTCCGTTCCTGCACAGTTACCTACTGGAACAGCCTTGGCATCTGGAACCCCTTCCGGATCTGTTGACCCATTTCACGGGCAAGCTGCATCAGTCTCTTCATTCCCTCAACCTCCCAGCTTGGTTGCTCCACTTCCAGCCATAGCCAGGCTTCCCCTTATTTTTCCTCCTGTCCATGATATCATTCTGGCTTCCCATAAGTCCAATACTAGGAAGACGTATGCGAGTAAATGGAAGCGTTTTTCGCTCTGGGCACAAGCTAGGTCCTTAGATCCTTTCCATGCACCCATTCATAAGGTTCTAGACTTTCTGGCGGAACTCTTTCATTCAGGGTAATTTTCAGCCACTATCAGTGTACAATTAGCGGCTATTGCTAATTTTCATGTGGGGCTCTCAGAAGCAAATAGTATGTCCCACAAACTCTGTAAAGCCTTTCTCAAGGGCATCTTTTTGCTTAGACCTCCAATTAAGGATCCGCCCCCACAATGGGATTTGAATTTGGTTCTAAATTCATTGATTCTGCCTCCCTTTGAACCTGCAGCCTCTTGCTCCCTCAAGCTTCTTTCTTGGAAAACTCTGTTTTTAGTAGCCATAACATCTGCCAGAAGGGTATCGGAACTTCAAGCCTTGTCTGTCCGTCCCCCTTATTTGGTCTTTCACAAAGACAGGGTAACTCTCAGAACAAATCCTTCCTTCCTACCGAAAGTGTCCTCTGAAGCAAATCTAAACCACTCCATTGACTTGCCTGTCTTCTTCCCAGACTATTCCAACAGGGCTGAACAGAAATTACATTCATTGGATGTTCATCGCCAACTACGGTATTATCTAGACAGGACAAAACAACTCAGAAAGTCAGACCAGCTCTTTCTCTCTTATGCTGCAGGAAAGAAAGGGCTTCCAGTATCAAAGGTTACTCTCTCCAGATGGTTGACATCTATTATTACCTTTGTCTATGAGTTGAGACACAGGCAACTTCTGTCTAGGCCTAAGGTTCATTCAACCAGGGCACTATCAACATCAACGGCCTTTCAAGCAAGGTTACCATTAGATGCCATATGTGCAGCAGCTACATGGGCTTCCCAACATACCTTTATTGCCCATTACAAACTTGATATAGCCTCCAGAAATAGAGCTGACTTTGGTTCCACTGTACTCAGGAGTCTGTTCCATTGAGCCACCCAGGACTAAGGTGCTTGGGACGCTGTCCCATCCAGCAAGAATGAAGGCGAGAATGACAACTTAACATTAAGAAGTTATGTTCTTACCATAACGTTCCATGTTAGTTGTCTTCTTCTCACCTTCTTTCTTGCATCCCTCCCTCCTGCCCCCTAGCCTGGACAGACTTGAGGTCTCTGACTCCTTCCATTTCTTGAGATACAACATGTTACGGTTTCCCCGTATCTTTTGTGTTACTAGCAGGGAGTCCGTACTTGCAAATGAGGATTATAATAATATATTTATACTATGTCTTAGCTTCCAAACGAGATCTGGGGAGTTAGCGCATGGTATTGTGGGTTATAGGGCTGCCTCGAGCCGGTAAAAATAGCTCTCGAGCTATAGTATAGGCCGAGTCGGAGCCGAGGATCGGCTCTGAACCCATCCAGCAAGAAAGAAGGCGAGAAGAAGACAACTAACATGGAACGTTATGGTAAGAACATAACTTCTTATTATATCCAATTATAGGTCTAATGAGGGAGGAGTACAGAGAGTTAATAACCTCCTTTTTTCTGGCTGCAGTCCCTTTACTTATGAGATGAACCAAGTAAAAGGTTTTTCTGACCACTCCCGCCACATGATGGTCAAATGTGAGGTTGTTGTCAACCTGAGTACCCAGATCTCTCACCGCAGGTTGAGTGCTTAGGTGGTTGCTGTTGATGTGGTAGTCAGCAAGGGGTGTGTTTTTGCTGAATGGTATGATAATACATTTTTTTCCGTTTAATTTAAGGCCATAACTTTGACACCAGTTATTTGTAGCTGTGACACCCTCTTGCAGTATGTTAAGATCATTTGAGGAGTCATTGACAGCACCCACCTTACAGTCATCCGCAGACTTGGTCAGCCACAGGCCCTTTGTCTTTGCCTGGACCTCTGAGAAGTAGATGCCAAACAGTAGGGGTCCCAGGACAGATCCCTGGGAAACACCATTAGTGACAGGTCTGCTGTCAGTGGTGATGGCACCTATTTTGACCTTGTGGGGCCTGTCAGCCAGTTTGCCACCCATCTGATGAGATAGGGATTAACACCAAATTGTGTTAGCTTTTCGGTGATGCCCGAGTGGGAGATTGTATCAAAGGTCTTAGCCAAGTTAAAATAAGCTGTATGTACTGACTTTCCCTCATCCAGGGCGTTGGTGACAGTCTCAAAGAAGGCCACTAGCTTCAGTAAGTAAGATCTGCCCCTGACATATCCAAACTGGGTGGGGTCAAGTGCTTGGAGATTGCCTATGTCCTTGTTTATGAGATCCATAATAATACACTCCATGGCTTTACAGATCAGACTTGTCAAGCTAATGGGGCGATAGTTTCCTGGGTCAGTAGTGATACCACCTTTATGCAAAGGGATGACAATGGCGGTTCTCCACTCTGCTTTAATGAAGCCTGTAATTAGGTTGTGGTTAAACAGGGTGCTCAATGGTGAAGATAGCTCTTGCTGGAGATGGTGCAGAATACAGCCTGGGATACTGTCAGGTCCCATAGAAGCTGTATTCTTTGCCTTGGATAGGGCATTTAACACTTGATCGACAGAGATGTGAGGTGTGGGACAAGTATCGGGGATGTCGACTGGGCCTTTGAAGAGCAATAGGTTTATCAGCTAGCACTTTGGCTAAGTCAACAGGATCAGTGTAAGTGGTACCATTAAGTACTAATTCGGAACAAACTTGGACTTTGGACACACCCCCTGCTAAATATATATATACCAACTCCAAGATCACACTACAGTGAGGAAAGGGCACATTTTACGATCTTCACTGTACGTTGATCTCACAAAGGCAATTTCTATTAATGGCATTTTTGATTGAAAAGTCATTCGAAGAAATGAGTTTTCGGTGTCGTGATGTAGACCCGCACACTGGATACACATCTAGGGTACTAGTAAAACTTTCCCCAGGAAAAAGACAAGGGAAGTGGGATATAACGTAAACGTCTGCTTTGATTTTAACATTTAACCTGTTGTCATTTAGTGTTTTGAATTCTTAAGGTGTAAGCATTTTACTACTTTTTACATAATCACATAAATGGTGTAGGATGAGTTTTGACATGGCTGTGCTACAAAGGATCCAGTAAAACTGTCCACTTGCCTTGGTTATAATGGCAGTGGTTGAGACTGAATTGTGGTTTACTGTTAATAGTGACCCTTCCTAGTAAAGAGCAGTGAATTACTGTTATAATGATCCTCCCTAGTTAGAATAGTACAGTTGTATTTAAGTATACCTGCCATAAAAGTGATTCTTGAAGTAGTGGTCATGTTAACTCCGTAAAGTCTACACTCGATCTGTCCCACTGAATAATCATGCATAATTAGTAGCAGTTCTTAATTTCTTCAGAGTTACTTATTTTCAGTATTGTAGGTTCATAGGTTGGTACTAGGCTATCGGCCCTAGGGCCTATACAAGCCTAGCCATAACAATTCCCTGGCTATTTCTTCCAACAATATTTACTTCCCTGGACCTCTGTCTAGCAGGGCGACTGACGTGATCTCTGGGGTGAATTTCCTTTCTCCCATCCAGTCTTCAAGGTTCCTTTTGAAGAGGGCCAAAGAGGTGCTGTGCTTGACATGTATGGGCAGACTATTCCAGAGTCTGGGGAGTCTCTGTGTCAGGAACCTATCCCTCCAGCATGTTTTGTTTATTGTGATGACAAGGTTTAGATCCCTGGAGCGTGTGGCTCTGAGGGATTGGGATTTCTTTAAGTGTAGCATGTCCAACAGCTCTGGGTTTGACATGGTCTTGTATGTTAAGCAGAGATCGCCTCGGAGTAGACAATATGCAACAGAGTATAGCTGGAGGTTTTTTTTAAGGCAGTCAGCATAGGGCATCTGCTTTAGGCCTGTGATTCTTTTAGTGAGGTATTTCTGCGGCCTTTCCAGTTGTTGCAGATGTCTTGAGAGGTACATACCAAATGGTAGTATTTCTTAGTGGTTTACAGTAAATATTGCCACAGTCACAGTTATCCATGGTGTTTAAAATGTCTTTAGTGGGTCTAGGCTTCTAGCAGTGTTGGCTATTTGAGTGCATCATACACGTACCAAAAGTTCTTTGGAGCGTTGGCACAGGACCAGCTTAAGCCCTCATAGGAGGTATGAGATTGTTGGTAAAATTCTGACCAAAAAGTAAATAGGAGGTGGGATATATCCCGATACTTATTTTCTCTTGAACTGGCTGCTACTCATGAAGATTTGCTAATATGATAAATATACTTGCACATACATAGCTGTGCTGTCTTTGTTAGTAAAAGCTTCTTAAGGGACCAGCTATTATACAATATGAAAAGCCTTGCATTTTTTACCTGGTTATTTACCTTTCTTTGGCATCTCAGTCCGGTTTCTGGTTTTTTTTTTCCACTGCTCCATTATCGGATGTCAAGCTCTTCATCTCTTTTTTTAATTTTATCCAAACATTGTTATGATGTTAGGAATCTGGTTTGCATTTAATATTAAGTAATAGCTTAATAGAGCGTTAATTATCATACCATGTTTATAAGCCATCAGCTTCAACTACACTTCAAATGTTTTCATTGTAAGCATAGAGAATGCCTCTTGTGTTCTGAGTAGTTCACAACTTTGTCATGATCTCTGCTTTCCTGTCAAGAAATCCTTGCTTGTACTGCTTTAACAGAGAACATTGTAATTAATTTAAAAAATCAGACTAAGTTTGTTCTTAAGCAGAGTATCACAGTTACATTCTTTTGAATCTCCTTTTGTATGCATTAATGATTTTTATCAAATAAGATTTCTTATATTGTTTTTGATTTTTTGATTTTTAAGAAGTTATTATGGGTCAGAAAATGTTTCATTCAGACCAGATTGATCTTAGTTTGTGTTGTGAGTGGGAAGAAGCACATCCTGTATTTTCTGAATCTCTTATTTGTTGTACAGCTGAGGAGCAATTAGTGTGACTGGAGTGCACCTGCTTTTCTTCTTCCTAGCCATGAGTTTTTCCACTCTCACTAGGCCTGATATTCTCAAACCCTCAGTTGTACTTCCCATGGTAAAGTTTTTTATAGGTCTATCAGTTTATTTAAAAATCCTGAGAAGACCAGAAAGATTTTATAGACCTCTGAGGAATATACTTATTTAAAACATTGTTTTGTAGCAGCCACTTTTGTGTTTATTTTTGCCTGTGAATGGTTAAAAATGTGAGTTTGCCTTCTACCTCTTTTGTAAAAGAATCCAAAAATCATTTGAAAGTATGGTACAAAAATAAAGACCTCTTCCTGCTTTGTTATGAATGCTAATTATCTAATCCAAAAATATTTGAAAAGAATAATAAGTATTCACCTCTTTTCTTCTGCCTTAACTGTTACATCTATTTGTCATAATTGCATGCTTTTTTTCTTTATTCATTTGTTTTTGATTGCTTTCATGTGTTTATTGACCGGAGTAGAACATTCATCTAAATGGACCATTTTGAGGTTCAGCCCAGGGATTATAACTGGATAAAAGGATGCAAGGTATTAAAAGAAGTTAGTTACACAGTAATTTACACTAAGAACATAGTAATAGTAAAAAAAAAAAATGTAGGCAGTGCTGCCACTCCTTGGGATTTTTCCCAAGATCTTGGGATTTGGGGGATTGATTTAGGATTTAGGGATTTTGCCAAGCAGTCTTGGGATTTTTACTTGCTGATGCTGACAGACAGGTACATTATTCATGCAGTGTTTAAGATTTACAGACTGTAGACTACAGTCATAAATATGTATAAAACCTACTAAATTACACTCAAGGTCACAGCCCAGTAGATTTATTAAAGATGTGTGTGCTTATCCCGCCTCCTTACTCTGACTGGGAAATGTATCTTCCCCACCCTACACTTACACTTGAAGGTGCTTCAGTAAGAACTGAAGGATTTGTGCTGCTGTCGACTGGTTCCTTACAAATAATCACTTGTAAGTAACTTACAAATTTTGTCTTTATGTATCTGCAACACTATATTCATGCTCTGATGTCAACACCGTAGCTTTACTGACCTGGCATCTGGATTTTAAAACTCTATCGTACACTGTGGCATAGTTCAAAACCAAGTGGCTTCCGGTTTGGTGGTTGTTTATAAGTTTCGCTTGTTTGCAGTTTGGCCCAAGAGAACTACTTGGTGATCTTAATTTTTTTTGTTGTTCTTGTCTTTCAGGTAAGATGCTAAATATGTGTTGACAACAGAGAGTCGTCATATGTAGCGTAACTGGCACTTTGGAATTTTGGTAGTGTTAAAAATGTCATAGAGATGATCTCGTAGGTTGTGATGACTCGTTAGGTTTTTTGGACATTGTGTGTTTCTTGACTAACTGCTGGGAAATCAGTGCAGATTTGGAACTGTATTTCCTTCATATTTTATGGTTGAGGTATTTTTCCTCTGAAGTTTATTGTGGCGGCTGTCATCTTGGGAGAACTTAGCTAGAGGCTGGGTGGGTTGGTCACGGAACATATGTGACCAATCCGCGAGGCATTATTTCATTATGGAGAAAACACTATTCAGTAGTCATAGACAGGTCTGTTTTGTTTGTGTTCCTACATTTACAGTGGGAAAGCCAGCAGAGAAACAACTGTGTTTTATTGCTGGCTTCATCAGCACCCTGCCTCCTGCTTGCAGGTGTGGTGCACTTACCATTTAGGGACTAGACTCGAACATTTTGAGTGAAGTTTAATATGGACCATTGCGTAGTCTCTTGCCAAAATGTGTTCTAATTTAAAATGCTTTTCTTGCAGGTAAAACTTCTCTTGGACCGTTCGTGTATTTTTGTTACAGATGCATACTTTTTTGTTTTATTATTTGTTGATGGCGTAGTGCTCAGTGAATTAGGGACAGTCATTGACACATTTAAACCATTAGCACTAATAACTTAAAATGTTGAGAAAATAAGAGAATATGAATTAATACACATTTTCTGAAGTAAAAGATGCAACTTTGAGTAAAGTCCAATACAGTAATTACCCATAACTAGTGTAAAGTCTCACGTTTCCATAAAAGCCCCGCTGTAGGCATTTGAGTAGGTAATCTCCTAATTTCTGTTTCTTTAACTTGCTTAACTCCCAAGTTCATCATGCACCCTGAGCCGGATGTTGTTTAGTCAGGAGCTAACTAACACAATGCATGTTACAGGAAGTGTGCGCCTGTCCAGATTTTCACAGAATGTCCATATTTTTTTGTCTCATATTTTTTTAGTTTCTCAAAATTGTAGTTTTCTGATGAATCATTGAGGATCAAAGTCAGAAAATTACAAACATTTGAGTTTCAGACTTCACATCCATCAGAAAATTCATGTTATTGTAAATCTTGTTATTCTATCTGTAGGTCAGTGAGTGTGTATATTGAACCTAGGCAGTCACTGTAGTTAGCACATGCATCTGTATTCATCTTAGGACCGTGCCAAAAAGCATGTGTTACTCTGGTTTACTCCACCAGCATTTCTAGCACATAACATCAATCATTGTACACTTGTAGTGTAAACAGTTTTATCACTGATTTTGTCATCGTGGCATCATCTGAAGAGGAATCTCGCACACCACCTGGTAAGAAAGCAAAGGTTTGGTATAGACAGATATTCAAAGACGAATGGATGAAAAGCAATGAATTTAAACTTTGGCTTAAACTAGTGCCAGGAGATAAATATGCAGCAAGATGTACAGTTTGTTCTACAACACTGACTGGCATTAATAGGTCCACACAACTGAAACATGCAGAATCTACCAAACATGTTAAAAACAGTGAAGCAAAACAGAGCACAATTAGTATTAATTTTTTTTCATAAACCGAACATTTCTACCATTGACTGTATGGTTGCTAAAGCTGAAATAGCTTTAACTGCATTTGTGGCAGAACATAAATTTCCTTTTTGTCACATGGATCATCTGGTTAAGTGTGTAAACACTGCATTTCCTGACAGTCAAATTGCTCAGAAATTCACTTTGAATCACACAAATGCCTGCTATGTGTTACAGGGTGGCTTGGCATACACACAGCATTGTAGTGTATTAGACATACAAGTCTAAGAAGTTTACTGTCCACACTGAAAAGAGCACTGACATTTCAGTTACGCAAATTCTTGTGGTTGTTGTGTGATTTTTTGATGTAAGATTTTTGCACAGTTGTCGATGCACTTTTTGATCTAATCGAGGTTGATGATGGTATGGCTGCTGGCTTGTACAACTCATTCGAGCATGTAATGATTTCCAGTGACATTCTACTTAACAACATTATTTGTTTTGGCTGTGACAACTGTGCCACAATGATGGGGCAGAACAACGGTTTCCAGGTTCTGTTGAAGGCAGACGTGCCCTATGTGTTTGTTATGGGTTGTATTTGTCATTCGATGGCACTCTGCACAAATCATGCCAGTCAAAGCCTGCCATCATAGCTGGAAGCATTTGTGAAGGACATTTGCTTTTACTTTGCACGTAGCAGCAAGCATAATCACACATTCAATTTGATCCAGGATGTCATCGGTGTGAGAAAGCAGAGATTGTTAAAGCTATGTCAGACTCAGTGGCTCTCACGTGGCGAAGTTATTGAATGGATTATTGAACAGTAGGAGGCCCTCGAACACTTACTTTCAGTCTGAAGAGCAGACCAACAAAGCTGATTGTGCAGGTCACATATACCAGACAATGTGAAATGCTGGGAAAAAACACATGCTCTTATTCCTTGGCTACATGCTCAAGAAAGTGAATGCCATGAATGCTGAATTTCAGTCGCAATAGTTCAGATTACACAAATTGTTTATTAATATCTGCGATGAGTATTGGTGTTTGTTGGCAATGTTATTTTGCAATGACATCATGGCTTGACGTGCATTGTCTGATATTGATCCACTAGATACATCTCTGTACATGGCAATTGATGATGTTGAACTTGGTAGCAGATGTGAGTCCCTGTTGTTGAAACAACCTTTGGGTGACGAGAAAATTTTTCGAAAGGATGTCTTGTCTTTTCTAACTGAGCTGTGCTCTCAGATTCGTAAATGCTTCCCATTCTCCAGAAGTTCAGTGTTGGCTCAACTGAAACTGCTGGATCCAATCAAAGCACTGGGAATCAGAGTTGCTACTGACAAGAATTATGCCAGGGCATCTATTATACCACTGGCAGCTCATTTTCCTAATCTTTTACCAGAACACATGCTGGGTACCCTTCAGGGTCAGTGGTGAACACTTCAGTTTGCCAAAGATTCACTCAGCCATCTGGCTAAGTGTGATCCACCTAACGTCTGGAAGGAAGTTGGTGATATAATGGATGGCAACAATGAGTGCAAATTTGGAATAATTTCTGACTTTATGTGCATGCTGTTAGCTTTGCCGCTTTCCTAGGCTTGTGTCGAGACAATTTTTTCACAAGTTAATCTGATAAAAATGAAGCAGTCCAATTCTCTAAAGTGTCGCACAGTTGCTGACAGAATTTTAGCAAAGCAGGCAGTTATGCAGCAGAGAGAAGAATGCCATTCCTGGACATCCTCCAAGTCACTTGTCGAGGATGTCATGGAAGAAAGATGCCATCAGAATACACTGAACATCAGAAACAGCAGCAGCATTCAGAAACAATTAATGTTCTTCTTGGATCCAACAGTAACAGCGAATCAGATTAATACATACTCTCAAGGGGTCTGATAGAGACGTTATTGTACCTTGTGAACATTCATGTGATCTTGTGTTTTCTTTGTCAGTTTTATACTAAGCATTTATCTGAATAATAAGTAATTGTTTTGTGTAAACACATTTCATGTATTGTCAACATTTTTTTTCAGAATTTTCAGTTACTGGGAATTTTTAATACAATCTTGGGAATTTTTGTGGCAAGATCGGGAGCACTGGTTGTAGGAATAATCAGGGCAAGGTTGGCAGTAGTTTGCTAAACTTACTATAGTATGAGTAGATAGATTAGTGAATGCATTATACTGTATAATGAGTATTGTACTATACTATGAACTCTAGTAAAGGAGTACTCTTTTGTACTGTATAACTGTTAGAAAAATATGTAATAACATATGTGTGTAATGCTTATTTTAAATAAGGGAAGACTAACACGTTTTTATTCTATATGCAGCATTAGTTCTATTTGAAACTGAAAACATGCTTTTCTAAAATTGTGCTTTCTGACACTGCAAGATGCACTCTGACCTAGTTTGCTAGCACAGCAAAATACATGTTTATGCTTTGGAAATGTACTGGAAAGCAGGTGATTTTCTACTAGGTCAGGAAATTAAATGGAGAATAATAATAATTTCTGTAGATCCATTCATTATGGACAATAAGCTCTGTTCGTGCTAATGAAAAAGTGCACAAGCTGCAAGAAAGTTAGATACTATAAACAATGAACTGCTTCAGAAATCTGTACTTGCATTGTGCTTGAATTAGCCATAGTACCTAGACTTGTAACATCACATAGCAAGAAAGTTATAATTGACCGGTGGTCGTCAAGGCCATCCTGTTTACTGAAAAATCTTTTTTAAACTTTGAAGAGTCAGCTAGAAATGTGAGAAACGTCTGTAAAGTAACAGAATTGTGAACTGGTGGTCTGCTGCGTCAGCCGTAGTAGGCAATGCCTTGAAAGAAAGGTATAATAATTGTGACACTTCCTGATTTTAGTCAGACAAACTCTGTAACTGCATTTTTTGTCTCCTTGGGCAAGAATAACGATACCTGAACTGAACCTTATGCTTTTGGTCTTTTGAAGTATTTTCTTTGACAATAACAAAACTAAAAAGTAGTAAAGGTGCACTTTTACACTGAAATATGTACATCAGCAACAGGAGGGCTGTATGGGGAAGAATTTCTGGATGTAATATGTGAGAAGAAAAAGTGTGGATATGTTGAGGTTGGGAGGGAGTTGAAGTTGAAAGTTAAATGAAGAAAGTTTTAGGGGAGTAAATTGTGTCTTAAGAAGTGGAAGAGGAAGGAGGCAGAAAGGGGAGGAGTATGAAGAGGGGCTTTGTGGGATAAATTTGTTAGAGCCGTATTTGTTGTCTGGAATAACCCAGGTTTGATAGTATGAAAACCTTAACTTGGGTGGATATGAAACGGGGTGTCAGTTTTTAGGAAGTTGAGGAAGAAGTTGTGTTTTATCTGTAATTTGCTGATATGTCTTGTGGAATAGATTGTGATGGCACAAGTCCTAAAGCAGCTGCATTTTGATTGGTTGAGAAAGAAGTATTTCAGCTGTTTACATAAGTTTATCATTGGCTGTAATGATTTAATAACTTCAGGTATGATTAAACTTTAGGGGCCAGTACAGAAAAAAAATGCTTTGTGTATTTCAGCTTGAGTAGTGGAGTTTGGAAATGGAGTATAATTTCAGAAAAGGACCTTAGATAACCAAGAGGCATAGCTGTTTCTGGAATTCTCTTGAGTAAAGAAGGGAAAGCTTTTTTTTAAATACTATACTAGTTTGCGTAACAGGGTGTCAAAGGAGGGAACCTCCTTGTGGTACTGACAGCAGTTTAGCTTTTGCTCTAAGGCAGTGGTATTCCCTTTTATGGGATAAGTTAATGAAGTGGGAAGAGTTTGATTTGGTTTGTAGAGCAGAACAGTTCTTGTGTGGTGCACAAGCAATAAGGGACAGACCATATTCAAGTTGAAGGAGAAAGACTCCTTTCCCTACTGCTGCCCTAGCTGATGGAGAGGGGAAGAAGGAAATTTTCCTGAACCAAAAGAGTAATTTATTAATTTTGGATTTAGTAGCTTGCATGTGATACTGGAAGTTAAAACAAGGATCATTGCAGATTTCCACAGTATCTGCAGTTTGAGACTGTTTACAGCAGTTGGTTGTGGTTGTAGGAGATGGATCATATATTATAGAAGTTGGAGAGATTTTTGCAGAGTTTCAGAGAGCATATTTTTGACATTTAGTATTGGGCTGTGTCTAGTTAGCTAGTAAGTTAGAGAGGTCAGGTCAAGTTCAAGCTGCTGGTTTAAGACTGCAGGTAATGGACCAGATCTGTAGATGACCATGTCATCAAGCCTACAGTAGAGCTGGGTTTATGTTGAAACTTCATTATCTCTTTTGGTTTATGGTAAATTATCCCCACTTTTTTATTTTGTTAATCCTAATGTTGACCCTACTTACGCCCAGGGTCTTTACAAAGTGCCAGGCACCAGTAATTGCATTTTGCAGACAAAGAGGAATACAAATATATCCTTACTTGGATGACTGTCTCATTCAAGCAGAGAACAAGGACATTCTTCTTCAACATCTGGCATTCGTGAAAAGACTCCTAACATGCCTAGGGTACACAGTCAACAAAAAGAAATCAAAACTAGTACCCTCACAAGAGATAGCATTCCTGGGTGCAAGCTTGCATACAACTGCCCAGATGGCTTATCTCACGCCAGACAAACAAAGGCAACTGACTACTTATTTCAAAATGTTGGCAACAAAGGCCCATTTATCTGTAAGAAAAGTTCTGCAGGCGTTGGGCTTCATGGCATCCTGCATCCTACTAATTCCATATGCAAGACTACATATGAGGAAACTTCAATGGTACCTAAAAAGTGTTTGGACTCAACATTGCCACAGCCTGGAAACAGTCATTACTCTCATTCTCTGCCTGCAGCAGGAGTTTCGATGGTGGGCAAAGGCTTGTCACCAGAACAAGGGACAGCCATTCACATTACCTCCAGCTAGGCAGACACTAACAACGGATGCATCAGATTATGTCTGCCCACATGGCAGGAAGAGGCATTCAGGGCACATGGTCCTCAATCCAAATGCATCTTCATATCAATCAAAAAGAGATGTTAGCTGTTCAAAATGCCCTGACAGCCTTCAAGGACCTACGTCATCCGGGACAACTACTGATAAAGACAGACAACACCACGGTCATGTGGTATATAAACAAGCAGGGGGGCACACATTCATACCCCCTTTGCAGACTAGCCATGACCTTGTGGGACACAGCTTTGACTTATCAAGTACATCTGCAGGTACAGTTCCTGCCAGGAAAGGAAAATACTCTGGCAGACGAACTAAGCAGAAACCTTATGGATCCCCACAAGTGGAAGTTGGATCCACAAGTCTTCAGCATGATAACAAGGAAATCGGGATCCCGGACATAGATCTATTTGCTTCCTCTCTCAATTACCAACTAAAGAGATTCTCCACAAGGACTTATCACAGACAAGCATGGAAAGTGGATGCCCTATCTTTCAGCTGGAAAAACCTATCAGTATATGCCTTTCCTCCACTGCCCCTCCTCCCCAAGGTACTCCTAAAGGTCAGACAGGAGAAGCCAAAGATGATACTGATTGCCCCAGACTGGCCACGCCAGTACTGGTATCCAATACTAAGGAACTTATCTCTATACCCGGCTTGGACCTTATCTCAAATACCTTGACTACTGTCCCAGCAAAACAATCAGATCATGCACAGTCAACTCAGGGCATTAAACTTGGCAGCATGGCGGATAATGTAGTCATACAAAAATCACCTCTCAGTAAAGCTGTGATGGATGTCATTGTGGAAGCCAGAAGGTACTAGAAAGTCTTATGCTGGAAAATGGAAGAGATTCTGTGTCTGGAACCAGGCACAAGGAACGGAAACAGCGGTACCAAATATTCCTCAGATTTTGTTATATTTAACTGAGATGCTGGACAAAGGCCTATCCTTTCATCAATTAAAATTCACACCTCTGTCATTTCGGCTCATTACAATACAGAGCCACCACTTTTTTCTCACCCTTTATTAAGGCAGTACCTCAGAGGAGGCAAAAATTTAAGGCCCCCAAGAAGACTACCAATACCTGCATGGGACCTCAACTATGTCCTGGAAAAAACTCACACTGCCTCCTTTTGAGCCAGCTGCTACAGCTGATATGAAGTTTTTATCTTGGAAAACAGCTCTACTCTTAGTAATTACTTCTGCAAGATGAGTTTCAGAGCTACAGGTGCTCATGGCTGTGGAACCTTTCATCATTTTTCATCCAAACAGGGTCTCCCTGAGGATAAACCCAACATTTATGCCTAAAGTAGTGTCCATTGTGGCTCTTAACCAAGCCATCCATCTGCCAACCTTTTACCCAAATCCACAGAACAAGGGGGAGAGAATTCTGCATTCTTTGGACATACACAGACAGCTTAGATTCTACTTGGACAGAACCAAAGCTTTCAGGAAGACAGATCAATTACTAGTGGCATATGCATAAGGAAAGCCTATCTCAAAGCAGACTATTTCTAAGTGGTTAGGCCACTGCATTCGTTTCTGCTACATACACCATGGCAAGCCATTGCCTAAGGGCATTAGGCCTCATTCCACCAGAGCTGCAGCCACCTCAGCAGCCTTTCTTAGGGGAGTACTTACCAGAGACATTTTAGAGGCGGCTACTTGGAGTTCATTGCACACCTTTACAAAGCATTATCATCTGCCACTGTACTCTAGATCCAGGGCAGGCTTTGCCACTGCAGTCCTGCAGGGCCTCATAGCCGCTCCTACTGCTGTCTAGTTCCAGCCTCCCAACCATAGCTTTGGGACTCTACCCAAATGTAATGACTGCAACAGTGAAACACGAAGAACATAGTACAGTTGTGTACACTTACCATAAATGTAGATGTTCGAGTGTATTCACTGTTGCAGTCCAGGTTACCCACCTGCCTTCCCCCTTTTTTCTTTTGGATCTTATCCTTCCTTCTCTGATTTATACTACCTATGTGGTGTATTTGCTTATAGATTAAGGTAAAATTTATATTGATGCATTTCTGAATATATATATAAAGTTTGGCTACCCTTTTTGGGGGCACCTGACATCTGGGGCAAGAAAAACTGAAGAAAATGGTGTTAACTACTTCTTTTATACCCCTGATGACTTGACGTCCGGGAAGGGGCGACAGCAGCTGACACAGGACCCAAGACTTTGGAATTCAGGCCGGCTGAGGGCAACCTGCCAGCAGGATAACCCAAATGTAATGACTGCAACAGTGAATACACTAGAACATGTACATTTATGGTAAGTGTACACAACTGTACTTTTCTTTTAAGTGCCAAAGAAAATAGGGTACTTAAGACACATCGTGGATCTCAGTTATCTGAACCAGTTTGTATAGAACTCCCAAGTTCTGGATGGTCATGGTTCAGTCCATTCTGCCTCTGCTATGGAAAGATGACTGGATATGTTCTGTAGATCTTCAGGACGCATGACATCACACAAAAATTAACAGATGCTCTCAAAGATTCCTATGCTTCCGGCAGGGATCCAGTCATTATCAGTTTAGAGCCCTGCCGTTTGGTCTCAACACAGCCTCCAGGGTGTTTACCAAACGTATGGCAATGGTAGCAGCTCATCTAAGACTGCATGGATTCATAGTATTTCCTTATTTAGACAACTGGCTCTTCACCGCACCAACCAGGCATCTCCTAGTAAAAAACAAGGATTACTTACTCTGATTATCTAATTCCCTGGGGATTACAATCAGTCTTTCAAAGTCCCATTTTTAACCAGTCCAAGTATTGGAGTTTAGACTGTTAGACAAGCCCCTATATTTGTCTCACTGTCTTATCACAAAACAGAATTCTTGCTTTGAGACTGCATGTTAGAGAGGTTCTTTCTCATCCCTCTTCCCCAGCAAAACTGTTTTTCAAAGCCCTAGGTTAGATGGCAGCAGCGATTACCTTGATACCTACTTCTCATCTTCACATGAGAGTCCTCCAGTGGACTCTGGCAATACAGTGGTCCATTCTTCGACAGCCCTTGCAACATCCTATAAAACTATGTCAAGTCTGCGAGGACTCCCTACTGTGGTGGATTCAATCCGGCAAGATTTGTCGAGGAAGGCCTTTTATACTTCCTCCCCCAAACACTATGTTAACCACAGACAGCTCCCAAATGGGGTGAGGGGAGGGGTCATTTCTTGGGATGGACTGTTCAAGGCACATGGTCCCCAGAATAGACAAAATTGCATATAAATGCCTTGGAGATGAGAGCAGTCCTTTTAACGTTGCAGGCCTTTCAGAATTCTCTTCCCTCTAGGCACAGTTGCTATCCAGACAAACAGTATGTTAGTAGTGTGGTACATCAACAAGCAAGGGGCAACCAGATCTTGCCCCCTTTGCTGAGAAGCAATGAGAGTTTGGCAGTGGGTGATCTCCTCCAACCACTTTCTTGTAGTGACACATACCGGGGAGATCCAATGTTCTATCTGACAAGCTCAGCAAAACTGTCCTGATGCCTCATGAGTGGTCTCTGTCAGTCTGTGGCAGACATAATCTTCCACAAATGAAGGCCAGCCCTGCTGTGATCTATTTGCCTCTCTCCTCAACAACAAGTGCAGCAAATTCTTTGCTTTAATCCCCACTCAGGGACAGCCACTGAGAGATGCTCTCATCCACATCTGGCTCTCCGGTCTTCTTTATGCTTATCCTCCCCTGACTCTAATCCCCAAATTCCTTTAGAAAGCACTCCAGTTGAAGAGCAAGGTAATCCTCATTGCCCCTTTTGGCCTTGGCAAGTGTGGATGTTCTTCATGTTTCACTGTTGCAGTCATCACACTTGGGTTATCCGGCCAGGGGTAGCCCTCAGCCTGCCCGAATACCAGAGAATACCAGAGGCTTAGTATGTCTGCATTGGTTGCTGTCACTTCAGGACTGACGTCAGATCATCAGTGGTATAAAAACAGGCAGCCGACGCCATTACATCAGTCTTTCTTGCCAAGGAGCCCGAAGCAGAAGCAATTTGCATGAGTTCCGGTCGGCGGCTACCTGAGTTTTCATTTCCGAAATTGAAGTTGAAGACTTCTAAAGCTAAGTACCCCGATGGGGATCCTTTTTTCTTGGTCTAACCGATGTCAGAAAATGTTAACAATTGTCTCACCTGTGGAAAGCAAATACCACATCGAGATTTCCATTCTTACTGCGTCACCTGTCTAGGCCCAGACCACTACTTCCCTTGCTGCTGATTTTGTGCTTTGTTCAACTCCCGAACTATACGTCATCGGGCCTTATTGTAGCTAAATACTTTCGCTCTCGATCTCCGTATTCTGAAATGGCTTCGGTAAGCCATCCGACTACCGATCTTATGAAAAAATGTATGGATAAAGGCAGAGACAGACTGCACAGGTCCAAAAGTGCTGACAATGCTTCCATTAAGCTATTCGCCAGTTTGCCTGTACTCAGTGAGGTGCTTTCGCAGCCCCTGATGCCCGCTTCGATGGATTCGCAGGCTGCTACCGAGACCTGTTCAGAGTCCGGTATGCCGCGAGACTCTTCTTTGACTATGGAATCTATGGATGTCTCTACCTTGGATGGGTCCAGAGCCACTGTGCAGGCACCGGCTTCTGAAGAAGTTCCTCGCACTACCGATATTCGATATAAACCGACGACTTCTTTCACGTGCTCACTTCTTTCTAAAACTACCAAGTTTCTAAAGCCCAGACTACGAGCTACACCTAAAAGAATGACAACCCAAACTCAAGCACCTGCTTACTTGCCACAATCACAGATGCTTAAAATGGCAGAAGACCTTATCATGCTGATTAGGGGAAGGCAGCCTTGCCCTGCTAAAAGGAAAAGAGACTTGTCCCCAGCAGCTTTATCTGACCAAGTGTCCGATGACTCTGAGGTTTCTGATTATGGAGACATGCCCTTATCTGCTTATGAGGATTCAGATGCAGAGGAATGCATTCCTTCTGCCTCTCCTCCAGAGGATTTTTCTTTTTGTGAAGCCTTACTTACCTTGAGAGAGAATTTCCATTGGGAATGCCAGGATTATCCTCAGTCCAGAAAGAGACTCAGGGAATTTTTAGATTTACCACAACACAGGCCCTTAGCTATCCCTCCTGTTCTGGATTTTGTGTACGATGCCTTTATGGAATCCAGTCGTAACTACTGATACTTTACCTCCTGCTCCCAGGAAACCTGACAAATACTACAGAGTCCCTGACTCGCACAAATTTCTTTTCAAGAATCCTACTGCTAACCCAGAGGTCATCTCCCAAGGACCTAAAGGAAGAAAAGCAACTACAGCTAAGAATCCCACCCCCTTGGACAGAGATTCCCGAGCGTTAGATGGGGTAAAAAAGTATACACCTCTGCAACTCTTGCCATTAGAGCATTAAATTGTCAGTTCCACATGCTGAAATACCAGCAACATACTATGGAACTTGAGCAAAAATTATCTACCTTCCTTGACTGTGCAGAAAATAAAGAATTACAGGAGCTTATGCATTCTGCAAGCCAAGTCAGCAAGCATACCCTGCAATGTGGGTTTGATGCCCTAGAAGCATTTTGCAGGGCAGCAGTCACAGATTCTGTACTTAGAAGGCATACCTGGCTTAAGGAACAGACCTTGCCAGACCACGTCAAATCAAAATTATTGGACGCACCTCTGAACAAAGACAATCTGTTTGGCACCAAAGCAGAAGTTTTAAAAAAGATGGAAGAAAAAGCTAAGTCTATGCAGACAGTCAAAGACTTTTTTTGCAAGTACAGCCTCCAGGATTCAGTAGGCATTGCCCCTCAAAACATTGGTCCTTTCCAGTCCCCTCAAGGGCCACCTCAGACTAGACCTAGGGGAAGCAGACCCTCCAGACAACAGTCTCAGGGTATGCAGAGATCTAAGCAATGGAGTACCTCCACTTCTAAAACAGGGAGTGCTAAGTCACCCCCTTATGGAAAGAATTCACAATGACTTCTCAACTTCTCCTCTCACCTCTGCCCGATTGCTTGTCCCCCTAGGAGGAAAACTTGCCTACCATGCAAAACACTGGGCCTCCATCACCAGTGACCGATGGGTCTTCAACATAGTATCCCAGGGGTACAAATTTTATTTCCACACGCTGCCAACTCCAAAAGGGTTCCCCGATCTTCGTCCAAAGCAGTGGGCAGAGGCACAAAACCAAGTTCAATCCCTGCTCTCCATAAGGGCAATTCAGCCTGTTCCTGCAGAACAGATAGGCCAAGGTTTTTATTCCATACTTTTACTGGTACCCAGAAAAGAGGGTACCTGGTGCCCAATCTTAGATCTATCCATTCTAAACACCTTCCCGGTGGTACCAAAATTCAAAATGCCTACCCTACTGCAGCTTCTCCCTATGCTGTCCAAAGATCCCTGGTTAGCCACACTAGACCTAAAGGAGGCCTATCTGCATATCCCAGTCAGGGACTCCTACAGAAAATGTCTATGTTTCAGGGAAGGATCTATGCATTATCGGTTCTCTGCACTTCCCTTTGGGCGTATCCACTGCTCCCAGAGTTTTCACAAAATGCCTGGCTCCAGCCATTGCCTTTTGCAGACAAAGAAATATTAAAATTTACCCCTACTTGGACAACTGCCTGATTCAGGCAGACAGTCAGGAAAAGCTGTTGCAGCACCTTACATTTGTAAAGGATCTTCTAACCTCACTGGGGTACACTATCAATGAAAAGAAATCCAAACTAGTCCCCAGTCAAAAAATTGTATTCCTGGGAGCAAGCTTGGACACAGCATCCCAGATGACATTCCTTACTCCAGAAAAACAAGCCTATCTGATGGGTCTATATCAGAACATCAAAGTATTAAAACTTGGAATGTTCTGATATCGAACACTATTCAGCGAACGCTAAGAATAGCGAAGCTGCAGAACAGCAAATTCTTTCCTCGGGAAAGAATTCAGTTGGCTGTTTCTGTGGCTTCGCTATTCTTAGCTCTGTGGTGGAAAGTTATGGGTTGGGTTCAGGCAAGTGTGTGATTGTTTGTACGTTAGGGTTAGGGGCGGGCTAAGTGAGTTAGGGTTAGGGCACGGGTTAGGCGCATGTGCAATAGTGACAGACTTTAGGGTTAGGGGTGGTTTAAGTGAGTTAGGGTTAGTGCGTGGGTTAAGTGAGTCTGCGATAGTGACAGACCTTAGGGTTAGGGTTTGGGTTAAGGTAAGTGGGTAGATAGTAGTGTATGTTTAGTTTAGTGTAGCGTTAGATGTAGGAATTTAAGTGTATGTGTGTGGTTGCTGTTTGTTTGATGTGCTTGTGTTGTGTGTGTGTGTTTCGGAGCAGCACATTTTTTCCATGGGAAAAAATTCGCTGTTCGGAATGTTCGATATTTTCATGTTTTAATGTTTTGGGGCCAATGAAATAGCGTTCGCTATTTTCACCTTTCGATAACATGATATAAACGCTGTCTGACAGACTGCTTCTCTCAAATGGCCACCAGAACCCAGTTATCCGCAAGGAAAATCCTGCAAGCTCTAGGGTTCATGGCCTCCTGCATTCTACTAATTCCATATACCAGACTGCATATGAGGAAACTTTAGTGGTACTTAAAAAGTCTTTGGTGCCAACATTCTCAGGACCTGTGATACCTTTTCTAAGGAAAGAGTTCCTTTGGTGGGCAGCAGCATGCAACCACAACAAGGGACTTCCTTTTACACAACCCCATGCCACCCAGACCCTAACTACAGATGCATCAGACTATGCCTGGGGTGCACATCTGGATGGCAGGTATATTCAGAGCCACTGGAGCCCAAATCAAATTCTTCTGCACATCAACCAGAAAGAGATGCTAGCTGTTCAACACGGTCTGACAGCTTTCAGATCCCTACTCTCTCTGGGGCCTCTTCTAATCAAAACCAACAACACCACAGTGATGTGGTGCATCAACAAGCGGGGGGAACCCACTCTTACCCACTCTGCAGGCTAGCCATGACCCTTTGGTACACGGCCTCAGCAATACATATTCACCTACAAGCCCAATTCCTGCCTGGCAACCAAAACTCTCTGGTAGACATCTTAAGCAGAAATCTCCTAGACCCACACGAGTGGCAATTAAACCATAACACCTTCAGCCTTGTGACCCAGAAATGGGGTACCCCGAAGGTGGACCTATTTGCCTCCCCTTACAACCACCAGCTCAGCAAATTCTGCACCAGGGAACCTCACAGCAAGGTCTGGAAAGTGGATGCGCTGTCCTTCCACTGGGAAAACCTCTCAATCTATGCATCCCCCCCCCTCTTTTTACCAGAGTACTACTCGAAATAAGGGAGGAGAGACCAAGGGCAATCCTGATTGCTCCAGACTGGCCACACCAGCACTAGTACCCACTAGTGCGCAGTCTGTCTCCATTGCCTCCATGGCACCTCCCTCAGATTCCAACTCTCCTGACTCAGCAGGAGGGAGAGTTCTTTCATCCACAACTGCACACCCTGAACCTGGCAGCCTGGCTTATTCCTTGACGTTTCCTCCAGTGGCCAGCCTAAGCAAGCAGGTCCTGGATGTTATACGTGAAGCCAGACGACTCAGTACTAGAAAATCCTATGCTGACAAGTGGAAAAGGTATTATTCCTGGATCCAGACTAAAGGAGCTGACCCAGCACAGCCCTCCTTACCTCTCATCCTGGATTACCTAGCAGACCTACTCCACAGAGGCCTATCCTTCTCTTCCATTAAAATCCATGCCTCTGCCATCTGTGCACATTACAGCACTGAGCCACCTCTCTTTTCACACCCTCTCATCAAGGAGTTCCTGAGAGGGGCTAACAACTTAAGGCCACCAAGAAGAGACCCTACCCCTGCTTGGGAAGTTAACTTTGTGTTGGAAAAGCTCATGCCCCCCCCCCCCCCTTTGAGCCTTCAGCTTAAGCAGAGTTAAAATTCCTCTCTTGGAAAACAGCCTTGCTTTTGGCCATCACTTCAGCTAGAAGAGTGTCTGAGCTACAGGCACTAATGGCTGTTGAACCCTTCATCATTTTCCATGCTGACAGGGCCTCCCTCTGGACTAACCCTACTTTCATGCCTAAAGTGGTGTCCAGTGTGGCTCTCAACCAATCTATTAATTTGCCCACCTTTTTCCCTAAACCTCAAAATAAGGGGGAAAGGATCCTGCACTCTTTAGATGTGCACAGACAGCTCAGATTCTACCTGGATAGGACTAAGCCCTTTAAGAAATCTGACCAGTTACTAGTCAGCTTTGCACCAGGGGTAGAGGGCAAGGCCATATCAAAACAAACCATCTCCAAATGGATAGCACACTGTATCCATTTCTGTTACAAACACCATGGAAAACCACCCCCACAGGGGGTCAGAACACATTCCACTAGGGCAACTTCAACCTCTACAGCCTTTCTCAGAGGAGTCCCTACCAGGGATATCCTGGAAGCTGCAACATGGAGTTCTGTTCATACCTTCACTAAGCATTACCACCTGCCTATCTTTTTCAAATCCAGGTCAGGCTTTGCAACCACCATCTTGCAGGACATCCTAGCCAGCCCTAACTCTTCCTGACTACCTCCACCCATTCTTCAGCTTTGGGAATCAACCCAAGTGTGATGACTGCAACAGTGAAACACGAAGAACATAGTACAGTAAATATAGATGCTCGAGTGTATTCAGTGTTGCAGTCCTGGTTTCCCACCTTCCAGCCCTCTTGTCCCTATCTCCCTCTCTCTCTTCCTCACTTCTTACAGGGATATTGGTATTTACTTTCTACTGGTGGTGTTACTCACCATGGCTTAGCTCCCTGTTTGGGGGCTGCTGACATTTGGGGCAAGAAAAACTGATTTAATGACGTCTGCTGCCTGTTTTTATACCACTGACGACCTGACATCAGTCTGAAGCGACAGCAACTGACACAGAAATACTAAGCCTGTGGTATTCGGACCGACTGAGTGCTACCCCTGGCAGGATAACCCAAGTGTGATGACTGCAACAGTGAATATACCCGAACATCTACATTTATGGTAATTGTACACAACTGTACTTTCCCCTTCCTGTGGTCTCATCTAATTTGTCCTCCTTGGACACTGGACCTCATTCCAGATCTCCCTTTACATCCGTCAGGGCTATTTCATCCGGACATTGCAGACCTTAGGTTGACAGCATGGTTCCACCAATTCCAGTGATGGCTGGACATTCCAGGCTTTCTTCTCCAGTTTGTCAACTTTTATTTTCATCTCCAAAGCCCTCTACAAGGAAGATTTATAAAAGAAAATGGAAAAGGTTTTCCATTTGGGCTCAACAGAGAGAGTTGGATCCTTTCACTGCTCCAATACCTGCTGTTTTAGATTGTCTTGCCTCTGCTTTTCAAGGTTGGGTGAGTTTTTCCACCATCAGAGTTCAGCTAGTAGCCATCTCTAACTTCCACATCAGAGATAATGCTTTTCCTTTAGCTACTTCCAAGTTACGTAAGGCACCTTTTTACTTAGACCCCCAGTAAAGGATCCTATCCCACCTTGGGATCTTACCGTCATATTGCAAAGTTTAGTGCAGTCACCCTTTGAACCCTCAGCTAAAGCAGATCTCAGATTTCTTTCTTGGAAAACAGTCTTTCTTGTGGCTATAACTTCTGCAAGGCAAGTCTGTGAACTCCAGGTACTTTCTTCAAAATCACATTTTCTAATTCTCCATAAAGACAGAGTTACCCTACTCACTAATCCTACCTTTTTACCCAAAGTTGCCTCAGAAACAAACATAAACCAAGTCGTCAACTTGCCAGTTTTATTTTATTTTATTTTATTTATGTATGTATTTATTTTACATTTGTTTACTGGGAAAGTCTGACTGGACACATGTCCTGTTTCAGGACAAGAAGTTAAATACTAGCTTAGACACGGTTTGGACAAGCAGCTATACGTAAAGGCTAATTAATGGATTATTAAGTTTAGATAGTACATGATATGTTTAATCAAATCAATAAGAATCAGAAGATTAAACAATAACTAGAGAGACAGTAGATTATTATGCATTTCTGTGTAAATAAACAGAGTGACCAATATGACATCACACAATTTCTGAATATAGTTCACAGAGAAATTGAAATGTCTAGTCTTAATATGTCATCAGCTCTTCTTTCCTAAATTTGACAGTAAAGGAGAATACATGCTTCAACTATTAGTTGTACATAGGATGTACATAGGCAACTTTGTTTCTGTCTTCATAGGACTAAAGAAATTAGGAAAACTGAACAATTGTTTATTTCATTTGCTAAGAACAAATTGGGAAAACCAGTTTCAAAAACTACAATAGCCAAATGGATAACAGATTTTAACTCATTGAGAGGGTTTACCTTGCCAAGACAACCAAAATCACATACAGCTAGGTCATTGGCTATGTCAGCTGCTTTTTAGGCCAAAGCTTCTATTGATAACATTTGTGCAGCTGCAACTTGGTCCAATCCTCATACTTTTATTGCACATTACAAATTGGATATCATCTCCAGAAACAGAGCTGCTTTTGGTTCTGTGGTTCTCCAGAACATCTTTCACGATGGCCACCCAGGGTTACTGTAGCTGGGGACTCTGTTCCATTTGTTGAGGAATGAATGAGAATGACAGCATCTGATATAAAAGTTATGTACTCACCGTAACTATTTTCATTCTTCCTTAACTTTCCCTTTAAACTTGTCTTTGGGAGTGACCTGATTTAGTTTTTTTGTTAGGAACTACAGTTTCTGTTTGAACCCCTGTTCTATTACTATTTCACCTTTTCTGCAGTTCTATGATCTTCTTCTTCTTTTGGCTTTTCCCGGTTAAGGGTCGCCACAGCAGATCACCTGTCCGCTCATGATTGGCAGTGGAGTTTTATGGTGTCGAGTTGCCAGCCCCGGTGCCCAACCTTGCACAGAAGGCACGCACAAACTCATGCCTAGGACCAGTTTAGAGTATCCAATCCACCTACAGCATGGCTTTGGGATGTGGGAGGAAAACAGAGCACCCGGAGGAAATCCACGCGACCACAGGGAGGACATGCAGACTCCGCACAGAAGGCACCCCAGCCGTGGATCGAACTGGAGAACCTCTTGCTGTGAGGCGGCAATGCTAACCACTGCACCACCGCGGCCGCCCTTTCTGCAGTTCTATTATAATGTTTTTTTTTCTAAGATGGTATAGTAGCAGCAAACCCAGTCTGAGGTAATGCAGTGGTCAGGGAGATTATGGGTAAAAGGAGGAGCTCGAGAGTTGGATCCTAGAATCTAGAGAAAAATGGCTGACTTGGATCCGAGGGTCAGATCTGAGACCCATTCATTCAGGTAGAATGAAAATGGACTACATAGATATGCATAGTTATGGTGAGTACATAACTTTTAATTTTCTCATCTTAGGTCAGACCCAGCTGCCATCTCTACTATTTTGCCAGCAGGTAACAGACTCTTGGTTTGCATCAAATTAAGAAATCCCTGCCACCTCCAGGTAAACAGAGTGTGAAAAGAAATGGTAGGATGGGGTCAACAAGAAACAAGGATCCATTCCAAAAAAGTGACAGTGTAATGCTTCAGCATGACTATACAGGCATTTGATACCTTATCCCAACCCCTCCTGACCCATCTTTCTAAATTTGTCCCAGAAACTGGCTCTCTATATTCCCCTTTGTAAACAGACTGTTTTGTACTTTTGAGTGTTTAAAATGGTTCAGGAAGATTACAGTTGACACTGAATACAAATACCTCTTTCCAGGTGAATTGTTCACCACTCTTCAAACAAAATAAATGATATGATTTTGTCATTTTCATTCATTCCTCAACTGTTGAGTTTGAATCTGACTCTGCCACTTCTTCCAGCTTATGGAACACTGAAACTGTTGAGCTCCACCCTTTACCCGTAATGCCCTAGTCACCTAACATACCTCAGATCTTGTTTGGTACCATGCTACCATAGCATTCAGACATTGTCACTGTAAACTCTCGAGTGAATTTTAGTAGTGTTTTTCATGAGTTAACTTTCTATTTATATAATTAGTTATCGCTATATCTTTTTTACTTTTTCCTCACTTTAAAACTTTTAGGAAGTTATTTCTTAATTCCTTTCTATCCTTTTTCAGATTACTCGTTGGTATTCTGTCCCTTACAGTACTTTATTAGTACTCTCCTTTTACTTATCATCATTGGTAATTTCTTCTTTCTTATCTATGTACTAAAAAAAAAATGTCTTACTTATTCTACTTGTTGTCTCCTCATTATGTCTGATAAACCTTCAGGTTTTAAAAAGTTTGTGGCCTACAGCCACAAAATTCCCAAATCAGATGCGCATTCAAAATGCTTATATTGTTTAGGGCCTACTTACCTGGACACCGACTGTGAAATCTGTAAGCAGTTTAATACCCGTGCCTTGATCGATAGAAACTGCAGCAAAAGAACGTAGTGGAATCTAGGATATCCAAAAACAAAGTCCAGCAAACAAAAATATGCCCAATGCTGAGAGTAAGAACACTTATAATTCCAATAAACAGTTAAAAACAAATAAAAACAGGTAAGAGCTTTCACGATTGCTTGCTTCTTCAGACCTTAACAAACAGTATGAAAAAACAGGCCTTTAAATACAAAAACTTCCAGTTAATTAAAACCAATTAAAACTGTTGGGTGTTAACACTTATCAGTGAACTAAGCCTGTCTTCTTTAGGAGAGCCTTTAAAGCAACAGCACTATTCAAACCAGGTGGCACATATGCTTTAAAGTTGACAGTCCATTTTAACTCAGCAAATTCAGTCTCATTACTCAAATCCCCTTCCCTTAAACTTTCATTTAATTTCTGTAGTACCAAGAAATTAAAGCTGTGACTCATACCAGCTTCAGATACATGTTTCGCTAATGCATTTGTTAATTTATTATTTCGTATATCACTCTGATGCTGCAGAATCCTGTCCTTAAATATACGATTTGTATTTCCTATGTAATATGAATCACATACATTACACTTAGCCATATAGACCAAATTTTTTGTACAACAGTCTGCATAAAAGGACAGATACATAGGGTTCCATACTTAATGGATGCATAATCAAGTGTGTAGACCATGTATAACTGTATGCCTTGCAAGACCGGCATGCATGAGTGCCCTTACGCTGGGAGGTGAGGTGCCTATATGGTTCAGTGTGTGTATAACAGAGTCACTGTTTTAAGTTCTTGGTATTTTTAAAACAAAACTTAGGAAATTGTTCTGTATGTTCACTGACAGAGGGATCAGTCAACAGGATAGACCAATTTTTCCTTATGACTTCACACACTTTATTAACTTCTGCTGAATAGGTCAAACAGACCCTATTTACACCCTTGTTGCTGTTAGCCTCTGTGTCCCTCACTGTACTTGAGGAGCTGTCAGTTTACTTTGACACCAACCGATGTATTCAGTTCTCTAATTTCCTTATCTGTCTCACTGCTCTTATAGCCCCTCTTTAATAGATCTGCCTTTGGTACTGTTATAGCTTGCTCTAAAGAGTCAGCATTAGAATGCAATCTCATGCACCTAAGAAACTGATTTTTAACCACGTTCCTAGTAACGTGGGATGGATGCATACTAGAACGATGTAAGATGTTATTTTTCCTGCATGGTTTCCTATACATTTTAGTGGACGTTACCTAACATATCTTTACTCACAGTAATGTCGAAAAAAAATCAATGATGTCAACAGAGTAGTGCAGAGAAAAAGACAAATAATTAGTTGAAGTCTCTAACATGTCCACAAAGGCTTCAACCTCATCCATAGTACCATCTCAAGCAAAAAAGATATCATCCACAAATCGCTTATAAAACATGACGTGTTTTATATAGATCTTTGCTGAAGACACATTCTAGCTCCCAACTGGCTAAAACCAAGTTTGCATACGTGTTGGCACACGTTGTGCCCATTGCTACCCCCACAACTTGTAGAAAGTATTCTGACTCAAAGAGAAACAAATTATTCTCTAATATCAGCTCTAGCAGGGCACAGATCATGCTAACCTTAGAGTTAGAGAAGCCACCTTCTTTAGTCGAGAATCGCCTTACCTGCTCAATCCCATCCTCATTGAGTATCACAATAAACAGTGATTTCACATCTAGAGTAACAAACAACATTCTTTTGATGTCATTACTAGATCTACCCCTAGCCCAGTTGTATAAATGCCTCTAGAAACTGTTTACTATCTCTCAAAACTGTATCAACTTTGCCCAATACACCTCTCAGTTGTTTGTCGACATATATCAACATTGGCTCAGTGAGCCATCCCCTTCCTGAAACTATGGGGCGATAGGGAGGATCCTTGGTGTCTTTGTGCACTTTTGGCAGTCCATAGATCTGTGGTATAGTGGGGTGCTCTACAGAAAAATAAGTGTAGAGAGAATAGTCTGTCTGCTCTGTCATTAATAAGTCATACAAAAAGAAATTCAGCCTGTTAATTATGCCATTAACTTGAAATTTCTGCAATAACACATACAGTGTATTGTCATACAACATATCATGCATTTCGTCCAGATAGACTTATCCAACACTACAACTCCACCTCCTTTGTCGGCTGGTCTAATAACTAGGTGCTCTGCTCTAGCCAATTGATTCAGTGCCTCATGCTCATTAGGTGTTAGATTAAAAAAACTTTTATTATTTTTGTCATTAAAGGACCTTCTTAAGTCATCCTCACATAACTTAACCAAAGACTCCATAGCTGGAGAGTTAACTGGTGTAAATGTGCTAGGTTTCTTAAAAGTGCTGCAGACTCCAGTATCACTACCTGAAAAAATAGTCTTCAACATAATATTCCTGGCAAACACTTCCACAATGTCCATTTTCATAGCAGGTATAAAAGAAAGACCTTTGTTCAACACAGCTAGCTGTTCTATTGTGAGCTCACTAGATGACTAGTTAAAAAACAAATTATTCACTTCCGACTGCGTGTCATGGGGGCTTTGGAGTAAGTCGGAGGGTCTGACTGCATCCTGCCTTTCCTTCACCTCCCTATACGTTTGTCCTGCCTGATGGGTAGTGCTTTTTCAAAAAAAAACATAGACTTCGAGTTAGTATTCTTATTGGAGACGGAGCTCTTGTCCAAAAATTACTGGGAGTTTTAGGTCTAACTACAGAGTCTAAACTCTTCGTATTAACCACATCTAGAGCACAGCATGAATCACATAATACAGAATTGTTAGATGTGCATCAATATCATCCCTTACATCAACCACAGATAAAGAAACTACATCTGAACTGCTAGCAGCTTGTAAACTAGTAGCAACAGACAAGCCCATACCTGTTCCTTCATTTACAGAGGCTAAAGATACATTAACAGATGAAAACTCATCAGATTTGACCTGATCTGAGTGAGCTTTAAATACAGTACTATCCTTAGCCACAGCAGGCAGAGCATCAGTACTTACAGTTCTATTAGGTGAATGACCACCTATAGAGATACAGTCAGAATGAGCAGTGCGTTCGATGGTTGTAAAAGTTCCAGATACATCCAAAGGTTCATTCAGTGCCTTTAAATCTCCTTGCGAGCTTTCCGTACTTACATGTTCAGTCGCAGGCATTTTTTGGTGAAGGCTGACATCCTTTTCCCACAACAAGTTTTTGAACATTAGCACAGTTTACAGCTCGTTGTGTATCACCAACTACTCCATTAATGGCTCTGGGTGTCACAGTTGTGGTACGTTGATCTAACGATGACGTATGTCCTGTAGGGGCATTTGGCTGGGTATACCTTGGCCAGGAGAACACATTACCATCCCAGAAGTCCGCAAAGTCCCTGTGGAGCTTCTTAGTCTTCTCTTTCTCTAATTTTCTCTCATAAAGAGAGACATTAAGTAATAAGTCATCCAATAGCTGCTCAAACTCCTCTCCTTTAAACATGCTCATCAGATGAGAAGTCAAATCATTGATTTCTTGTGATAAGGTATATCCTCTTCAGGGCGAAAATAGTCGATAAGTAGTGCCATATAGTCCAGACTTAGTTGCAAGTTAAGAGTTTGCCACCTTTTAAGCAATTCAGGCAAACTATCACCATATGATGGCATTTTTAGTACCCGTAGCCCTTTAGGGACTATCTGATGGAATATAGCTGCTTCAAAATGAAAGTGCTGCCAGAGCAGATGCTTATGCTTAAACAGCTTATCCTCTAGTACTCTCAAAGCCTTTTTAAAAGCTTGTACTTTAAGGGAGTACCTGTTGATGTCATGGTTGTAGCAGTGGCTACTAAGAAGAAACTGGCAGAACAAAGTTCCTCTGTCCTCCCCTTTAACAGGGAGTCTTGGGTGCTGGACAGATTTGGAAAGCATGTTTATGCTTCAGTAACCTTTGCTGATAGGTCACTGAATTACTTGACACATTTTATGAGACTTCAGCAGAGGGATTTGATTAAAGAACTTTCCATATCCCCCCCTGTGACCACATCCTCTGAGGTAGAGAGCACTATTTCCTCGCAGTTGACTATCTTTCAATCCATTTCCAGCTCGTACATGAGGCTTATCTCCCATGCTGCTGAAGGTACCTCATCGACGGCGGGTTCAGGCATTTCCATCAGAAGACATGCCTGGATGTGCTTGTGTAACTTTACAGAACCATTCAAATCTTAATTCATCAGTGCTGCTTTTGACGCTAGTTCCTTATTTGGCCCCACAGTTAAAGACTCACTCTCTAGGTGTGAGCAGGAAGGAAAAATCCTGTCTCCTGTGCGATTTTGTTTTTCCTTTTCTAGGAACCAGTGAGGTAGATGGAAAATGTGGTTCAAAAAATCCCAGGGTCCCTTCCAAGATCCACATGGAGACAGTTCCCCCAGGGGCAGAAGGGGGAACTCTAATGGAAGATGCCATCCCCGAAGCAGAGGTGGTGCTCATAATCAGAGATCTAGTGGTACTTTTAATAAAATAAGACCAAGGAGTTCAGGCAGCCGGGTGATGCCACAGCAAACTCACTCACAATGTAATTCCACGCTGAAGAAAAAAGATGATACGAATTCCACAGCAATAATGGATAATTTATTGTGAAAAGAACACAAGCACAAAACGAATTTACCCGGGTTTCGTCCGATAAGACGAACTTCTTCAGAATACACATTGTTGTTACTACCCCACTTAAATACACAAGTCACACCCCAATTAATTACTTAAAATTCAATTAAGTTGTTAACCAAATTTTATATGCAATAGTATTAAAGTAAAATATCACTTCAAATATATATACATAAAATAATACTATTAAAATTAAAATACAAATACATTAATGAATAACATATAAAGTATGTATGTGTGTATTAATATATATTGTTTTAATAACGCTACCCATATCCATTGTTATAGTACATGATTCTTAATATATATCACATAATATATGGGTATTATAAATAAAACAAAAACATACTATTAACTCATTTACTAATTTTAAATGTCATTATATCATTAATAACATTAGAATATCAATTAATCCAAATATTGTATGTACTAATAAGAGATTAATAGTAATAATGTTATATGATACCAATAATATGAATATCACAATTTATTCATATCAATACAATATACTTAATAAATATTAACTGTTAACAGATATTTCCATGAATGGAATGTATTTAAATATATGTGTATAAATTCTATGAGGTATGTTGACTCTAGCTGCTCATTTCTTTATTTCAAGTATGTCAATGTACATATATATTTATTAATTAATATTTTAGATAACTATTTTAATATTTAATACCATGTCATAGTCTACCCTTGATGTAATTATTTCTAAGAATGGGTTTGATGCTACAATATTCATTCAACCCAGGCCAGTTGTATGCATTCAATAATATCTGCCACTTTAATTCATTTACATCTAAATCATACTTTGTATGTTTCCCCCGTGCATCATATTCTATGTGTTGAATAGCACAAAATTTAAAAGTATGATTTATATTAGATTGTATGTGTCTGGCAAGGGCATTCGTGGTTTTCATATGTTGAATATCTAGCAGATGCTCTTTTATCCTATTCCTGAATCGTCTGCTAGTTTTACCTATATAGAATGCCTTACAATTTTGGCAGAGTGCAACATATATGACATTAGAGGTATAACAATCAAAGTGCCCTTCAATATTGATTTTGTGGGAGTTACCCACAAGTCTATCATTTGTACTTTTAATATGAGTACAGACTCATATGCCTGAACTCATTGGTCTTATTTTATTACAAGTTCATTTTGTTCCTTGGATCTAGTGGTACTTTCTCTGAGAGAAACTATCAGCGCTTCTGAAAGGAAGCAGTTGGGATCATTTATCCCTGTACCAGAGAACCTGGCTGGAAATTACAAAAGATTAATTGGTGAAGAGGATAATAATACCATTTTCCCATCCACTCCTGCTAGTATTAAACAAAATCCCTGATGTTCCACATAATCAGAGGATAGCAGCAGCACTAGAAATAAACAAACTGCTAGAAAAAGAGCCATCCAAGAGGTCCCCCCAGACCAGAAAGAGTCCGGAACTTATTCAAGACTCTCTTTAGTGCCAAAGAAAAGAGGGGCCTGGAGGCCTGTCTTGGCTCTCAGCAAACTAAATCGATCAGTTCACTATTCAAAGTTCTGAATGGTCATGGTTCGATTCATTCTGCCCTTTCTCTGCAAGGATGACTGGATGTGCTGAATAGATCTTCAGGATGTGTACTATCAGATGAAAATGAACTAGAAGTCTAGAAGATATTTATGCTTCTAGCTGGGAGCCGGTCATTACCAATTCAGAGCACTACCCTTTGGTCTCAAAACAGCCAAGTGCATGGCAGTAGTTGCAGCTCCCTTGAGACTGCAGGGATTGCGGTTGTTTCCATATCTGGACGAGGGGCTCATAATCGCTCCAACCAGACATAATCTAATTCAAGCTCAAAACTACTTACTCCAGTTATGCTCTCTTCCGGGAATTTTTATCAATTACAACATATCTCAAACCACCTCAGATATTGGAATTCATTTTTGCTGTTTTTAATGCAATCAAGTAGCATCTCTCTCTCTGTCTCGGGTTCATACAAGTCAGTTCCATGCCAAAAAGATCATTCAAAGTTCTCCTCTTTTAGCTCATCTGATCCTCCAAGCATTGGGATCCATGTCAGAGGCAAGTACTCTAGTACTGCTGGCAAGGTACCATATGAGGATCCTTCAATGGACACTCACAATTCAGTGATTCTTTCTCCATCAACCATTACCCAGTCCAGTCAAAATAATGGCCGCTTACAAAAATTACCTTCTGTTGTGGATCCATTCCAATCAAATACAAGAAAGCCGTCCCTTTGTTCTCCCTCAAGCCAATGCCACAGTGACCACAAATGCCTCTCAGATTGGGTCGTGGGACACTTCTTGGGAACGACAGTCCAAGGCTATGGTCCCCTGAAGAGGCCAACATGCATGTCAGTGTCCTAGATATGAAAGCTGTCCTCCTAATATTGCAGGCCTTCCAAGAAACTCTCCCAACCTGAACTATTGCAGTTCAAACAGACAATATGTCAGTAGTCTGGTGCATCAGAAGGAACCAGGTCTTACTCTCTTTGTCAAGAAGCTGTGAGTATGGCAATTGGCAATCTCTTCTAATCACTTTCTGATAGCAATACACATCCCGGGGAAGTCCATCGTAATTGCAGACAAGTTAAGCAGGTATTGTAATGCCTCACGAGTGGTCTGTCAGCATAAAGGTGGCAGAGAGGACTTTCCATTGATGGGGCCAGCCATGTTGCAGTCTGTTTGCATCTCCCCTCAACAAGTATAGCAGGTTCTTTGTCAACATCCCCCCAATGGGGAGTCCCCGAGAAATGCCATGTCTCCTTTATACTTACCACCCCCAATACCCTCATTCCCAAATTTCTCCAGAAAACATCTTGATTGAAGAGCGCAATTATCCTCATTGCACCTTCCTGGCCTTGTCAGATGTGGTTTTCCTTCCTTTGGATTCATCTTGTACACCCACCTTGGATTCTGGATTCAACTCCAGACCTACTGTCTCACCTGACAGACATCACATAAGCAGACATTTCATGCCTCAAGTTGACAGCATGGTTTCTGTAGTTCCATTAATTGCTAGACAATCCAGACTGTCCTCACCTATCACATCCTTTTTATCATCCCACAAACCTTCCTCCAGAAAAGTTTACAAAATTAACTGGAAAGGATTTGTTTTTTGGGCACATAAAAGAATTTAGGTTTCTTTTCAGTTCCGATTTCTAAGGTTCTTGACTTTTTAGCTACGATTTTCAGTAAATAGCTAGCTCTTCAGCTGTAAGATTACAATTAGCAGCCATTACTAATTTTCACGTAGTTGTAAATAATTTAGTAGCTTTAGCGTATTTCAGACTTTGCAAAGTCTTTCTCAGAGGAACATATCTACTTAGACTTCCGTTAAAGGACTCTGGTCCTCCTTGGGATTAAAGTATTGTTTTACAGACCTTAACCCAGCCCCCTTTTGAACCATCAGCTAAGTGTGAACTAAAATTTTTCACCTGGAAAACTAATTTCTTCATTGGTGTTACTTCTGCCAGAAGGGTGTTAGAATTGCAAGTCCTGTAATCTAAGCCTCTTTGAATTTTCACAATGGATAGAGTATCTTTATAGACCAATCCTTCCTTTCTACCTAAGGTGTTGGAATCCAGTGTTAATCAGGTTGTCATCCTTCCAGTCTTTCCAAATTTCTCAAATAAAGGAGAATATGTGTTACACCTGTTGCAAGTCCACAGGCAGTTACTTTTCTATCTTCACAGAAGCAAAAATTTGAGGAAATCTAAACAATTGTTTCTTTTTTGGAATCAAAATTAGGCAAACCAGATTCTAAAGTGAATTTAGCCAAATGGTTGACTGATTCTATTACTTTTTTATACAAAAAAGTAGATTTATCTTTACCAAAACTACCAAAAGCCCATTCTACCAGATCTATGGCAACTTCTTCAGCCTTTTTGTCTTGAACGTCCTTGGATAATATTTGTGTAGCTGCAACTTGGGCTAACCTTCATAAATTTATTGTTTATTACAAATTGGATCTGATCTCTAGGGGAAGAGCTGCCTTTGGCTCAGCTGCACTCAGGAATATCCTTCTTTAGAGTCCTCCCAAGAGTTAGGTAGCTGGAGACTCTTTCCCAATAGCTGAGGAATGAATGAAAATGACAACATCAGATAAAAAATTATGCATTCGCTATAACAGTCCATCTGTGTTATCCATTTTCATTCTTCCTCAACTTCCCTCCCACCAAGCCCCCTCCTTGCTTTACTCTTGGAAAGATCGAAAAATGCTGCAGAAAGTGCTGTTCCTTTGTTTGAGTCCCAGATTCTATGTCATAATTCCTTATTGCTTTGCAGGTCTGTAGGCAGCAAACAAGATCTGAGATATGTTAGATGACTACGGCATTATGGGTAAAGGGAGGAGCTTGAGAGTTTCAGTGTTTCACAAGCTGGACGAAGCAACCAGGTTAGATCCAAGGATTGGATCCGAAGCCAATAGCTGAGGAAGAATGAAAATGGACAACACAGATAGAATGTTGTGGTGAGTACATAACATTTTTCTAAGGTCTTTCAACACTTGCTTAACGTAAGTGTCCTGGAACCAGTGAATGTTTCTGGTTCCAAAGAAGGAGCTTTCATGGAGACCAATTTTTGAGCTTTCCTTTCTCAATCTGTATGTGAAAGTACCAAAATTCAGAATGCTGACCCTTCAATCAGTGTTACCTCTCATTCCTCCTCTGAGTGTCAAGGTAACCGTGAAGTCCCCCCTCTGGGCCAGTAATCAAGGAGCCTGAATCCTCACCACTGACGCTGGAGAGTGACGTTTCTGGACGCATTTGTCTGTGTCAAGCACAATTTCCCTTAAGAGTACACAGGGAACACACTCAGTCCAGGGACTGGTTTTCTCTTCTCTTTCCAGATCCCCAATAAGACTTCCAACTGGCACAGCAGTAGAGTTGAGTCCTCAGCCGAGTGTCGAAGCAAAGCCCTCCACCACTGTCTCTATGAAACCAGTGCGGCATGTCCCTGCTCAACACACACACACACACACACACACACACACACACACACACACACACACACACACACACACACACACACACAAGCTCACCTGCTCACACTCACACACACACACACACACACACACACACACACACACACACACACACACACACACACACACACACACACACACACACACACCTGGGAAAGGCTGGTCCAGATTTAGTAGCTATGCCCCCTTCTGCCCAGACTATAAGGTAGCGACTGCCACCAGACACTCCAAAGCCAGCTACTCTAAGGCTTTTACAAGGGTGGCCAATTATGCTGAGTGAAATTAATATTAATACAAATGGTAGTGTTTTGACCAATGCAGTAAGGCTTTCAGGTGTGACCACAGAGTCACCAAATAGATATAAGTTCTCTTATAGGTTAAAGTATCCTCTAAAGGACCAACAACATTGTAAAGTTTAAATATATTTAATAATAAATAATAAAATACATGAAAATGCAGAATATTTATTTACAATAAATGCCATAGTTTCAGTCACAGGAAATATTACAAATAACACAGCTGGAAAGATTCACACAGGTACAGAAAAGAGTACTTAACTAATCTCATTATACTTACCTGACTAATCTAAAGAGTTACTCTTCCCTGGATCACTTACTAGAGCAAGGCAAGATGAAGTAGATGAGGGATCCTTCTGTGTCAAGTTCCAAGAAACAAGACTGCCCAGTCTGACTGAGAGGCTTATCAGTATAATATCTAAATATTATTTCTGAGATAGCTTACAGAACAACATCACATCGGTTATCTGACTCTGCTTCCCACACTATCACCTACACTAAAAGTTGCCAGGATTTTAGCACTTGTGTGTTACCATTTACATAGATAGAGCTTTGCTCTGATCTGCTGCAGCTCCTGGAAGTCAAAAAGCAATTGCAACACTTCTACTCCTCCTACAAAGCTAATAAGCCAGGCTTTTCACAGACATATTGTCTCTAGCTGCAGTCAGAACTGTAAGATACAATCTTTATGCCATAATTTAATTTCAGCTATTTTCCAAAATTAGCAGGGACTGAGCTTAGCCTCTTCACTTCCAGTATCCTTTGTTACAATATATACATTTAAACAGTTGTAATAAATGCATGTACATTTCTTTTCTTTCCAGCAGCGCACACTGTTGATACATTTTTAATACAAGTAAGTTTACAAATACATTTTCAACACAAGCATCTGTAGAAATCAGTTTGATATTCAAATAACATATAATCCTTTCTTTACAGAACCCCAGCTAGCTGTGCTGGCATATGTTGCATATCCACTGCCCTGCTTCTCCTGGGGTCTATATTAGTTCTCTGAAATTTATTTTCAGTAAAAGTCACTTCCGTGATTTGCTGAATAATCCAAGGGCAAAGAAATACTTGCCCCGCAGCACAGTGGACCCACATCTAGCTAAATCAAACCCACCCAAGTAGGGGGCTTCACCCTTCCAATTATATATATCAACTCCAAGATCACAACTACAGTGGAGAAAGGGCAAAGTTGTGTAGTTGGCCAACTACTTTGCCCTTGGAATATTCATCGAATCACGGAAGTGATTTTTGCTGAATAGGGGTCGATGAATATGTTCGCTGAAAATAAATTTCAGCGAACTAATATAGACCCCTTCTCCTGGAATAGCTGGCAATATCTCACATCTTCACAGTAATATTGGCTCTAAAGGATGCTTATCACATTCTTGTAGCCACAGTCTTCAGGAAAATCCCCAGATTCTCGATGTTTTGGTCACATTATTAGTTTTGTACATTACCCTTTGGGTTATCTGCACCTCCAAGGGTGTTTTTAAATTGTTAACTCCAGTGATATAGCTCATTGCAGACTACATGAGATTCACATATTTCCTTATTTAGATGACCAACTTGTCTTTGCAGTCATTTCCCAGATGTCAAGAGTCCGTAACGTGGACTTCAACTTGACTGTGTTACGCAGGATTGTGTTTTTGGGCTACTTTCTAAGTACCTCTCAGCTAAAGACTTTTCTTGCACAGTATTTAGGTGGATTTTTATCTGGAAACTTTCCTTAGCTACTCTAATCAGTTTCAGAGTTCTGCAAAAGAATTTCTCAGGATTATAAGATTCATTGTGTCTTTGATTGTCATGGTTCCACTCACCAGGCTATGTATGAGGAAAATACATTGGTATCTAAAAAAACACATGGACCCAATATTTGTATCATCGGAATTTCATATTTATATTTTGGGCTTTGTCAAAAAGGAACTGCTTTGCCAGAGACAGCAAATAGATCTAAACCCAGGTCTCCTCTTTTCTCCTCAGACCCCACACCAGTTGGTAACTACAGACACCTCAGGTTTTGCTTGATGAGCAGTTTCAATGGGGGTAAAAGTTTAGGGTCTGTGGAATTCTTCAGACACACCAAAGCACATACATTTCAAAGAGATGTTGGCTGTGATCCATGCCTTGAAATCTCTTCACCACCTGTGGTCCCTGGGACCTCCTCAAATGATTACAGACAGTACTGCATTGATGTGGTACAAAAATAAAACAGTAGGCACCAAATTTTTTATCCTCTGTGCAGACTGGCTATGAGCTTGGAAGGTAGCACTACCAGATTCCGTAACCCCCCAAGCATCTTACATTTTATCAGAGCAAAATTTAGTGACATACAAGCTAAAGAGGTCCAGGACAGATTGTCACGAATGGAAGTTGAATGAGGGAGTCTTTCTTGAATTCATACATTTGTGAGGAGCTCCACAAATAAATGTGTTTGCCTCCTTTCAAGAAAGACAACTGAAAAAGTCTGCTTTAGGGCCCCATGTAAGCAAGCCAGGAAAACACATGCATTTTCATTCCTGTGGTCGAGATGTTCCTTTATGCATTTCTTCCCTTTCAACTGATACCTAGGGTAGTTCTGAAGATTCAGAAGGACTCCCTAGAAGTCGTTGTAGTGACTTTTTTTGGCCCAGGCATCATTGGTGCTCCCATTTTATGGAGTAGGCCAAGGGGAATTACCAAAGGCATATTCACAGACTGGACCTACTCACACAAGACTAGGAGAGTTTAATACACTCTAGTCTCAAAAAACCTCAACTAACTGCCTGAATGATTCAATTTTTATATCTTTTGGGGACCTCTTTCATGAGGATGTGTAGCAGTTAGTAGAGGAGGCAAGAAAACCTGCTACTAGGAAATGCTATATTGGCAGAGTCCCGTCAAGGATTATGTACCACTGGTTGTGCAATATTTCGTGTGTCAGTTTTGTCAGACCTGTCTTATTCCTCTATCAATGCACATCTTGCAGAAACTTCAGCATGTCTGCCCATGGATCCTCCCTTTTCTTCTCTGGTTTTGGTAAAATAGCTTCTTACAGGGTGTTTTCTTATCAGGCCTCTTAGATAACAGAGGGTGCCTTCCTGGGATCTTAACTCTCTGCTTGAAAAGTTAACTATGCCACCCTTTGAAATACCTTATCAGGCAGATTTAAGATTCTGTTGCATGGAAGACTGTACTTGTTATTGCTCTGACATCTGCAAGAATATCTGAGTTGCAAACTGTCATGGAGGGTGAACCTTATTTGGTCTTCCATAGAGACAGAGTTTTATTAAGAACAGATTTCTTATTTGTGCCGAGAGTCATTTTAGAGTTTACTTGGAACCAAGCCATAAGTTTTCCAGTGTTCTACCGGAATCTACATACTATGGACATGTACAGGAACTCTGGTACTATCTTGACAGAACAAAGTCCTTTAGCAAAGCAGATAAACTATGTCTTAATAAAGAGCAAAAAAGGAGGAACCCATGTCAAAACACTGTCTCATGGTGATTGTCCTGTGCTGTTGCCTTTTCTTACACCTACCATGGCATGTCTATTCCAGGCAATGTCAGTACACATTCTGTTAGAGTTTTGACTTCTGCGATGCCATACTGGAAAGGGCTGGAATCTAAAAGCCTTCTTGAGGGGCTAACATGGTCCTCTGTACATACTTTTACAGAGCATTACAAACTGGATTCCATTTTCAGGTCTTGGAGTGCCATTGCTTGGACCATTCTCCAGGGGATCCTGGATTATTATCCTTCCTCGTTCTAGGTTGAACAAGCTTTGGTAATCAACCCAAGTAGCCTAAAGGCTACTGCAGCAATGAAGATAGTGAACGTAGTAGAGTTGTGAAAGTTGCACTTACCATAGCAGTAGATGCTCATATTTCTCACTGCTGCAGTTTTCTTTACTGTTGTGTCTTTAGAGGTTCAGGATAAGTAAGTTAAATTTAATTTTTGTTTCATGTAAAAGAAAGTCCTGAAGATTGCATTGATCTGACTGCTGATTTCTTTGCTTTGATTAGCAGTCAGAGTGAAAGTGTGTGACGGAGACAGGGTTTTGTAAGGCTGGCCATTTATTATATTCTGGGTGGGATGCAATCTATATAGCCTAAAGACTACTGTTATGGTAGGTGCAACTTATACAATTGTACTTAACTCCAGTATTTGGATGCTTTTTACTTGGGACTCAGATTTTTGTCTATTAAATTATATCTGGGTACTATGTTTAATAGTCAGGCGGAGCAGAAACTCTGTTATTGGCCTGCCTTGAGGTCAGCAGTGCTTTCCTAAAGGGTAAAGGGGCTTTCATCTCTTTTTGTGTGACCTATACCACTTTTTGGAGAAACTAACCCTTTCTCTTTTTGAACTCGAGATTCTGTAGATTTGATGAGTGAGCTGAAAAAAAACGTCTTTGTAGCTGTGACTTCAGTCAGCAGAAATTCTAAACTGTAGGCATTGTGTTTCTCCTTTCTATACCTAGTCTTTCACAGGGAAGGTGTCTCCTTGAGGACCAGTCTGTCATTTATGCATATGGTTGAAGCTGAGTCAAATCACAATTAGTCCATTAAGCTTCTATTGTTGTGCAAGAAATATACAAACCAATAATGTGATAGTGTTCAATCTTTAAGTTTAATTAACTTGTTAGAGTTTTGGGCCTTCCTCTTACCTGTTTCTTCTTCAAGATGTCTGAGAAAATTAAATCAGGTTTTAAGCGTTGCCAGTGTGGGCAAAAATGTCAGTTACTGACAACCATAGTTCCTGTGTACAAGAGGACTGTTCAATTTGTCACTTTTTAGTGGAGGAAACCATGGACAGGGGGTTATTAAAACCTCCTTTCAGGAGGCTCTGGATGCTTCAGACCAGGCATCCAAAATTGTCTCCATCCATTCCTCCTCCCTGTCGTGTCTTTGGGTCTTTGAGGAAGAGTTGATCTGATTGTGGTGAGCCTCGGGTCCAGAACACTTTTTTTCTCGGTCTGTTCCTCTCACCTCGACTCCGTCGGATCTGCCTGTCTGGGGATTCTTCCCATTTCTTCGAACTGGGAGATTCTTCGACTGGGACCCGGGGCCTTCGATCTCATGAGGAAGGTGTTGTTCACCCAGACAACCACATCTATCCTCCTCTGCACCCCGGGGCACATCCAAGCGCGAGCATCCGGTGTCTCAGCCACCCTGGAGGTGCCCCTCTTCCTCGGAGGCTTCTTGATGCCCCCCCACGAAGAAGTCCCTAGGAAATAGGAGAAGTGTAAGAGGAGACACTTAGATTCTCCACAAGAATCTTTGACATCTGATACTGACTTGGATGAGTCAGAAGGGTCCCCTAAGTCACCTTCAGAAGATGTCTCTTTTCTGACATATGGAGATCCTGAAACAGAGTTCTGAGGATGAGTCAGTCTTGCTGAAGGCATTTGGTGCCTCCGCCCTCCCTCCTCCCCTCCTCCGCACCTTGATGTAAATTAAATGACTTTTTGCTCGAAAGGCGTGGAGGCTCCTGACACAGTGGAACCAGTCCCTAGGAAGCCTAATAAGTATATCACTGCTCATCTGTCCATCCCGTTCAGCGGTTTTTCATTCCATCCTCCTGAACTATTTGACCCACTTTTACCGACTACAGAGGATCTAGTCAAGAGTTTGGGAGATACCTCCAGGGTACTACAGATGCTGCTGTCTCAGAGAGTGACAAGCGCAATACTTAATTACATCATTGTGAGAACTGCCCATGAGGCTGCTGATCTCTTATGTTGCGTCGAGTAGGGCAGGGGCTTCGCTTCAGCGATTGCTCTTCGCAGACAATCCTCCTGGATGCTTATGTTCATTCAGGAAGCCTTCAAGTCTTCCTTTACTAACGCCCCATTGTAAAGAGACCCTTACCCAGTGTGAGCAGGAGGGAAAGACTCTGTCTGCTGTCGGAGTCCTTTAAGGATCTTTCCCAGGCACACAGGGTGATGCCTTCTAGAGGCAGAGGAGGGGCAGAGGCCAGCACTCCTGAGAGGAGGCCCACTGTCCTGCTCTGGAGGCAGTGGGGGTCGCTAGCTTTATACCCTCAGGCCTGGCAAAACATAAAATATACCATTTCTATCCTATCCCATTCCAAAGAAACAGCTATAGAAATTTCAAAGCTGCTAGAAAAAGAGTCATCCAACCAGTCCCAGCAGACCAAAGAGGATTCGGAACTTACTCAAGGTTCTTTTAGTTCCAGAGAAAACAGGGGACTGGAGGCCCATTCTGGACGATCCTTCCATTCTTACAGAAGGGCGACTGGATGTGCTCAATAGATCTGAAGGATGCATACTACCACATCAAAATGGCCAGGGCATCCAGAGATCATTTGCCCTTTGGTCTGACCTCAGCCCCAGGGTCTTCACCAAATGCATGGCAGATCACTTGAGGCAGCCTAGGATTCAGGTGTTTTTCCGGTCTGGGCCGACTGGCTCCTTTCTGCCACCACCCAGGCCAGAGACTACACTCTTCAACTGTGTATTCACCTCGAATTCCGTTTCTCCGGAAAATCCTTTTACAGCCCATCACAGCGTATCTTATTCATAGAATTAGATACACATCAGTTAATTCTAAGACTTCCTCCAGAAAGGATACTTTCACTTCAGACTCACTTCTTCTTTAGCAAAACTGGTACTGAAGGTTTTGGGACTCATGTCAGCTTGGGAAGACTGCATGAAGTCCTACAATGGCTACTTTTTGCACAATGGTACCATTTGTGCTACCCACTCCGACAGCTACGGTGACCACGAGTACAATCTGCACATCAATGTTCTAGAGTTGAGGGCAGTGTTTCTATTCTTCCTCTGGGAACTATTGCAGTTCAGGCGGACAACATGTCTGTAGTCTGGTACATAAACAAGCAAGAGGGAACCAAGTCCTATCAGCTATGCAGAGAAAAGATTTTTACGACGGGGGGAGCCTTCTCCTGCGATCTGTTTGCATCTCAAATGCAGGAGCTACTTCCCTGCTTACCCCCAGGGGGGAAGTCCCCAGGGCATTGATTGATGGATTGGCCCCTGGGTCTCCTGTCGCATTTTCTCCCTTCCCCTGATCTCAAAGTTTCTCCAGAAAGTCAACAACTTACACAGGACAATAATCCTCATTGCCCCATTCTGGGGGACCCTGGATCCTGGAGCCAGAGCCAGATCTATTGACAACAGAATTGTTCCATCAGGGTGCTTCTCCTGCCACATTAAGAGTTCAATTGGCTGCCATTTCTAATTTCCATGTGGAAGATCCATTAAACACCCTTATTTGATCTTTCACTCTGACAGAGTTTCTCTTCGCACTAATTCATCCTTCCTTCCTAAAGTTTGTTCTATTAACAATATTAATCAGTCCATTGAATTACCCACTTTCTTCAAGAATCACTCCAATAAAATGGAGTATATGTTGCACAAATTAGATGTCCACAGACAACTAAGGTTTTACTTGGATAGAACAAAAGATCACAGGAAATCTGATCAACTTTTGTAGCCTTTGCTGATAACAGAAAAGAACTCTTTCTAAGTGGATAACTGATAGTATCATCTATGTCTATGATTCTACAGATCAAACTCTTTTGGCTCATGCAGCTCGCCTACCACTAGATGCTATACATTCATTTCTCATTATAAGGTAGACAAGGTTTCTAGGGACAGGGCAACCTTGGTTCCACTGTGCTCAAGAACGTCCTTCCGTGAGTTCCTCAGGAACAAGCTAGGGGGGCGCTACCATGTGTAGAACAAAGATTGAACACTATCACATAGTTATGTCCCACCATAATCGTCCATGAGGAGTGTCTATCTGCCTTTGTTCTTACATTCGCATTGCAGTTGTTGTATATATATAGTTGACATGTATACATATATATATATGTATATATATAGACTCTTAGTTTCTGTGCATATGTGATATTGGCATGAGTGTTTCTCTCTCTGTCTGCTGGTTTGCTTGCAAACTAGATCTGAGAAAAAAAAGGAGGGGATTGTGGGTATTAGGTTGTCATTTATTACACATTGCATTTTTATGATGTTTACAGGCAGTTGTGGTATGTGGATAGGGGTCTATATTATAAGATCGACGGTGGAAAACATCGAACTCCATATGGTTGATGTCTTCAAACATTGATCTTATAAAAAGACCCACCCAAAAAAAGAAAAAAGTACCCTAACGGGTTTAAGCAGGGGGACAAGCCCCCTTGCAACCCCCCCCCCCACTACTTAAATATACCAACAACGAGATCGCACTGCATTGTAGTAAATGGAAATCTCCCCTTACGGAGATTTCCATTTACACGTTTGAGATTCTCAGCATTCGCTATTCTCATGTCAATAGTGTCAGATTCGATATTGTCGGCTTTCAAGAATCTAATATAGACCCATGGACAGAACTATAGATTTTAGAAGGATAAACAGTTTATTTGATGTTGTCAATTTTCTCATCTTATCCTCACAAATGGGTTACAGATCTGATTATCAGATCTGACTTGCCCGTTACTAAGCTCATGGCAACCAAAAAAGCTCTTGGATAGCTCCCTTTACCCACAACGCATCTCTTCCTGTTCCCTCAGATCTCATTTGATGCTTCGCGAAGACATGGTCCTTCCACTGAGCTCTTGGATTGTCAGGTTGTATTGTTTAAATTACTGTCTTTTTCTTATATTTTCTAGCCTTTCAATTTTCGTATTTAATCCCTTTTTCTCCCCTTGTACTTAGTTTCACCTTTCCATAGTAATCGCTTTTATATTAGGTTACTTCACTCTGTCTCTCTTCGTGTCTCCCTCCAGACACAACAACAACAACTTCCTTTCCTCCTATACCTTTTAGGTGACCTTAACTACTATCGTTAGTAGTTCTTCCTTCCCTGTCCTTTCTCTGTCATAAGAAAAAAAAGGGTGTTTTGCTTCTTTTCTTTTTTGTATATCTGCCTCAGTATATTATGTCGGACAAGTACGACAAGCCTGCTAGCTTTAAAAAGTGCTCAGAATGTGGGCATTAAGTCCCATTTAGTGATTTGCACTCTTTGTACGTTTACTGTTTAAGGCCCCTTCATGTACAAGAGGACTGCTCTATATGTCACTCTTTCAACCACCAAGCATTAGTTGAAAGAAGAAACAAGCTTATATTGAAAGACATGCTTCCCTCAGCTTGTGAAGAGGCCATTTCTGCTACTTCAGTTAAGCCGTCCACTTCAAAATCAAAGTCAGCTTAATCTAGTCCAGCTTCTTCCCTTTCCGTGAAATCTCTTGATAAAGGCAAGAAGAGACCTTCTTCGGCTCTGTCAGGTACCTCAGAGCCGATGAATAAAACTGCTAAATATACTGAAAAAAAGACCTGCCACAGCCATCGGCACTGGCTACTACCAAGCTGAATCCGGTGGTATCTTTGGCTCTGGAACCATCTGGTAAGGATAGGCAGGATCCATTGGTACTAGATCCAAAGAAGAGCCTATTTAAACCATTTATGAGTCTCCCACGAACTTGGTATTCTCCAGCATTTGATCCTGTTCCTTCCAGACTGCCATCACCCTTTCTGTCCAGGCAGAAATCCCTGTCTGGCTCCTCTTCTCTTTCAACCAGGAGCCTTACTGAGGCTGACATGGTGCGTTTCATACCAAAGATTCTGTGGGCGCAGGGTATAACTAAGTCACCCTAGAACCCAACCCACTCAGTTCCAGGGCTTCTTAAGTCTACTACTGCCGCTCTGGATCCTCCTCTAACTTCAGAGCAAGTTTTGGAACCCTCAGATCTGATACGTCTGGTACCCTTTAGGTTGAATCCAAGAACATCTTCAGTTCAGGCCTTTGCTCTGAACTCTAGCTTTCTTGGAGCTAGAGAACTCCCAGTGCTGTAGTGACTCTCACAGTCCTGAAGAGCATTCAACACCCAGGCTGTCAGAGCAGTAGGTGCATCTCGGGGCTTCTGTCCAGTTGAGCTCTGCTCTTGCTTCTACCCAGGATTATCTGTCTTTGGAGTTGGAGGAGGCTTCGTCTCGCAAGCATGGAGTTGGAGGAGGCTTTGTCTTGCAAGCATGTCTTTTCAGGGCTGCAGTCCTCTTTCACTTAGGTGCAGTCAGCCTTTGGAGCCTTGGAGTGGGCGAATGATGCCACTGCAACTAAAAGGGTATCTCCCCCTTCAGACCTTCAGTCCCATCTGGATTCCCTGCATGCCTCTTCCGACGAGGATGCTCCACTGGGGCAGAGAGACCTCGAGTACCAGGATACACAGTTGGGTCCCCCTGTCTCTTCAGATGGCTCTCCAGAGTCTTCTACTGAGGAGGTTCCTTGGAAGAGACTTTGTAAGAGGAAATATTTGGGCTTAACTGAGGAGTCTGCCACTGAAGACACTAACCTCGAAAAAGCAGAAGGATCCCCACAGTTACCTTCTGAGGACTTATCCTTTGATGAATTCTAGAAATACTGAAACAGAGAGGCAGCTGGCAGCCCAGTAATCCTTCTCCTGAGGAGTCGGCGTACCTGGCAGCTTTTGATTCTCATCCATCTTCCTGCTGTGTGACTCCACCCACAGATGAGCTCATAGGTGTGTTATGCAGGTGTGGGAGGCCCTAGATTCTAGTGAGCCTGATCCCTGGAGACCAAACAAGATAATTACAGCTCTATCAGATAAAGCCTTCTGGACTAAGGGTGTTGCAGTAGATGCCATGGTCTTGGCGGCAGCGACCAAAAAGGAACTCTCAAAGGAGAGTTGTACTATCCACCCTCTGAATAAAGATTCTAGGATGATGGATAGATGTAGGAAGCATGTTTTCAGTGATTTTTACTTTGCAATCGCTAAACTTTCTTTCCCATTTTACTAGGTTACAAAGGGATCTGATTAAGGAGTTATCAGATACTCTGGAAGGAGCAGTAGCTGAGGGAGTATGGCAAAAGGTAGCTTTTCAGCTAGTGACCCTACATTCTATAGCTAACTCTTCCATGAGGCTTTTTGCTGACACAGCCAAAGGGACAAGTGGGGTGACAGGTTCCGCCAACTCCATGAGGAGAAATGCGCCTATGCAACTATGTGGAGCCCTTTTAAGTCTTTCTTTGTCAACACCCTATTTGATGGTTCTTCTCTTTGTGGATGTAAAGTTAAAGATACCCTTTCCAGGTGTGAGAAGGAAAGTAAGACTCTGACTGATGTGGGCATACATTTTTCCACACCCCAGAGACCCTATTCAAAAGGTCAGAGGAAGCGGAAAGACGTGGTTCAAGAAATCTCATTTCTTATCACGACACACATGGAGATTTTTCCACTAGAGGCAGAGGGGGGAATAATAATAATGGAAGATGCCACCCTAGCAGCAGAGTAGGCCTGCAGAACCAGGGTTCCCGAGAACCCTTTTTCAGGAAACCCTTCTAGTGCTCCTGAAAGGAGGCCTAATTGTCCACCTCTGGAGGCAGTCAGGGGTCAACTTTCCCTGTACTGGAGAGTCTGGAAAAACATAACCTCCAATCGGTGGGTACAGAGAATTATATCTAGAGGTTGTCAGATCCCCTTCAATCAGTCACGTCCCCTCGTCAACAGAATCCCAAACATTTTACCCAGTCAAAGGGAGCAGGCAGATCTTCTTCGTGTTTCACTGTTGCAGTCATTACATTTGGGTTATCTGCTTGCAGTAGCCCTCAGTCGGCCTGATTAACAAAGTCTCGGGTCCTGCATCGGATGCTGTCCCGTCTTCCATGACGTCAGGTCGTCAGGGGTATAAAACATGCAGCCGATGCCATTGCATCAATCTTTCTTGCTGTGTGGTGCCCGAAGCAGAAGCAGTTCGCAAAAGTGCTGGTCGGCTGACTCCTGAAATTTTCATTTTCGAGTTTCAAAACCGAAGTCTTCAACTAAAGCTAAGTACCCCGTTGGAGAAACTTTTTCTTGCTCCTTACTGATGTCAGTAAAAGTCAATAATTGCATTACTTGTGGAAAGCAAATACCTCACAAAGATTTTTATTCGTACTGTGGGCCCTGACCACGATGTACCTTGCTGTCGGTTTTGTGCTTTATTTAATCAGCGCACTATCCATCCTCGGTATATTTTCACCTCTAAATATTTTGGTTCTTGGTTTAATTATCCAGTAATGTCGTTGGTTAGCCATCCGACTACTGGGATTCTGAAAAAACACAAAGATAAAGACAGAGACAGGCCGCGTAGGTCCAAAGCTGCCGACGGTGATTCTCCTAAGCAAGTCGCCAGTTCACCGGTACTCAGTGAGGTGCTTTTGCAGCCCCTGATACCCGCTACTTCTGATTCGCAGGCCTCTACTGAGACCCATTTAGCATCCGGTATGCCGCGAGATGCTTCAACTGTGGAACCTGCGGATGTCTCTAACTTGGATGGGACTGGAGCCGCTGTGCAGACACCGGCTTCTGAGGATGTATTCAGGCCTACAGACTTCCATATTAAACCGACGCCGCCTCCTTCATTTAGGCCTAAATCTCAAACCATGCCTAAGAAACCAATGCCCAGGCCGCATGCTCAGGCCTCTATGCCTAAAAAACAAATGATAAGAATGGCTGAAGATCTTATAACTTTAATCAGGGGAAGTCAACCCCCCACCCCCACCCCTTATAAGAGACCTAGGACTGAAGTTGTTTATGAATCTTCTGACCAGGATTCTGATATTTCTGATTCTTCTGATGATATGGATTTGCCCTTATCTACTTATGAGGATTCTGATGCAGAGGACTCTATTCCCTCTGCTTCCCCTCCAGAGGATTTTTCTTTTGGTGAAACCTTACGTAGTCTAAGGGAGCATTTCCACTGGGAAAGCCAGGATTTTTCTGATTCAAAAAAGAGGCTTAGGGATTTTTTACTTCTGCCTCAGCATAGGCCTTTAGCTATACCTCCTGTACCAGACATTGTTGATGATGCCTTTTCGGAATCTAGTTTGGCCCCTGATTCTTTGCTCCCAGAAAACCTGACAGATATTACAGGGTTCCTGATTCACACAAGTTTCTTTTTAAAAATCCTATTGCGGATCCAGAGACTTATTCACAGGGCCCCAAGGGCATTAAGGCTTCTACTGCTAAAAATCCTACCCCTTCTGATAGAGACTCCAGGGCTCTGGATAGATGGGATAAGAAGGGTTACACTTCTGCCACCTTGGCCATTAGGGCTTTAAACTGCCAGTTTCATATGTTAAAGTATCAACATGTTATTGGGTTGCTTAAACAGAAAATGATGTTGATTTTCTGACTGTGCTGAAAATAAAGAATTACAGGATTTAATGCATTCTGCTGAACAGGTTGGGAAACATACTTTGCAATGTGGATTTGATTCATTAGAGGCCTCTTGCAGGGCTGCTGTTACTGGGTCTGTGCTCAGAAGACATGCTTGGCTTAAGGAGCAATCTTTGCCTGATCATGTTAAAGCTAAACTGTTGGATGCTCCCTTAAATCAGGACTGCCTGTTTGGCAACAAAGCTGAGGACGTTCTTAAAAATATGGAAGATAAAGCTAAATCTATGCAAACTGTTAAAGATTTCTTGCAAGTTTAGCCTCCTACATTCAGTAGGCATTGGCCCTCTAAGAATTGGTCCTTTCCGGCCCCTACCAGGTCTTCTTAAGCCAAACCCAGACACAGCAGAAACCCCAGATTTCAGTCCCTGGGGACACACAAGACTAAGCAGTGGGGGATTTCCGCACCCAAATCTGGGAGTAGTAAGTCTCCCCCCTATGGAAAACTGTCTCAATGACTTGCCTTTAAAACCTCCAAGCACTTCCCAATTGAATGCTCCTTTAGGCGGAAAGATTGGTCTGCAGGCCAAAAACTGGGAACTTCTTACCCAGGACAAATAGGTTTTAAATATAGTGTCCCAAGGATACAGATTTCACTTCCACACGTTACCAACACCAAGCGGGTGGCCAGATCTACCCCCAAATCAGTGGGCAGAGGCCCAAAATCAAGTTCTCTCTCTTAAAACATGGGGGCTATTCAGTTGGTACCAGAAGAGGAAAAGGGACAAGGTTTCTATTTGAGACTTTTCCTGGCACTCAGAAAAGGCAATACATGGCATCCTATCCTGGACGTTTCTTCTCTAAACACCTTTCTGGTGATTCCAAAATTCAAAATGCTGACACTTCACCAGCTGCTTCCTGTGCTAGGCAAAGATGCATGGTTGGCAACACTAGACTTAAAAGAAGCATACCTGCACATCCCTATCAGGGAGTCTTGCAGAAGATGCCTACGCTTCAAAGCAGGCTACATGCACTATCGGTTGTCTGCACTGCCCTTTGGCTTATCTACTGCACTCAGGGTATTCACAAAGTGCCTAGCTCCAGTCATTGCATTTTGCAGGCAAAGAAATATTCAAATATACCCATAGCTGGACAATTGTCTAATTCAGGCAGAAAGCCAGGACATACTTTTGAATCATTGAATCATCTGGCCTTTGTTCAAAGGGTGCTGACTAGTCTAGGGTACACTATAAATGAAAAGAAATCACACCTAGTACCCTGTCAACAAATTATATTCCTGGGAGGAAGCTTGAATACAACTTCCCAGATGGCTTTCCTCATGCCAGAGAAATTGGTTCATTTGACAACCTACTTCAAACAAGTGGCCCCAAAAACCCAGCTATCTGCAAGGCAAATACTGCAAGCCTTGGGGTTCTTGGCCTCCTGCATTCTTCTAATTCCATATGCAAGGCTGCATATGAGGAAACTACAATGTTTTCTCAAAAGCCTATGGTGTCAACATTCACAGGATCTAGAAGCAATGATTTCTATCATACCTTACCTACGCCTAGAGTTCCTTTGGTGGGCAGAGGCCTGCCACGAAAACAGGGGACTGCCATTCACACTACCCTGTGCCACCCAAACCTTAACAACAGATGCATCAGACTATGCATGGGGGGACTCACCTGGCAGGGAAGTGCATTCAGGGCAAATGGAACCCAAGTCAAATGCACCTGCACATAAATCAAAAGGAAATGTTAGCTGTACAGAATGCTCTGACAGCCTTCAAGGACCACATTATTCCATGACAACTAATGGTAAAGTCAGACAACACCACTGTCATGTGGTAGATAAACAAGCAGGGGGGTACACATTCTTTTCCCCCTCTGCAGACTAGCCATGGCATTGTGGAACACAGCCTTGAGCTACCAAGTAAATCTACAAGCTCAATTCCTGCCAGGAAAACTAAATACACTGGCAGACGGACTAAGCAGAAAACTCATGGACCCACACGAGTGGAAACTGGAACCAAGGATTTTCAACATGTTGATAAGCAAGTGGGGGAGCCCAGATATAGACCTGTTTGCCTCCCCCAAGAACCATCAATTGGACAAATTTTGCACAAGGATTTCCCACAAGCTAGCTTGGAAAGTGGATGCTCTATCCTTCTTTTGGAAAAACCTATCAGTTTATGCCTTTCCCCCTCTGCCTCTGCTCTCCAAGGTACTAATAAAGATCAAACAGGACAAGCCAAGGATGATTTTAATTGTACCAGACTGGCCACGCCAACACTGGTACCCCCTCTTGCGCAATGTGTCACTCTTGGCCCCATGGCACCTGCCTCAGACTCCTTCCCTGTTGTCTCAGCAGGAGAACCAGATTCTGCACCCTCAGCTGCAAACCCTGAACCTAGCAGCCTGGCTAATTACCTAATCTCTACTTTACCACCCCTCAGTAAATCGGTGATGGATATCATTTTAGAGGCAAGGAGGTCTAGTACTAGAAAATCTTATGCTGCAAAATGGAACAGATTTTGTGCCTGGAAGCAATCTCAAGGGATGAGCATAACAGCGCCCAATTTACCTCAGATTCTACAATACTTGACTGAGATGCTTCATAAGGGCTTGTCCTTTTCCTCCATCAAAATTCATGCCTCAGCCATTTCAGCTCATTACAGCACCGCCTCCACTCTTCTCTCACCCACTGCTCAAACAGTTCCTCAGAGGGGCCAAAAATTTAAGGCCACCCAGGTGAGCTCCAACTCCAGCCTGGGACCTTAACTTTGTCTTGGAGAAACTCACTCTTCCTCCTTTCGAGCCAGCTGCTACTGCAGATTTAAAATTCCTTTCCTGGAAAACAGCTTTCCTTTTAGCAATCACCTCTGCAAGAAGGGTATCTGAATTACAAACCCTTATGGCAGTAGAGCCTTTCATCATCTTTCATGCGGACAGGGTGTCCCTCAGAACCAATCCCACCTTCATGCCCAAGGTGGTATCCAGTGTGGCTTTTAATCAGTCCATTCATTTGCCTTCCTTCTTTCCTAACCCACAGAACAAAGGGGAACGGATACTGCACTCCTTAGATGTGCACAGACAACTTCGATTTTACTTGGACAGGACCAAACCTCAAAGGAAATCTGAACAACTGCTGGTAGCATTTGCTGCAGGGACAAAGGGGAAAGCTATTTCAAAGCAAACCATTTCAAAATGGATAGGCCACTGCATTCATTTCTGCTATAAGCACCATGGAAAACCTATCCCACAGAGCATCAGACCCCATTCAACCAAGGCTGCATCTACCTCCACAGCCTTTCTCAGGGGCGTCCCTGCCAGGGACATCCTAGAAGCTGCTACCTGGAGTTCTGTACATACTTTCACCAAGCATTATCATTTGCCCATTTTCTCTAAATCAAGAGCTGGCTTTGCCACTGCAGTCTTGCAGGTCCTTATAGCTGGTCCTAATGCTATCTAATTACCTCCTGCCATCCTTAGCTTTGGGAATCTACCCAAATGTGATGACTGCAGCAGTGAAACATGAAGAACATAGTACAGTTGTGTACACTTACCATAAATGTAGATGTTCGAGTGTATTCACTGTTCCAGTCCTGGTTACCCTCCCTCCAGCCCTTTTTCTTATTTTGGCTATGCCTATACTCTCCCTTACTATGCTCAAAAAGCTTTTTGGTGTATTTGCTTTTTTGTTGGAGATATATCCTTGTAATTATAGATTTATTTGCTTCCCAGTAGAGGGGCACCTGACATCTGGGGCAAGAAAAACTGATGTAATGGCGTCGGCATGTTTTATACCCCTGGCGACCTGACGTCATGGAAGAAGGGAACAGCATCTGACGCAGGACCCAAGACTTTGTTAATCTGGCCAACTGAGGGCTACTGCAAGCAGATAACCCAAATGTAATGACTGCAACAGTGAATACACTCGAACATCTACATTTATGGTAAGTGTACACAACTGTACTTTGTTCAGATTCAAGAACTGCTAGAAAAAAAGAGTCATCCAAGAGGTCCCCCAGACCTGAGACGATTCGGAACTTACTCAAGGTTCTTTTTAGTTCCAAAGAAAATAGGGGACTGGAGACCGTTTCTGGATGTCAGCAAATTAAACAAGTCAGTTTGACCCAAGTTCTGAATGGTCACGGTTCAGTCCATACTACCATTCCTGGAGAAATACGATTGGATATGCTCAGTCAATCTTCAGGATGCATACTACCGTATAAAGATGGACAGGTGCTACATAAGGATACCTACACTTCTAGTTGGGAACAAGTCATTTCCAGTTCAGAGCACTGCCCTTTGGACTCAGCATCCCCCAGAATGTTCACCAAATGTATGGCAGTGGTTGCAGCTCACATGAGATGACAAGGATTCTGGGTGTTTCCTTATCTAGACGACTGGCTTATCTCCGCCCCGACCAAGCATCTTCTGTTACATGCACGTGACTCAGTTCTTCAAATTTGTATAAAGTTAGGTATCACAATAAACTATCAAAAATCACATCTGGACCTGTACAAACCTTGGAATTCATTGGAGTGGTTTTGGACGCTACTCAGATGATCTCCAGACTTATACCATCGAGAGTATTAACAGTCAGGTGACAACTGAACGGGTTGCATCGAAATGGGTAGGTAGCTGCTCGTCCTGTTCTTCAAGCCTTATGATTGATGGAAGCAGCAATACTGTTAGTCTTGTTAGCCAGATTCCGCATGAGGATACTACAGTGGCTTTTAGCTGCCCAGAGGTTGATTGTTAATCATTCCATGTCTCACCAGATTCTGATAACAAGCACATGCAAAAGATCACTGTTATGATGGATACAGTCAGAACAGTTGTTACAAGGTCGACCCTTTGTTCCCCCACAGCATCAGGCCACTGTAACCATGGATGCCTCCTAGATAGGGTTTGGGGGCATTTCTGGGGAGGACAGTCCAAGGAACCTGGTCTGCCGACAAGGCGAATCTGCACATCAATGTCCTGGAAATGAGAGCAGTGCTTCTCGTGTTGGAAGCATTCCAAGCTACTCTTCCTCTGTGGAAATTGCACTTCAGTCATTCAACATGTCAGTGGTCTGGTACATAAAAAAGGAAGGGGGAACCAGATCTTACCCTCTGTGTCGAGAAGCCCACAGAGTGTGGCAATGGGTGATCTCATCCAACTGCTTTCTCATAGCAACGTACATTCCGGGGAAGTCCAACATGATAGTGGACAAGTTGAGCAGATCCATTCTCACGAGTCACAAGTGGTCCTTCAACCAAACGGTAGTGGAGGATGTTTTCCACAGATGGGGCCAGCCTTGCTGCAACCTTTTTGCTGCTCCCCAAACAACAAATGCAGCAACTACTTTGCTCTTATCTCCTCCATGGGGAGCCCCCGAGGGATGCTCTCACTCACAGTTGCCCCCCCCCTTGTCTACTTTAGGCCTTTCCCCCATTCCCCTTAATCCCACAATTCCTTAAGAAATCAAGCAGGTTGAAGATAACAATAATCTTCATTGCCCCATTCTGGCATCACCAAATTTGGTTTCCCTTTCTCTGGCATTGTCTTCAGAAGAAGCCCTGGATTCTGAAAATCTTTCCAGAACTACTGTCACATCTGACAGGCATGACTCATCCAAATCTTCACAATCGCAAGCTGACGGCTTGGTTTCTCCAGTTCCATTAATTGCCAAACAACTCATGCTGTCCTCACCAGTCAGACATGTTTTGTTATGATCTCATAAATCATCCACCAAAAAACTTTATAAAAGTAAATGGAAGAGATTTATAATTTGGGCTCAACAATGTAATGTAGATCATATTACAGCCCTTGTGCACCTTGTCTTTGATTTTTGGCTCACTTTTTAATGATGGAGCATCTGCCTCTATGGTTAAGGTTCAGTTAGCAGCTATTTCACTTTTTCAGGTTGGAGAGGATAACTTGTCACTAATTTCTCACTAAGTTTGCAAAGCCTTTTTAAAAGGGACTCTTTTGTTAAGACCACCTCACAGGGATCCCTGTCTCCCATGGGACTTCACTTTATTGCTGCGTTCTATTGTTCAATGGCCATTTGAACCAGCAGCATCCTGCGACATTAAGTTCCTCTCCTGGATAACAATTTTTCTACTGATAGTTATGTCTGCAAGAAGAATTTCAGAGATCCAGGCTTTATGTACTCAATCTCCATATTTGATGTTCCACAAAGAGTCTTTCTGCATACCAACCCCTCCTTTCTTCCCAAAGTTGTTTCTCAAACCAGTATCAATCAAACAATCCATTTACCTATCTTCTGCCCAAACTTCAGCAACAAGGGTGAATATATTCTACACTTGTTGGATGTGCATAGACAGGTACGATTCTACCTACGTAGAACCACAGAGTTTCACAAAACAAACCAGTTGTTTGTTGCTTTTACTGGCCCCAAGAAATGTTTACCAGTCTCCAAGGTTACCACATCAAGATGGCTTTCTGATTGCATTTCCTTTGTTTACACCTCAAAGGGTATAAATCTTCCCAAGCCTGTTCGGGCTTATTCGTCTAGGGCTGTGGCATTGTCTGCTGTTTTCCAAACTAACGCTTCCATGGGCAAATTACCACCAATAAACGAACCTCTAGAAACTAAGAACAAACGAGCACTGATTCGCAACCAAAGAGAAGGTATTCCACTGAGTTTATTTTCAAATGAAACATGGCTCAAGAAAAACAAATAAGAAAACATAAAAGTGTAAAGCGCTTTTCATCCGGATGGTATCCGGACTTCTTCAGACAAACAGTAACATTATAAATGACCCAAATTCCAATAGTTTACACAAAATGCACTGACCAATCAGACAAAACTCTGTGACTGACGAGTTGTTAAAGCAACAACCCCTCTAGTTTAAACCCATGTTATACATTATATTTTCTTTATCTGATATAGTTAAATAGTATTCTCTAAATAAATAAGCATTTTGTTCTATTTACATCATAAAGTAATCGTACATCAGAATGTACATATATATCCTAAGTAGATTTTCTACACGTAGGTATTATGCTGTAACGACAATTAATTTCATTAAAATACTGTTCTCCTCTCTTTATTATTACAAAATTTATAAACTAATTAAAGTTCATCGTTAACTCTGTCCAAGCCAGTTCCCATGCTGTGGTTGCCGTAAAACCATAATACATCACACAATTAATAATTAATAAATACACAAATAAAAGGTTATTACAAATCAAGAAACGACCAGTGACAAGCATTTCCACCCTAATTTTAATGTTACATATCTCCAGTATTAGCAATATATGTGTAAATAGTAAATACCTTATTCTTTAAAATAAAATTCAGTACCCTAAGGTGACCAAGTCGCTACTTTTCAACTACTAACAATATATATAAAGAAAGTTAAAATAGTTGTCATCACTGCAAGTCATCTATTTAAACTACATTCAGTTTATTAACATTACAAATTAATAAATTTTAATAGTACATACAGAATTATACTGTGGTTAGCATCAAACACTTCCTATAAAAGCCTCAGTGGTTGTTTTAACCCAGTAATCTCATTGACCATACTTATCTTAAAAGGCTTCTTAATTTTAATATACACACTATTGAGCATGTTTCGTTTAGTCCTGGCTCTGTACATGCTCTTAAGCGTAATTGCCAACTCAATTCATTTTTTTCAAGTTCTAACTTCATATAGTTATCATTAAAATATTTTCCTCCTATGGTTTGGTTATTTATGTGACTGATCACCATGAAATTAAATTCATGTCCCACATTTTGCTCACAGTGTCTTGCTAAAGCATTGCCACCTTTTTTCCTTCTTATTGCGTAAAGGTGTTCATATATTTTATCCCTCAGCCGACGGTCCGTCTTACCGATGTAGAATGACGGGCATTGTATGCAAATTTGGGCTATATAAACTATTGACCTTGTGTTACAGTTGTAAGTGTCTCTAATAATAAATGTTTCTTTTCTTATTGTGAAAGTATTTGAGGTGTCAATGAAGGCATAGTATTTACATGTACCACACTTGTGTGTACCTCCGTTGTTTTTCTTGGTTTTGCATTTTGTTTCCAAAAGGTTTTTCATGTTTGGTCCCCTCCTAAAGGTGATAGTTGGACCATAGTTTATTATGTTAGACATGTCTTTGTCTAATGATAGACAAAACCAATATTTTCTAACTATTCTCTGTATGTCTACAGCCTCTGGACAATAGGTGAAAGTAAATGCTAAAGAAAAGTTCTTTCCAGTATTCGAACACGTAGTAATGGTATACTTTTCATCTATAAAAGTTTGTTCTGTCCCATCTTCACTACAAATAGGTTCGGTGTTTGTATTGTCTACTAGGTTCATTATTACATGTCTATTTAAAATGGGTATGTATATCCCATTCTTCCTCTTTGTTGTTACTTCCTGGAATATCTCCCTTAAGAAGTGACTAGGGTATCCTCTATGAGTGAACATTCTGTACAGTAAATCACATTCACATTCAAAGTCTTCCTCTAGTGTAATCATCCTTGCCGCTCTAACAAGGGGGCCTTTCACCACAGACTTCTTTTGGTGGTAAGGATGTGAGCTTGAAAAATGAAGAAATGTGTTTGAATATGTATTTTTTCTATAAATTTTTGCTAAGTATCTACCTTCGTGCAAATATTTACTTAATTCAACATCTAAAAAATTGATCTTAACGTCCTGAAAGTTTTTTGTAAATTTTAGGAATGTAGTTGTTGAATTTAAAAAGGTGACTAATTCATCAGCCTGGATACTGTCTCCATTAAAGATAATAAATATGTCATCTAAAAATCTCTTGTAAATAAATATTCTTTCTTTCCATTGACTATTGACAGTAGGCCATAACCAAGTTTGCAAAACTCGCGCCTACTGGGGAACCCATTGCTATTCCTATCTTCTGTAAAAATAGTTTGTTATCAAAGAACACATAGTTATTTTTCAAAATAATGTCTAATAATTTTTCTACTAAGAGACATTTATTTCTTTTTGCACCTTTTTCTGTAATAAAATCCACTACCCATTGTGTTCCTATGTCTTGTGGTATACATGAGTAAAGGTCACAAACATCCACTGTAAGGAAGTTCAGTTCGTTGTTAAATTTTAATGTCTCCATAACTCCCAAGAAAGACCATGAGTCTTTTAATATTTGTGTTTACTTATCCACATAGTTTTTCAAAATTGAATCAGCAAGTTTTGAACATGGGTATGTAATAGACTGTCTTGCATCAACCAATGGTCTAAAGGGTGGGTTAGCCAAATCTTTATGAATTTTTGGTATACCAAACAGTTGTGGGATTTTAGGAGACAACATAGTCAAGTAATGGTTTAGGTTAGTGTCAATTAAACCATCAGTGTATAAGTCACTTATAAACATTCTAATTCTATTATATGCTTGATTTAGTTGATGTCGACTCACTTCTTCATATGTGTCCTTTTCCAAAACTGATGTCATTATTCTATTATAGTCTTCGTTGTACATGGCCACAAGACCCCCACCCTTATCAGGTTTCATGAATCTGAGTGGAAGGGACCTAACCATTGTTAACAATTGCCTTTCCTTAAGTGTAATATTTTTTTGTGTGCCTGTCTTCTTTAAAACCTTTCACAACTTGTCTAAACTCTTGTTCACATAACTGTTCAAACATGCCAATAGTTGCATTACAAGGAGGGTTGAAGGTGCTAGTCACCCACAATTAGCCCAATGCATACAATGCCCGTCATTCTACATCGGTAAGACGGATCATCGGCTGAGGGATAGAATATATGAACACCTTTACGCAATAAGAAGGAAAAAAGGTGACAATGCTTTAGCAAGACACTGTGAGCAAAATGTGGGACATGAATTTAATTTCATGGTGATCAGTCACATAAATAACCAAACCATAGGAGGAAAATATTTTAATGATAACTATATGAAGTTAGAACTTGAAAAAAATGAATTGAGTTGGCAATTACGCTTAAGAGCATGTACAGAGCCAGGACTAAACGAAACATGCTCAATAGTGTGTATATTAAAATTAAGAAGCGTTTTAAGATAAGTATGGTCAATGAGATTACTGGGTTAAAACAACCACTGAGGCTTTTATAGGAAGTGTTTGATGCTAACCACAGTATAATTCTGTATGTACTATTAAAATGTATTAATTTGCAATGTTAATAAACTGAATGTAGTTTAAATAGATGACTTGCAGTGATGACAACTATTTTAACTTTCTTTATATATATTGTTAGTAGTCGAAAAGTAGCGACTTGGTCACCTTAGGGTACTGAATTTTATTATAAAGAATAAGGTATTTACTATTTGCACATATATTGCTAATACTGGAGATATGTAACATTAAAATTAGGGTAGAAATGCTTGTCACTGGTCGTTTCTTGATTTGTAACAACCTTTTATTTGCGTATTTATTAATTGTTATTAATTGTGTGATGTATTATGGTTTTACGGCAACCACAGCATGGGAACTGGCTTGGACAGAGTTAACAATGAACTTTAATTAGTTTATAAATTTTGTAATAATAAAGAGAGGAGAACAGTATTTTAATGAAATTAATTGTCGTTACAGCATAATACCTACGTGTAGAAAATCTACTTAGGATATATATGTACATTCTGATGTACGATTACTTTATGATGTAAATAGAACAAAATGCTTATTTATTTAGAGAATACTAATTAACTATATCAGATAAAGAAAATATAATGTATAACATGGGTTTAAACTAGAGGGGTTGTTGCTTTAACAACTCGTCAGTCACAGAGTTTTGTCTGATTGGTCAGTGCATTTTGTGTAAACTATTTGAATTTGGGTCATTTATAATGTTACTGTTTGTCTGAAGAAGTCCGGATACCATCCAGATGAAAAACGCTTTACACTTTTATGTTTTTTTATTTGTTTTACTTGAGCCGTGTTTCGTTTGAAAATAAACTCAGTGGAATACCTTCTCTTTGGTTGCGAATCAGTGCTCGTTTGTTCTTAGCTTCCATGGGCAACATTTGTGCAGCAGCCCCTCAGTCTAGCCATCATACCTTTATCTGCCATTACAAGTTGGACTTGGTCTCCTGGGGAAGGGCCTCATTTGGCTCGATGGTTCTGAGGAACATCCTCCCTTTGAGTCTGCCCTGGATATAGGAAGCTAGGGACTCTATCCCATTTGTGAGGATGAGATGAAAAAATTGACAATATCAGATAAAGAAGTTATGTACTCACCATAACTTTCCATCTGTATTGTCGATTTTTTTCATATCGCCTCACATCCCCTCCCTCCAACTCCCCAGCCATGATTGAACGAGAAGTTTCTATATTACAGGACATGTTTGTCCTTATCACTGCAGAATTCGTCTCTTCAACCATTTTTCATTTTTGTTGGGTTTTATTACTGTGTTTCTTTGCTAGTTTGAATTATTGCAAACAAGTTCTTAAGGAGCAGGGAGAAATGCATTGTGGGTAGGAGGAGCTATCCAAGATCTTCTTTGGTTGCCACAAGCTTAGTAACAGCCGAATTGGATCCAATGATAGGATCCATAACTCATTTGTGAGGAGAGATGAAAAAATCAACAATACAGATGGAACGTTATGGTGAATACATAACTTCCTTTTTCTTCTTTTGTTTTCCAAAAGCTAGGAGAGAAGACTAAGTTGCATCTTGTACTTTGTGTTTTATTGGGCTGTCACGAGACTGTATTGCACATTTAAACTAGAGTGCTCTTTTTTCTTGTCAGTTAAAAGTATTTAAAGTATTTAAAAAAAAATAATCTGATGTCCATTTCACTGTGCATCACGAATGGGTCTTTGGAACCGTTCTCGGATCAGACTCGGCCATATTTTCCAGACATACGATCTGAGCCTCAAACTCCTCACACTCCCATAATGCCTCACTCCTCTTCAAACCCTCAGATCTCGTTTGCTGCCTTCCAGAACAGACAATATTTCCTTGCCTCGCTTAGATAAGTAGCAATTTTTATTACATTTAAATATTTTCTATCTCTAGTTGTCCTAGTTGTATTATAGTATTTTCTGTTATTTACATCTAGCCTCCCCTCCTGTTTTAGGCTTTTTTCCTATCAATAGTTTTTCTCTGGTGTTAGGGTCTGTTTCCTGCCCTCTGTCTATCCCTTCCTTTCCCCAATGTCTCTTTCTTGTCTTTGACTATAAGAACAAAAAAATAAAAAATAAAAAAAAAACTTTCCCGGTACTTTTTAGTTCTAAAATCTCTGTGTTTTTTGCCTGTAGAGAGTGTGCATATGTGAATGGCTTGTGTGAGTGCTAGCCAGCATGTCTGACAACCCGGAAAAGCCCTCTGGGTTTAAGAGGTGTGCCTCTTATGGGCATAAGATTCCAAGTTCTGATGCCCACAAGAGGTGTGTGTATTGCCTGGTTCCAGGGCAATTGAGTTTGCCATGTGACATCTGCTCAGCCTTCAATCCCCAGGCCCTCGCAGATCAGTGTAATAAGCTTATTCTATGAGGTTTTCTCTTGGCATCTGGAGCTCAGACCCCCATAGCCAAGAAGCGTGCTCCTTCTGTTTCTCCGGGGACCATGATTTCTGCTCCTGAAAAGAGAAGGAGGCTGTTGGATCCATCTTGTTCAGGTCTGTCGGGTTCTTGCTTCTCTCAGAATCCGAGAGGGCCCTCGTATTTGATGGAATCACCTTTGGCTAAGTTCACATTTCTGCTGGTTCCTCAGACCTCAGGTCTAAGTACCCAGTCGTACCCGATGAAGTCCATTCAGATCCACAGCTCCTCTTCTCAGGAGCGGACACCGAGTTAGGTTCACCCAGATCTGAGGTCTCAAAGCCACACTCTGATAGAGTAAAAATCCCTCCCCTGTCCGGACGGTCCAGCCTTGCATGTTGCCAGTTAGGACATCCCACTCGTCTGTTTCCTCCAGATCCTCTCGGCTGTCCCACTCCAATATTGATCGATAAATGAGAAGTTTCCTCAAAGTCCAGATCCAGCTGGGGATTTTGCCTTCTCTGACCCATGCTGGATCCATGAGAGCTCTGACCCCCATACCGCAGCCTCTTTCCTCCGATCTGACTTTCGGTTTCGGAGCTTCAGGGCCTGACACTCCTGAGTGGACTGGCGTCAGACCGCGGAATTGCATTTTCTTTGACCCCAACAGTGTCACTAACCAGCTCAGCTCCGATCCCTTCGGAGCTGAACAGGTTCTGGATCCAAGAGGTTGACGCAAAGTCCTCAAGGCCGATGTTGACTCCAACTTTTTCGGAGCTGTCGCTCCCCTGGGGGCATCAGCATTTGACCGTTCAGGGCCAGTACCTTCTGGAGATGTCGGATCCAGCATAACCTTGTTTTTCTCTCCTCTGGTGGCCTTGGTCTCTGGGGCAGGAGGGCAGGTCCTCTTGGCATTGTCATTCTTCCAGGTGGAAGAGAGGGCTTTCTGTACACCTAGAGACTTGTTTCCTCCTCCGCCAGGCCCTACCCAATCCCCTGAGGATCAGGACTTTGCTTCCTTTCATTAGATCCGTCAGCCCCTTTGGGAAAGCCTCCAGCCTGCCCCTCAGCAAGGGATCCCCCTGTCTTCCAAGTCCTTGCCCTAGTACCCCATGGAGGAAGTTTCTTGGTTTCTCGAAAGCATTGGTGCAAGAGGAAGCATCTAACACTCCCCTTTGGAGTCGCTGACTGTGGGCAGTGCTTTCAATGAAGGATCCTCCCAATCACCATCTGATGATATTTCCTTTGTGGCTATATCAGAAATTCTGAAGCAAGAGGGTGGATGGTCTTTCTAACCCCCTTCCTCGGAGGAGTCAGTGTTTCTGAAGGCATTCGAGACTGGCCCATCTACATTCTGGGTGACCACACACGAGCTCATTGACCCAATCATCCGCTGGGGTTGGAAGGAGTCTGACAGGACGGAACCAATGCCCAAACATGCAGACAAGTATCTTAACCACCCTGCAACCGCTCCTTTTGGAGTAAAGGTGATTAAGTTGATGCCACTGTGGTGTCAGCAGCCACCAAAAAGGAGCTCACTGAACAGAACTTCACTGTTCATCCCCCGAACAAGGAGTCTCAGGCTTTGGACAGGTATAGGAAGCACGTGTATGCCTCGGCCACCTTCTTGCTGAGAGGATTGAATTACTTGGCACATTTCACGTGCCTTCAGAGAGATTTGATTAAGGAAATCTCCACCTCTCTGATGCAGTCACTGTGTTGTTCCATGCTGTGGAAGGTACCTCACGAGTAGCTGGTTCAGGCATAGCCCTTAGGACTCAAACCTGGATGAGACTGTGCAGGTTTGCAGAACTCTTTAAGGCATCGTTCGTTAACTCCCCTTTTGATGGTTCCTCATTGTTTGGGACTTCAATTAAAGAGACTCTTATCCACAGCGAACAGGGAGGCAAGACTCTGTCTGCCATAGGGAACAAATTTTCTTCCCCCAACAGACCTTCTCCAGGAACCAACGGAGTGGGAAGAAGATGTGGTTTCGTAAATCCCAGGGGCCCTTTCCTGATTCGCAAAATGAATCCTCTTCCAGAGGCAGAGGGAAGGGATTTAATGGCAGACGCCGTCACAGAGGGAGAGGGGGGGGGGGCCGCAAAAAAAGTGCTTCAGAGAACCTTTCTCTGACAGGCCCTTCCAGCACTCCTGAAGCGCTGTTCGACTGTCCTATTCTGGAGCCAGTCGGGGGTAGATTTTCCTTGCACCCAGAATCCTGGACAAACATACTAAGTGACAACTGGGTATTAAATATCATTTCCAGAGGTTACTACATTCCTTTTTCCCCTTCCTCCTCCCAGTTCCAACAGGTATCTCCCCGACGTGCCACCCAGTCAGAGGAAGACTGCCTTTCTAGAAGTTCAAAAACTTCTAAACAAAAGAGTCATCCTGCGGGCCCCACCGAACACCAAGAGTGCGGAACTTACTCACAATTCTTTTTGGTGCCAAAGAAGACAGGGGACCTTTGATCCATCTTGGATCTGAGCAGTCTAAATTTGTTTATAAGGAAATCGAAGTTCCGCATGGTTATAGTAGAGTGCATTCTGCCTCTGTTGCGCAAGGACAATTGGATGAGCTGTGTAGATCTCCAGGATGCGTACTATCATATCAAAATAGACCTGTGCTCCAGGAGGTATCTGCGCTTCTGGCTAGGGGCCAGTCATTACCAGTTCAGAGCACTGCCCTTTGGCCTCACCCCTGCCCCCTGGGCGTTCACAAAATGCATGGCAATGGTTGCGGCCCACCTCCATCTGCAAGGATTCCAGATGTTTGCTTACCTAGACGATTAGCTCCTGATGGCACCCACAAGGCATCAACTTCTTCAGGCTATCCAGTTTTTATGTTACACCTCTTCCATTGCCTGGGGATCACTGTGAACATGGCAAAATCCAAGATGACTCCAGTACAGGCTATAGAATTCATAGGGATGCAACTAAACACAACAATGAAAATAGCAGCCCTTCTCCCTCAAAGAATTTTATCCCTGAGACAGCAGGTTCAACTTTTATTAGACAGCCCAACTGGTCCTCATGGTCCTGGGATCCATGTCAGCTGCCATTCTTTTGGTACCTCTGGCCAGGTTCTTCATGCGAGTTCTCCAGTGGACCTTAACGGTACAGTAGTCTGTTCAGTGCCATCTACTGTCAACTGCAGTCAGGCTCACTCTGATTTACAGGCACCATCTCTGATGGTGGACCCTTATGGATCACCTCCATCTCGGAAGACCATTCATTCTTCCCATTCCTATGGCCACGGTGACCACAGATACCTTCCTTTTGGGGTGGGGGGCATTTTCAGGGAAAGATGGTTCAAGGCATGTGGTCCTCGACAGATACCAAATTGCACATAAATGTTGTGGAGATCAGGGCGGTCTTTCTCACATTGCAAGCCTTTCAGGACTGCCTTCCTCTGGGAACAGTTGCAATTATGACAGGTAATATATTGGTGGTTTGGTACATCAGCAAGCAGGGGGGACCCGTTTGTACCCATTGTGCAGGGAGGCCATAAGGGTTTGGGAATGGGCGATTTTCTTCAAACCACATTCTCATTCCAACACACATCGTGGGGGAGTCCAGCATTCTAGTGGACAGACTGAGCATATCGATCTTAAGTCCACACAAGTAGTCCCTGAGCCAATCAGTAGCTGATCAGATATTCAGCCGTTGATATCAGCCTTACTGCAACCTTTTTGTCTCTCCCCTAAGCAACAAGTGCAGCAGGTACTTCACTCTGATCCCTCCTTTGGAGGAGTCAGCCAGGGATGCTCTAGTCCACAGTTGGCCCTCGGGTCTCATCTATGCTTACCCACCTATTCTCCTGATACTCATAGTTCTTCAGAAAACCAACAGGTTGAAAACCTATTTAATCCTTATTACCCCTTATTGGCATCACCGGGTATAGTTCCCCTTCCTACGGTCTCATTACAAGTATCCTCCATGGGTACTGGCCCAAACAGGATCTGATATCCCACCCGTCGGAATGCCAGATCCCCAGTCTATGGTCCCTCTAACTAACCGCTTGGTTTCTCCACTTCCAGTGATTTTTACAAAAGTCCAGGCTAGCTTCCCCGGTCCACAAATGTTTTCTTGCTTCTCAAAAGTCCTTCATCAAGAAAGTATATCGTAGCAAATGGAAGAGATTTTCTGTTTGAGCTTCACAAAGAAATATCAATCCATTTTCTGCTTTAGTCCCCGACATCTTGATGTTTTTTGCTTCACTCTTCCAGTTCTGAGCTAGTTTTTTCACCACCAAGTTGCAAATTGCACTGTCTTCAACTTCCATCTGGGGAGGAAGCAGCTAGTTTTCCTTTCTCTCTTTCCATGTCTAGGTTATGTCAGGCCTTTATGAAAAATATTTTTCACCTTTGTCCTTCGATTAAGGATCCCCCGCCCCCCTTGGGATCTCACTTTAGTGCTTCAAGGACTGACCCAGGAACTTTTCAAACCTGCTGGCTCATGTGACTTAAAATTTTTGTCATTGAAGATTTGCCTTTCTGGTAGCCATTACTTCAGCCAGAAGGGTGTCAGAATTGCAAGCCGTGTCTTCTCGACCACCATATATAACTGTCTTGCTTAGAACGAATCCTTCTTTCATCTTGAAAGTAGCTTCAGAGTCAAACAGCAGTCAGACTATTCACTTACTCATATTTTTTCCTAATCACTCCAATAAGGGAGAGAATATGCTACATTCCATGGATGTGTATAGACAGTTGCATTTTTACCTACATAGGACTAAAATCCCAGGAACTGGGACCAACTGTTCATTGCTTTTTCTCCAAATAACCAATCCATTTCTAAAATTACCTTAGCTAAATGGATTACGTTTTTTATTTTTACAGCCTATGCTCGACAAGGCAAACAACTTCCCCATCTGGTGAGAGCCTACTCTACCAGGTCCATATCTACTTCATCCGCTTTCTCTGCAGGAACTCCAGTTGATGAAATTTGCACTACAGCTACTTGGTCCACAGCTCACACTTTCATATCTCACTACAAGCTGGACATTGTTTCCAGGAACAGAACATCCTTTGGTTCCACGGTGCTCAGGCATATCCTTCCATAGGGTCCTCCCAGAATTTTGTAGCTGAGGACACTGACCCATTCGTGAGCTATAGTGAAACGGACATCAGATTAGAAGTTATTTCTTACCATAACTTGGCTTCTGTGTTGTCCTATTTCATTATGGATCACATCCCACCCTACTTCCCCTTTCCTTTTACGACTGAGAACGATATAGAGGCTGAGGGAACCCACTGCTTCGTAGTTTGGGCTCCTGTTGGCCGCTTTCTTTTCTATCTAGCTCTATTATTGGATAATTTTCAGGAAGGGGCAGCAAACTTGATCTGAGGATTTGGAGAGGAGTAAGGCATTGTGGGAGTGGGAGGAGTTTGAGGCTCGGATTGTATGTCTGGAAGATATGGCTGGGTCAGATCCGAGAATGGATTTGAAGACCCATTCGTGATGCATAGTGAAATAGACCACACAGATGCCAAGTTATGGAAAGTACATAACTTCTGTTTTCTCTGGAGAAGTTGTAATTATTTTATTTTTTGGCAAAGTGTTTTAAAGGGCTTTTTACATTTTTTTTTTCTGTGAAAAAGTGACTTTTAAAGGGTACATTTTTACCAACTTTTGCTGCTTGTTGTCCCTGGGAAGGAGGCACCATTTTTGCCTTGATCGTGGAACAAACTGTCAGTCTTACAGTTGGTCTTCCTTCCAGCCACAAAAGTAAAAAAATAAGCAAAAGCCACCATGGCAGATAACAATTTGCTTCAGCCACAGGTGGGTGACTCTGCTATGACCATTAGTTGTACCTCAGACCACTCATCTTTTATCCCAGTCCCACTTACAGCCACTGTGGACCCGGGGATTAGCCACATCCTGTGGGGCTTTTGGGGTTCCTTCACTGGGCAAGGAAGAGTCACTCTTGTTCGTTCTGGGAGAGAACATGGAAGTCTTCCCTGTTTTGTCAGAATGTTGTCCCCACCCTGGGGAAGCTGCTTCTGTCATTAGTAATGCTGTTAGCTTCATTTTCCCTACAAAGGAAACAGAAAACTAAACGTGTCTACTCATCCTCAGATTTCCTTGGACAGGAGTAATTTGCTGGGTCTGGCTCAGGGTTTAATTCAGGCTGTTGATCTTTATTAAATATTTTCTAGTTAAAAAAAGAGGGATACCTCTTTTCTTGAAGAGATTCAAGATTCTGAATCTGGACAGGAATATGAAGAGACAGATATAGAGTTTTCTCCTCATATTTCTGATTGAGACTCAGTGGAATCAGTTTCTGTTTCTCCTATCTTTCCCAAAGACTATTTCCAGAATAGCCCAGTGTTTTCAGTTGGAGAACACTAAGGTTTCCCAGTCCCTCAGAAAATTCTATGAGCTGTTACAGAAGGAATATCCAGAACCTTCACATATTCCTGTAGTTCTGTCATATGTAAAGGATGTGTGTATTTGTTTTACTGCCTGCAATTTTCCTGCGTCAGCTAGCTGCCCCTAAAAAGACAGATAGGATATAAAGTTCTTCAGTCTTTTCATGTTTTTATACACTCTTCCCAAACCTGACTGCAGCTATAGCTTTAGTTAATCATACTGTTGCTAAACATTTCCTATTCTTTCTGATAAGAATATGAAGATCCTTGCTAAGTTTGGAAAAAAAGTGTATGCTTCTATAACTTTGATTTTCAGAATTTTGAATTGTCAGGCTTGTATGTTAATGTTTGTTCTGACTAATTGTGAACATATAAGAACAGTATTCAAAATGAAATGCTGTACAACAGTGGCCAATGAAGTAAAGTTCTCTTGGAGAATAGTGTGGTTAAATGATATAAAACTTTTAAAGGTACAACATATATAGCACAAATTTCCAGTACTTCAATTAAATTCACTTACAAGATATTCACTCTGTGAATGCAGTTATACTATAGCGAAATGATGGCTCCAAAGTGTCCAGTCTTATGATGGCTCCAAAGTATCCAGTCTTTTTAGTCTGATATACAAAGTATCCACACTGAAGATGTAGTAACTGCTGTGTGACTGTGATGAACTGTGATAACAGCTTAACCAGTCTAATAGATCAAATAAGAGCTTCTAGCTTTAATGGCAGTTAAAATCCTTTTATTGTAGAAAAAGTTAAAATCTTCATGTCAAGTTAAAATCTTGACGATCTGAAGAAGATACCGAAAGCACTTATCGTTTGGAATACAGAGGAACTGTTTTATTCTACATCAAGATTTTAACTTGACATGAAGATTTTAACTTTTTCTACAATAAAAGGATTTTAACTGCCATTAAAGCTAGAAGCTCTTATTTGATCTGTTAGACTGGTTAAGCTGTTATCACAGTTCATCACAGTCACACAGCAGCTACTACATCTTCAGTGAGATACTTTGTTTCATCACTAAAAAAAGACTGATACTTGGAGCCATCATAAAGACTGGACATTGGAGCCATCATTTCGCTTATAGTATAAGAATATCTTGTAAGTGAATTTAATTAAAGTACTGGAAATTTGTGTGGTGGTGGGTGGTGGTAGCGTTGTGCCTCATAGCAAGACGCTCTCCGCTCGATTCTCAGCTAGAGCGTCTTCTGTGTGGAGGCATATGTGAAGGGTGCCTTCCGTTGAAGGTTTGTCGCCAGGGCTGGTAACCCGGTACATAAAAATCCACTACCAATCATTAGCGGACTGGAGTTCGAAAAGCTGAAAGACACAAACAAACTGGAAATTTGTGCTATATATGTTGTACCTTTAAAAGATTTATATCATTTAACCACACTACCTATTCTCCAAGAGAACTTTACTTCATTGGCCATTGTTGTACAGCGTTTCATTTTGAATATTGTTACTTGTTACTGATAACTGTACTTTAGCGTTAGGGGGTACGCTTTCTTAATTGTGAACATATGGGGAATGTTTTGGCTGTAGTTTCTTCTTGTGAGGGAAAATCTGCTTTAAATAATTTAGTTACTTGTTCAAGTCTTCCTCAGGAAAAAATAGAGTTGAATCTATATCTTTTTCTTTTCCTGTCAGACTTCAGTCACTGTGAGGGGACACCTCAGGATTTTGGGTCTCATGGCATCAGTGATTCTTATGGATACCCCTGGCAAAACTTCTCATGAGAAAGATTCAGTGCTATCTGAAGTCATTTTTTTTCCCAGCACCAACATCCTTGGTCTTTTTAAGTCCCAGTGCGGGGATTGTCAGAAGAGAAATCACTTGGTGGAGACAGCAAATATCCTCATATCCAGGTTTGCCCTTCTCCCTCCTGTTCCAAAGCGGCCAGTCTCTAAAGACACTCCGACTTTGCTTGAGGAGCAGTTTCAATAGGGATAAAAGTGCAAGGTGTGTGGTACACCAAGAGCAGATGCAAGTACACCCTGATCAAGCCACATAACTCTCTGAATGGTCCCCAGGATCTCTTCAAGTTGTTACAGACAATACCACAGTTGTATGTTACATCAACAAGTAATGGGGTGCCAGTTTGTAGCCATGTTAGATTGGGTTTCACAGCACAGTCTCACTCTGCAAGTATCCTGCATCCCATCAGAGCAAAATTGTTTGGAAAGACAACTAGATCAGGGGATCTTCCAAGATTTTATCTATGGGGAGTTGCTCAGGTAGAACTGTGTGCCTCCCCTCTAATCATATGATACACCACGACGCCAGTCATCTTCATTTGACTGCTTGGTTGATAGAGTTTTAATTCTGTTTAGGCACCTGTTTATTGAGTACATGCAGCAGATACTAATGGAGGAAAGAAAGCCTGCCACTAGAAAATCATTTATTAGCAAATGTAAAAGATTTTCTAGTTGGTGTCAACAACATAACCAACATCCAGTCAGGGCTATAGGTCTTATGGTTTTACAATACTTATGTGAGTTACTATCTTGTGGCCTTTCTTACTCCTTAATCAAGGTTCATTTATTAGCCATTTCAGTATGCCTGACCATAGATCCTCCTCTTTTAGATCTTAATTTTATGTTAGAGAAGCCAACACTTGTGCCATTTGAACCAGCTACCCTGGCTGACTTGACATTCTTAACATGGAAAACAGTTTTACTAGTTTCTCTGAACTCTGCAATAAGGGTATCTGAGTGGCAAGCTCTTATGGTGAACCAACCGTACCTCTTTTTCCACACTCAAGTACTATTTTGACTGAAGTAAATCTTTCACCTCTTCAGATCAATTGCTCAGTTCCTGTGAAGGTAAGAAGGGACAGCCTTTGCAAAGCAGACTATTTCTAATAGGTTTTCACATTTGTTATAGAGACCGTAACAAAACTGTTCCAGACAGGGTCAAGGCCTAATCTGTCAGAGTCATGTGTGACGACCCACCACTGGACCAGTAATCAAGGAGCCTCAATCATCACCACTGGCACCAGTGGAGGACGTACACTGAAAGGATGACAAGGTGCACACACAGTATTTCCAAATGCAGCTCTCTGCATCAAGTGCAGTTTCCCTTAAGAGCACACAGAGACCACAGTCAGTCCGGGGCTGGTTTCTCCATCTTTCTCCAGATCCCCAGTAAGACTCCCCACTGGCACACGTATAGAGTTGAGATCTCAACTGAGTGGCCAAGCCTCCAGCACCCTCTGTCTCTAACCAGTGCTTCATGTCCCTGCCCAAGTAACTGACACACACACTCTTTGAGGTTTGATTTATACACACACACACACACACACACACACACACACACACACACACACACACACACACCTGGGAAAGGCTAGCACAGGTTTATTAGTTATGCCCCCTTTTGCCCAGACTATAAGGTAGTTGATGTTCATCATGTTACACTGCTGCAGTCATTTCACTTGGGTTATCCTGCCGTCAGGCGGTTCCCCAGTCGGCCTGAGTTCCAAAGTCTTGGTCTGGCGTTGGTTGCTGTTGCCTCCTTCCTGACATCAGTGCGACAAGGGTATACAAGATGCAGCCGACGCCATTTTCTTCAATCTTTCTTGCCGTGCGGTGCCCGAAGCAAAAGCAGTTCGCAAGTGCCGGTCGGCCGACTCCTGAGATTTTCATTCTGAATCCAGAATCGAAGTCTTCTACAAAGCTAAGTACCCCGTTGGGGAAAATTTTTCTTGCGCAGACCAATGTCAGTAAAAGTTATAACTGTATTTCTTGTGGGAAGCAAATACCTCATAAGGATTTCCATTCCTATTGTATCCCATGCCTAGGCCCAGACCACAACGTCACTGGTTGTTGGTTTTGTGCTAGGTTTAACGAGCGCACTATTAAACGTCGGTTTGATTTTGCCCGACATTATTTTGGCAGAAAATTCAATTACACCATGCCGTTGGAACTCGACAAGGACAGGTATCTGAGGCCGTCGCTGGTTCTCCGGTTTTCAGGCTTCTGCAGAACCACAGGCTGCCTCCGACTCCCATGTGGAGCTGGCAAGTTTTCAGCCTACGAAACTAACCCTTCAGAGGGAACCAAGTAGCTGAGCAATCCACAGTTTCAGAGGGTGTTTTCAGACCTACTCAGTTAAGCATTAAACCCTCTGCTAAGTCTAGCCTCCCTTAAAAACAAATCAGGACAGGCCTCCATGCTTAAGAAACAAATGCTCAAAATGGCGAAGACCTTATCACCCGGGGTCCCATCCCCTCCTGATAAAAGGCCCAGACAGGATGCAGACTATGAGTCATCCGACCAGGTGTCCATTTCTTCAGATTCATCCTGAGACCTAGGATATTCTTTGAGGATTCTGATGCTGAGGAATCAGTTCCATCAGCCTCTTTACCTGAGGACTAAACCTTACATACCATGAGGGAGCATTTCCATTGGGAAGGCCAGGATTACTCAGAATCCAAGAAAAGGCTCAGGGACTTCCTTTTATTACCTCAACACAGACCCCTTGCTATTCCGCCAGTGTTAGATATTGTGGATGATGTGTATACTGAATCCAGCTTAAATCCTGACTCCTTACCTCCAGCCCCAGTTAAGACTGACAGCTATTACAGAGTCCCTGACTCACACAAATTTCTGTATAAAAGCCCTGTTGCTGACCCTGAAACTATTTCTCAGGGACCCAAAGGGATTAAGGCCTCATCAGCAAAAAACCCAGTTCCCTCTGACAGAGATTCCAGAGCAGTAGACAGATGGGGAAAGAAAGTATATATGTCTGCAACTTTAGCAATGAGAGCCTTAAATTGCCAGTTTCACATGCTAAAATATCAGCAATTTTTGATGTCTCAGTTGAAACAAAAAAATGCTTCCAGATTCAGATCCTCCTAATTTTAAAGAAATGCAGGATTTATTGCATGCACCTGAACAAGTGGGAAAACATACTTTGCAATGTGGTTTTGATTCTTTAGAGGCCTCCTGTAGAGAAGCAGTTACAGGCTCTGTCATTAGAAGGCATGCTTGGTTAAAAGAACATACTTTACCAGATCATGTTAAAGCAAAATTATTGGATGCACCTTTGCAGCGGGATGTGTTATTTGGAGTTAAAGCAGAAGAGGTATTAAAGAAGATGGAGGATAAGGCAAAATCTATGCAAACGGTGAAGGATTTCTTACAGGTTCAGCCTCCTCGATTTAGCATTGGCCAACTAAGAATTGGTCCTTTCCAGTTACAGACAGACCTCAAAGGGCAGATACAAGGTCAACCACAAGGTCCTTACAGGCCTCGACAGTGGGGTGCACCAGGCCAGAAGGAAGACAGGCGCATCCTCAATGACTTCCCACTACAGCTGCCAAACAGCTCTCTCTTGGCAGCCCCCTTAGGAGGAAAACTGACACTTTTCTATCACAGTTGGCATTGGATCACCAAAGACAAATGGGTTCTCAACGTTGTATCTCAAGGTTACAGCTTCCACTTTCACACTCTGCCAAGGTTAAAAGGAATGCCAAATCTGCCACCTAATCAATGGGCAGAGGCTCAAAAACAAATTACAGCACTTATGGACATGAGAGCTATTCAAAAGGTACCACCACTGGAGCAAGGACAAGGATTTTACTCAAGACTCTTTCTAGTTCCCAGAAAGGACAAAGCCTGGAGGCCCATTCTGGATCTTTCTTCTCTAAACACTTACCTGGATGTTCCGAAATTCAAAATGTTGACACTACAGCAGCTTCTTCCCATGCTGGGCAAGAAAGTTTGGCTCGTGAACTTGGACCTGAAGGAGGCATACCTGCATGTCCCTATCAGACAAAACTGCAGAAGATACCTCAGATTCATAGCTGGTTCAATGCACTATCAATTCTCTGCACTGCCCTTTGGCTTATCTACTGTGCCCAGGGTCTTCACAAAGTGCCTGGCACCAGTAATTGCATTTTGCAGACAGAAAGGAATTCAAATTTATCCGTACCTGGACGACTGCCTGATTCAAGCAGTGAGCAAGGACATTCTTCTAAAGCATCTGGTGTTCGTAAAAAAGTTAAGTTGCCTGGCGTACACAGTAAACAAAAAGAAATCAAAACTAGTGCCCTCATAACAGGTAATATTCCTGGGTGCCAGCTTGAACACAATGGCCCAGATGGCTTATCTCACGCCAGACAAGAAGGACAACTGACTCAATGCTTTCAATTGATGGCAAAAAAGACCCAACTCCCTGCAAGAAAAATTCTGCAGGCCTTGGGTTACATGGCATCTTGCATACTACTAATTCCATATGCCAGCCTGCATATGAGGAAACTACAGTGGTACCTAAAGAGTGTATGGTCTCAACACTGTCAAAGTTTGGAAACAGTTATACCAGTAATTCCTTGCCTTCAACAGGAGTTTCGATGGTGGGCTCAAGCTTGTCACCTCAACAAGGGACAGCCTTTCACTCAACCCACAGCCAGGCAAACACTGACAACAGATGCATAAGATTACGCCTGGGGAGCACACATGGCAGGAAAATGTATTCAGGGCGAGTGGCCCGCAGAACAAAGGCATCTTCACATCAATCAAAAAGAGATGCTAGCTGTAGAAAATGCCCTTATAGCTTTCATGGATCTGCTGCATCCAGGGCAACTATTACTAAAGACAGACAACACCACAGTTATGTGGTACATAAACAAGCAAGGGGGCACACACTCCTACCCCCTCTGCAGACAAGCCATGAACTTGTGGAACACAGCTCTAGACTACCAAGTTCATCTGCAAGCACAATTCCTGCCAGAAGAGAAAAACACGCTGGCAGACGACTTAAGCAGAAACATCATGGATCCCCACGAATGGGAATTGAATCCACAAATATTCAGAATGATAACACAGAAATGGTAGAGCCCGGACATAGATCTGTTTGCATCCCCAATGAATTGCCAGCTACAGTAATTCTGCACAAGGAGTTACCATCCACAAGCATGGAAAGTGGATGCCCTCTCATTCAGCTGGAGAAACCTACAAGTATACGCTTTCCCTCCTCTACCTCTCCTTCCAAAGGTACTCATAAAAGCCAAGCAAGAAGAGCCAAAGATGATCCGCACTGGTACCCAATCTTAAAGAACTTAGCACAAGAACCACCCTGGATTTTGCCTCAAATCCCACATCTGCTGACTCAGCACAACAATCAGATACTTCACAGCCAGCTAAAGACCTTAAACCTAGCTGCATGGAAAATTCCTTAGTCAAGCAAGCAATGCCTCTCTCCAAAGCTGTTATGGGTGTCATTCTGGAGGCCAGAAGTCCTAGTACCAGGAAAGCCTATTCGGATAAATGGAAGAGATTCTGTGCCTGGAACCAGGCTCACAGCCTTGACCCTCTTGTCCCAAACATTCTTCAGATACTATAATATTTAACTGAGATGCTGGACAAGGGCCTCTCCTTTTCATCCATCAAGATCCATGCCTCTGCCATTTCTGCTCATTACAACACGTATTCACCAGTTTTCTCTAATCCTTTGCTAAAACAGTACCTCAGAGGGGTAAAAACTTAAGACCGCCCCGTAGAGCACCTACTCCAACTTGGGACCTCAACTTTGTTTTGGAAAAATTAACTTTACCTCCTTTTGAGCCAGCTAACACAGCAGAATTAAAATATATCTCTTGGAAAACTGCTCTGCGACTGGCAATAACATCAGCACAAAGAGTTTCAGAATTACAGGCACTAATGGCAGTGGAACCTTTCCTCATTTTCCCCCAGGACAGGGTGTCTTTAAGAACTAACCCTATGTTTATGCCAAAGGTGGTATAAAGTGTGGCTCTAAACCAAACTATTCACTTGCCAACTTTTTATCCAAAACCACAGAATAAAGAGGAGAGACTACTGCATTCTTTGGACATTCACAGGCAGTTACGCTTCTACTTGGACAAAACCAAAGCTTTCAGAAAATCTGAGCAATTATTGGTAGCATATGCTGCAGGAGCACAGGGAAAAGACATTTCAAAACAGACTATTTCAAAATGGATAGGACATTGTGTACATTTCTGCTATACACACCATGGGAAACATGTACCTAGCAGCATTAGATCTCACTCCACCAGGGCAACAGCCACTTCAACTGCCTACCTCAGAGGAGTACTTACCAAGGATATTTTGGAAGCAGCAACATGGAGTTCTGTGCATACCTTCACCAAGCAGTACCATTTGCCTTTATACTCCAAATCCAGAGCTGGCTTCACCACTGCTTTGCTGCAGGGCCTTATAGCCACCCCTAATGCCTTATAGAACCAGCCACCTTACCTCAGCTTTGGGATTCCACCCAAGTGTAATGACTGCAGCAGTGTAACACGATGAACATAGTACAGTTTTGTACCTACCATAAATGTAGATGTTCGAGTGTAAACACTGCTGCAGTCCAGGTTACCCTCCCTCCTTCCCCTCTTACTTGTTGGTACGTACCTATGTCTTCTACCCTTCACTACCTATGGGGAGTATTTGCTGGTAACTGAAAGTTGTTGTTTGCTTTTCTTATGTATACTTTACTAGCAATTTGAATTGCCTACCTATTTGGGGGCACCTGACATCTGGGGCAAGAAAAACTGAAGAAAATGGTGTCGGCTGCATCTTGTATACACCTGTCGCACTGACGTCAGGGAGGAGGCGACAGCAACCGATGCCGGACCAAGACTTTGGAACTCAGGCCGACTGGGGAACCACCTGACAGCAGGATAACTCAAGTGTAATGACTGCAGCAATGTTTACACTCGAACATCTACATTTATGGTAGGTACAAAACTGTACTTTACTGCCACCAGCCAACTCCTTATCAGCTACTTTAAGGCCCTTAACAAAGGGTGCCCAGTCTTACTGTGTAATGTTACTATTAATACAAATGGTAGTTTGATCAAAAGCAAGGCTATTACGAGTGGCCTTTACAGTGTCACCAAATAAATATGCAAGTACTCTCAGAACTTACATATCTCTACACAGATCAGCCACAATGAAAGGTTTAAATATATTTAATAATAAATAAAAAAGAACAAGAAAATACACAGTATATATTCACAGTGACATCAGAGTTTCACAGGAAATATTTAAAACAACATTGCAGGACAGTCTCAAATAAATAAGGAAAAATATCTAAACTAAGCTCCACTATATTCCTGACTGAATCTAAGAGAATTATTATATCCTCGTTAAGTTACTTAAGAGCAAGGCAGATGTGGTGAGAGGATCTTGTAGTTGTCAGGTCAAAGACAGGATACAGAATGCTGTGTCTCTCTAAGAGACTTCTTAAATTAATATCTCAAATATCACTGCTGGGATAGCTTGCAGAATGACATCATTTCTTGTCATCTGACTATCTCAGGTGAAACCTCCACTGCTGGAAGCTAGAAGTATTTAGCATTTAGCTGTGAAAATACATAGACCTCAGATCTTTGGCAGATGCTTGAAGTCATAAAACATCTGCATTTGCTTCATGATTTCAGAGGTAGTAATTAGTTTACTCCAAAGTCAATAGAGAAAGTTCCTCAGCACAGACATTGTCTCTGTACCTGCCATAAAGTAATTTAATTTTAGCTATATTTCTGAAGTTAACCTCCTGTATTCCGGTTTTCACTGTTAAAATGTATACGTTTAAACGGTTACAATAGCACATGTACATTTCTGTTCTATTCCAGTAGGGCACGCTGTGGTTACAGTTTAAGCACAAACACTTTATAAAATATACTTTCAACACATGTCTGTACAAACCTAGTTTGATGTACACATGACATACAGTTCTAATACATTTGTAACACAAGCATCGTACAGAAATCATTTCGATATTCACCAATGACATGTAATTATTTACAAAATTCCAGGTAGTGAAGCTGGTAGTAGCTCCATTTGTCACACCATGGCATTGTTTTTTGGAAAATGCTGGTTTCTAGAAGTATTCCAGGAACAGCAACTTGTTCTTCTGTACATACTTTTACAAGACACTAGAAACTTGATTCCTTCTCTAGATCTGGATCAGGCTTTGCTAGGGCCATTCTCCAGGGGATCTTGGACTCTTTTAATTCCACCTCCCAGAATTTGAAAGCTATGGTAATCTACCCATATAGCTTAGGCTACTGCAGCACTAACCAGCATGAAGAACATACTACAGTTGTGTAAGTAAATGTACCATATCAGTAGATGCTTGAATGACCACTGCTGCAGTAGTTGGTCCCTCCCTCCATCCCCCTTGTTTCATGGTGTGCTGTTTTTGCCAGGGTGTGGACTTGTAATTGTTATTGTTCCTAACACTGATCTTTTAGGGCTCAGCCTCCCCCTCTGCTGGCATGAAAGCTTTGAAGGGTTAGTCAGCTCACCTCAAGCTAACACTTTGGGCTTGTGGAAGGTACCCTGAAGCTTTGAAAACTGGCCATCTGTTACATCCTTGCGTCATATAACCCATATAGCTTAGGATACTGCAGCAGTGATCATTTGAAGATTTACACAACTGTATTTTTCCTATTATTCCAACTGCTAGTATACAATGTCTAAAACTGTTGACAAGAGTTTTCTAGAACCTACTATTTCAAAAATTGTTTTGAAAGAGCCTGTCTCTCAGACAATAAGGAACTGGCCAAAAGTCATGCGGTTGTGGAATCTTCTGCCTGTATTTACTGTTATTGAGTCTCATCGTGGAGACTTCAAGCCAAATAAACCCAGGTTCTCTCATTCACCAGACTTGAGTTTTCAATTCTGATAGTCCAACTGGGGGTGTTGTAAGAGTTCAAGAAAGGAGATATCAAGCCACTTGTCCTCTTCCGTCTGACTTAGGTCATATGGAGACTTTCAGCTTTCCACCTGGAGATTCTTCTTTAGGTAATGCAGCTGTAGCCAGTTCCTGAGTTCTGTTTATAGCTTCTTTTTTCAGCCAGGTTTGGTGCCAGGATTTTTGAGCCTTGAGCCCCTCAGTATTCCATTGTTCCAACACCACCGACTCCAGCGCAATTCCACATTTTCACTACCAATTAGCCATTGTCAAGCTCTTTCTTATAAGACATTTAAGACAGTTTATGGATTTCCTTTTCCAGAGTCATTCCAGTGGCAGGCCTAGTCATTATCAGTGGACTGGCAGAGTTCTTCACAGAGGTCTTCAGTTACAATCAGATAACGTTTGTACTCCTATGGCTTAGAGCCTTTACCAGGAATGCCAAGAAATAGGCTTTAGAAGGCAGAACTCACAGAATACCTTTTGAATTTTGCAGCTGAAGCCTTTCTTGAGGAAAAAGGGACTAATCCCCCATCCCCTGAAGAACATAGGTTTGAGGAAATTTGCACTTAATGCCACAAAACTTGGAAGTGTTCACCTGAGTCAGCCTTATGCTTCTAGGAAGTTTGAGTTGTTATACAAGGTATCACATACTCATAAGTATTTGTTTTCAAATCCTAAAGCAGACTTAGCTGTGATTTCTTTATCTAAGACTACTTTTGTAAAATAGTTTACTGCTCCAAACTCTATTCCTTTTGACAACTTTGGGAAGGCAGTGGATAAGTTGGGGAACAACATTTATTCCCTAGAATGTTTTGACTATCAGGATTTTAAACTGCCAAGCTTGCATGCTAAAATTTTTTTCTGTTAACCTTCGCTCTTTTGAGGTAAAAAACAATTCTTGACTGTGTCTATTATATCTGCTACTTAAGTGACTGAGCACATTTTGAAGTATGCTTAGGAATTTACTGATTGCTCTTCTAAAGTTGCTGCTTTTGGGTTGGTATTGAGAAGTCTAGCTTGGTTTCATCGTCAGTCTTCCCGAAGAAGTTAGAACTGACATTTTAAATTCTCATTTAGATAAGGAGTTTCTTTTTGGTCCTTCTGCTTCTGAGGTGATAAAGAATGTGTGATGAAAGGAGAACTTAAATACAAAGAATGACTCAAATTTTCAGCCTTCTTTTTTCAAAGGAAATAGTGTTTTCTTTTCTGCCTAAGCTCCCGTTTTTAATAAGCCATTTAAGCAGCAAGGTGCCTGCCAACAGAATTTTAATACACAATGGTAAAGATGCTATAAAAAGAAAGGAAGAGCCTCAAAAAGCCAAGTATAGTCCTCTCAGTCAGCATGACTGTCTGTCAGTTCAAGCTCTTCTCCCCTCCCACCCTGACAACCTATCCATCTCTCTGGGACTTCATCTTCCTTAATGGCACCAGCTGGTTACACACAGGTGGATCCTGATGAATTGGTCCAGAGATTTTCTTCAGCCATGCCCTGGGTTAAGAGGCACATTGAAATACAAAATAAGTGTCACATTTTAAACTGGATTACAAGCAGCCAGCAAAAGTTAATGCAGAGTAGACCACCTTACCCTTAACATGCATCAGTAATTGCACCACACCCTAAGCTACATCTCAGGCCAAGAGATTCCTTCACATACATATACATGTAGAACATTTCAAACTTTTCAAACCTGTTAAATTAGGTTACAGAAACAAGAAAAGTGCAGGTTAAAAGGGAACATAATTAAGAATACAGTAGAAATGTAATAGTGTAATCAAACGTATATATTATTGCTGTGTCACGCTATGTATAATGTCACAAATTTTGTTACGTGGCCAGGTCCCATAAGAAATATTAAGAATGAATGTAACCTACTGTCACTCCAGCTAATGTTGCAGACATGTTAGTATAAGCAAGTTTATCAACCTAGCAGTTTAAAATCAGCTGCAGCTGATGTACTTTTTTTCCGTTTCTCAAGCATTGGGTCTCAGATTTGACCTCGGCCACTTCATTGAACTTTGGCTCCGTAGCTCAAGCTCCTCCCCTTACCTATATTCCTCTCTTCTCCTGAATAACCTCAGATTTCATGTGTCACTTTAAAGTTTAGATGTGGGCAAAAGTAGCTTGAGTAGTTTGTAGGATAGATAAGTAATTTCCTTTTTCATCTTGGTCAGTTTTCTTATTGCCACTCCTTCCCATTCCTTGTTTTTATGTATGTATATATATATATATATATATATATATATATATATATATATATGTATACACACACATTTATCTGTTTATATATAAAGATGATTTGATTTTTTTTTTCATGTTTCTTATTTCCTTCTCTTCTTGTCAGGTAGGATGGGAAGACATTGTCTGCTGTAAGAATATGTTTTTCTACCCCTCAAAGGACTTTCTCTACCCCTCAAAGGACTTTCTTCTGGAACCAGAGAGAAGGCAGAAAAATATGGTTCTGAAAGATGCAAGGATCTTCCAGACAGAAGGAGGGAACTCTAATGAAAGATGTTGCCCTGTGACAGAGGTGGCCTGCAACATCAGGGCTTCAGAGGTCCCTTTTCTGAGAAGCCCTTCCATTGCTGCTGAAGGGTTGCCTGACTGCTGCACTCTTGAAAGTAGTCAGAGTGTGTTTATTTCAGCACCCCAAAACCTGGACAGCCATTATCAAAGATACACAAGTGCACAGAATAATATCCAGAGGTTATTACATATTATTTTTCCTTTACCTCCCCAAATGTCCAAAAGAATTCTTGACATTCCACCCAGTCAGAGGAAAGCAACAACCATAGAAATAGAAAAGCTGTTGAGAAAAAGGGTCATCCAAGTGGTTCCCACAGACCAACAAAAACCCACAACTTATTCAGGATTCTTTTTAGTGCCAAACAAGACAAGGAATCTAAGACCAATTTTGGATGTCAGCAATCTAAATCAATTTGTGAAACACTTGAAGTTATAGATGGTTGTGATTCAGTCCATTCTGACAGTGTTGTGAAAAGGTGATTAGATGTATTCTATAGATCTCCAGTATACATACTACCATATCAAGATACATAGACATTACAGGAGTTACCTACGCTTCTGCCTGGGAGCTAGTCACTATCAGTTCAGAGCCCAATCCTGTGGTTTCACCACTGCCTCCAGTGTGTTCACCAAGTGCATGGCAGTGGTCGCAGCTCACTTGAGACTGCATAGATTCTAGTTGTTTTCTTACCTAGATGACTGGCTCCTCTGTGCCTCTACCAAACCTCTACTGATTCAGGGCAGGGAGTACTTGCTCCATCTATGTCTTCAAATGGGCATCACAGTGAACTACACCAAGTCTCACCTCTCCTCTACAAAAGCCCTGGAATTCATTGGTGCTTGTCTGGATACAATGAAACAGATAGCAAGCTTAACAGAGATAAGGTTAAGCAACCTACAGGAGCAAGCATTGCACATCCTCTCTTTTCCCTCCCCTTTAGCCACACTGGTATTACTGATTCCCAGAACAATGGCAGCCTCAATATATTTGGTACCTTTAGCAAAATTGTGCATGATGGTAATGCAATGGACCTTTGCAGTACAGTGGTCAGTAGGACTTCACCCTCTTACTGCATCTATTTAAATTACAAATATTTGCAAACAGCACATAACATGGTGGATTTTTTAGGTTCATAGGTTCATAGATTAGTACTAGGCTAACTGCTTCTGTGGGCTATTATTAACCTAGCCAGTTACCCCATATGAAAATAAATCTCTGCACCATGTGTATGTAAGGTAAACACCTCAACCATTATGCCAACCTCCCACCCCACAGAAGAAGTTTCTCTGGGCCACCTTTTTTGTTGTTCCTGCTCTAAAAGCAACATGTGACAGTGGATGTCTCCCAAATTGTGTGTGTGTGTGTGTGTGTGTGTGTGTGTGTGTTGGGGACAGTCCAAGGCACATGGTGTTAGTTAAAGGTCAGTCTTCACATCAATATCCTAGAAATGAGAGCAGTCCTATTGGTGTTGCAGGTGTTTCAAGTTGTTCTCCCTCTAGGGATGGTTGCTTTTCAGACAGACAGACAAACAGCATGTTGGTGGTCTGGTACATCAACAAGTACAGGTGAACATTAGTCCTATCGCCTCTTTCAAGAACCAGTGAGAATTTGGCAATTGGCGATCTCTTCTGGCTACTTTCCGTTGGCTAGACATATTTTGGGGAAGTCCAACGTGCTAGCAGACTAATCGAACAGGTCCATATTACTTCCTCACAAGTGGCCTCTGAATTAGTTGCTGGCGGAAATGATATTTCATCAATGGGGCCAACCATCCTGTGACCTGTCACTCGCCTCTCTCTAACATAGATGACAAGCAGGCGAGGTATTTCGTTTAGATGCTTTAATACATAAAAACACATCAGGGTGAATAGCAGCATCATAAAATACGAACAAACTAGTTAACAGACAGACCTTACATACATACATGCTTGCATCTCAACAGCTTACTACAAAATGGCAGTCAGGCTTGCATGTGCTCAACATTTATACACTTGTGCAAGCCCTTGGATAGCTTCTTAAAGGTATACACATGCACACACACAGACACACACACACACATTGATCTATATCCTCCCTCTTAAAAAGATTGCCCTTTGTAAAAGCAACATTAGAGTTAGACATTCATTACTATAGCCATTAGAAACAAAACACTGTTAATGTCCAAGTTGCTTCATGTCTGCTACAGGGTTTAGAGATGCAACCATATTTCATAGCATAACAGTCTGGACTAAATTTAGCAACAGCGACAGTCTTCAGTGCAGAACTCGTATCAGAAACTTCTGGATTCATCACAGGAACGGGAATGTCCTCTGGAACTTCCTCAGGAATTGGAATAGCAGACTACTCACTCATGGGACAAAGAGTCTTTCTTACGGTTTGTGTGCTGTGATATAGGCTCAGACACTGGTCTCAAATGTTTACGATTCTGCCTAAAGACTTCTCCTTGTGATTCCACAATATATGATCTTGGCTCTTTCACGGCACCAGTTTGATCATAACCTTTGGATGTCTGCATCCTTACTACTTCTTCTTCTCGTAATGGATTGAGCAATTTACTGGGCTTATCATAGTAGGACTTCTGGGTTAAACGTTTCTTCAACGCATTGGTTTTCATTGACCTGTTGTTCTTGACACATGGAACCAATATTTGACTACTGATTGGTAAGGTGGATGTTTTTCTTGTTTCACTGCTGCAGTCGTCACATTTGGGTAATCCCTGCTGGGGTAGCTCTCGGCCAACCTGAATACCAGAGATTTAGTATTTCTGCATCAGTTGCTGTCACTTAAAGACTGACGTCAGGTCATCAGTGGTGTAAAGGAAGGCAGCCAACGCCATTGCATCAGTCTTTCTTTGTGGAGCCCGAAGCAGAAGCAGTTCACACGATTTTGACTACTGATTGGTAATGTGGTTCTGGTTTGTCTTGACAAAATTTTCTGAGCAGGTGAACCAAGATGTTTACCATGAGGAACATTTCTGAGATTCAAGAATTTCAGGAAAACATCACTATTATATCATTTTGACTTCTCAAGTAATTGTTTTGCATTTTGAACTGCATGTTCTGCCAAACTATTGGACTGCAGGTACTCAGGGCTTCTTGTGACATAAGTAAAGTCCCAATGTTCTTCGTGTTTCACTGTTGCAGTCATTACATTTGGGTAATCTGCTTGCAGGTTGCCTTCAGACGGCCTGATTAACAAAGTCTTGGGTCCTGCGTCGGTTGCTGTCCCTTCTTCCATGACGTCAGGTTGTCAGGGGTATAAAACATGCAGCCGACGCCATTACATCCGTCTTTATTGCCGTGCGGTGCCCGAAGCAGAAGCATTTCGCAAGTGCTGGTCGGCCAACTCTTAAAATCTTTGTTTTTGAATTTCAGAACCAAAGTCTTCAACTTAAAGCGAAGTACCCTGTTGGGGAAACTTTTTCTTGCTCCTTACTGATGTCAGTAAAAGTTAATAATTGCATTACTTGTGGAAAGCAACTACCTCATAAAGATTTTCATTTGTACTTTATTCCTTGTCTAGGCCCTGACCCCGACGTACCTTGCTGTTGGTTTTGTGCTTTATTTAATCAGCGCACTATCTGTCGTTGGTATATTTGTGCCTCTAAATATTTCGGTTCTCGGTTTAATTATCCAGAAATGTTGTCGGTTAGCCATCCGACTACTTGGATTCCGAAAAAACGCAAAGATAAAGACAAAGACAGGCCTCCGAGGTCCAAAACTGCCGACGACACCTCCCCTAAACCAGTCGCCAGTTCGCCGGTACTCAGTGAGGTGCTTTTGCAGCCCCCGATACCCGCTAGTTTTGATTCGCAGGCCTCTACTGAGACCCATTCAGAGTCCGGTATGCCACGAGATACTTCAACTATGGAACCCGTGGAGGTCTCTACCTTGGATGAGTCCGGAGCTGCTGTGCAGGCACCAGCTTCTGAGGGTGTAATTAGGCCTACGGACTTGCATATTAAATCAATGCCTCCTTCATTACTAAGGTCTAAATCTCGATCCATGTCTAAAGAAACGATGCCCCGGCCACATGCTCAGGCCCCTATGCCTAAAAAACAAATGATAAAAGTGGCTGAAGATCTTATAACTCTAATCAGGGGTAGTCAACCCCCCCCCTCTCCATCTAAGAGGCCTAGGGCTGAACTTGATTATGAATTTTCTGATCAGGATTCTGTTTATTCTAACTCTTCTGATGACCTGGAGTTGTCCTTACCTACCTATGAGGATTCTGATGCAGAGGATTCTATTCCCTCTGCTTCTCCTCCTGAGGATTTTTCTTTTGGGGAAACCTTACATACATACGTTAAGGGAGCATTTTCACTGGGAAAGCCAGGAATTTTCTGATTCAAAGAAGAGGCTTAGGGATTTCCTTCTTCTACCTCAGCATAGGCCTTTGGCTATTTCTCCTGTACTAGAAATTGTTGATGATGTTTTCTCGGAATCCAGTTTGGCCCCTGATTCACTGCCTCCTGCTCCTAGTAAACCTGACCGATACTACAGAGTTCCTGAGTCCCACAAGTTCCTTTTCAAAAATCATATTGCAGATCCAGAGACTATTTCCCAGGGGCCCAAGGGCATTAAGGCTTCTACTGCTAAACATCCTACCCCTTCTGATAGAGACTCCAGGGTGCTGGATAGATGAGGTAAAAAGGTTTATACTTCAGCAACCTTGGCAATCAGAGCTTTAAACTGTCAACTTCATATGTTAAAATATCAGCAACATGTTATTGGACTGCTTAAACAGAAAATTATGTTGATTCCTGACTATGTGGAAAATAAAGATTTACAGGATTTAATGCATTCTGCTGAACAAGTTGAAAAATATACTTTGCAATGTGGTTTTGATTCTTTGGAGGCCTTCTTGCAGGGCTGCTGTTACTGGGTCTGTGCTTAGAAGGCATGCTTGGCTTAAGGAGCAATCTTTGCCTGATCATGTTAAAGCTAAATTGTTGGATGCTCCCTTAAATCAGGACCACCTGTTTGGCAACAAGGCTGAAGAAGTTCTTAAAAAGATGGACGTTAAAGCTAAATTTATGCAAACTGTTAAAGATTTTTTACAAGTGCAACCTCCACGATTTAGTAGGCACTGACCTACTAAGAAATGGTCCTTTCCAGTCCCTCCCAGGTCTTCTCAAGCCAAACCCAGACACAGCAAAAACCCCAGGTTTCGGTCCCAGGGAACCCAAAGATCTAAGCACTGGGGGGCCTCCACTTCCAAATCTGGGAATAACAAGACACCCCCCTATGGTAAACAGTCTCAGTGACTTCCTTTTCAAATTTCCAAGCACTTATCTACTCGACGCCCCTTTAGGGGGAAAGATTGCTCTTCATGCAAAGAACTGGGAACTCATAACCCAGGACATATGGGTTTTAAATATAGTGTCCCAGGGATACAGATTTCATTAACACACGTTGCCAACACCAAATGGATGGCTGGACCTGCCCCCAAATCAATGGGTAGAGGCTCAAAAACAAGTACTTTCTCTCTTAAGCACGGGGCTGTTCAACTGGTACCAGAAGAGGAAAAGGAACAAAGTTTCTACTCCAGACTTTTCCTGGTACCCAGAAAAGACAAATCATAGTGTCCAATCCTGGACCTGTCTACTCTAAACACCTTTCTGGAGATTCCAAAATTCAAGATGCTGACTCTTCGCCAATTACTTCCTATGCTAGGCAAAGATGCCTGGTTGGCAACACTAGATTTAAAAGAAGCATACCTGCACATCCCAATCAGGGAATCTTGCAGAAGATACCTACGCTTCAAAGCAGGCTGCACACATTATCAGTTCTCTGCACTGTCCTTTGGCTTGTCTACTATGCCCAGGGTATTCACAAAGTGCCTGGCTCCAGTTATTGCATTTTGCAGGCAAAGAAGTATTCAAATATACCCATACCTGGACGATTGTCTAATTCAGGCAGAAAGTCAAAGCATACTTTTGAATCATCTGGTGTTTGTAAAAAGGGTTCTAACTTGTCTGGGGTACACCATAAACAAAATGAAATCACAACTGGTACCCTGTCAGCAAATTACATTCCTGGGAGCAAGCTTGAATACAACTTTCCAGATGGCTTACCTCACGCCAGAAAAGCAAATTCATTTGATAACCTATATCAAACAAGTGGCCACAAGAACCCTGCTATCTGGAAGACAAATACTGCAAGCTTTGGGGTCCATGGCCTCCTGCATTCTTCTAATTCCATATGCAAGACTGCATATGAGGAAACTACAATGGTATCTAAAAAGTCTATGGAGTCAACATTCTCACAGCCTAGAAACAATGATTCCTGTCATACCTTGCCTACGCCTAGAGTTTCTCTGGTGGGCAGAGGCCTGCCACCAAAACAAGGGACTACCATTCACACTACCCCCCTGCCGCCCAAACCCTAACAACAGATGCATCAGACTATGCATGGGGAGCTCACCTGGCAGGGAAGTGTATTCAGGGCAAATGGAACCCAAGTCAAATGCACCTACATATCAATCAAAAAGAAATGTTAGCTGTACAGAATGTTCTGACAGCCTTCAAGGACTAAATTCGTCCAGGACAACTAATGGTAAAGATGGACAACACCACGGCTATGCAGTACAAAAACAAGCAGGGGGGGGTACACATTCTTACCCCCTCTGCAGACTAGCCATGGCATTGTGGAACACAGCCTTGAGCTGCTAAGTGCACCTACAAGCTCAATTCCTGCCAGGAAAATTAAATATACTGGCAGACTGACTAAGCAGAAACCTCATGGACCCACACAAGTGGAAACTGGAACCAAGGATTTTCAACATGTTGACAAGCGAATGGGGGAGCCCAGACATAGACCTATTTCATAAGTGTATATTTTGTTTCCATCATCATACGTACATTTTTTCTTATTTTTATTTTTTTCTGGTTCTTTTTTCCACTTTATTCAAAATGATGTGTAATAACAATACTAATTCTGCAATTATATAGGTTTTTAGGGTTCTTGTACACAGACCTGAAGAAGTCTAGAAGGCCGAAAGCGATCTTTGTTAATAATAGGTTATGAAATTAGAAATTGATATATATATATATATATATATATATATATATATATATATATTTTGCTTGCCAAATGAACTAAGGTCGATATATTTCCAGCCATGTAGTATATTGTCTTGGATAAAATCACAGACTTAATAATCTACTTAATAATTTGGTTAAAAAGAGGTACCACATCATTATAAATTTTATTTAAAGTACATAAGGGTTATATATTATTATGACAGCTACTAGGTAGGGCAGGACCAGCTCGAATGTCACACTGATAGGGGAAGGGATGTGAATTTAACATGTGTATCAATAACACTTTGTTTTATAGCACAATAAACCACTCCCGTGCCTGATAAAAAGTGTATATATATTTAGAAAGCTTGTGAGGAAATTATTACTCTATTTTTGTTTTACTTGGATCGCTTGTCTGTGTACTTAATAAAGGATTTTCGACTGGAAACAGACTGCCTGCCTTGCTTGGATTACTTTCGAATACTTAATAATGCTGTACAATTATATATTTTCTATTATTACATTTTGTTTTGTTTTGACTTAAGACGAGTTTACATTTGCTACTTCTACTACTGTTGTCTGATCTGATTAATATACAGTGATTAACTAGAAATATATGGACTGAAAATCTTCCACACAGAGAAGTTTCTTGCACTGTTTTGTTTTTGGACCCACTACACTTTAGTGGGTTGTTTTGAGACTTCGGGGATACCACGGAGATTACTTGTTTTTTGTTTAGATATTTTAATACATAGAAACACATCGGGATAGATAGCAGCATCATAAAATACAAACTAGTTAACAGACAGACCTTACATATACATATATGCTTGCATCTCAACAGCTTACTACAAAATGACAGTCAGGCTCGCACGTGCTCAGTATTTATACACTTGTGCAAGCCCTTGGATAGCTTCTTAAAGGTACATACACACACACACATTCATTACATGACCCCTTTACTTCTCCCATCATTTCCAAGTGCAGCAGGTGCTTTGTCTTACCCTCTCTAGATGGGGAGTCCCCAAGAAACTCTGATTCACGATTCGCCCTCATATCTCCTATATGCCTTTCCTCCTACTACTGTCATTCCCAAGTTTCTAAAGAAAGCATTTCAGCAGAAAAGCAAGGTAATCCTCAATGTGACATTCTGGCCTCACCAAGTGTGGTTCGTCTTCCTGTGGCCTTATCTGGTTTATTCTCCCTGGGTATTGGATCCTTCTCAGGACCTTTTATCTCTACCATCCAGGATACTTCACCTTGGTAGTTGAACCCACAAATTGACTGCATGGTTTCTTCGCTTCCAGTGATGTCCAGAAACTCTAGGGTTTCTTCCCCAGTTTGTCACATCCTTACATCATACCAGAAAGTACATTATGCCAAAAAGATTTATAAGAGCAAATGGAAAAGGTTTTCTGTTTGGGCCTTCCAGAGACAATTAGACCCCTTTTCATCACCTGTCCCTGCTGTTCTCAACTTTCTTACTTACATTTGCAGTAATGGAGCTACTTACTCGCAGTTAAGATGCAACCTGCTGCTATTTCAAATTTTCACCTAGATGAAAACCATTCTTCATTTTTGGCCTGTATTGAGATTATGTGGGGGACTTTTTCGTACTTTTTTACTTCAACCACCTATTAAGAACCCCACTGCTCTGTGGGATTTAACAGTACTTCTTCAAGGTTTAACTCAGGTTCCCTTTGAACCTTCAGCCATGCTAGACTTAAACTTCTTATCATGGAATATTGTTTTCCTGGTTGACATTACATTGGCTAGATGAGTATCAGAGAACTCCAGGTGCTTTCTTCCCAGCCACTTTATCTGAGCTTTCATAAAGATAGGGTATCCCTTTAGACTAACCCTTCCTTTCCACTCACAGTGGCATCAGAGTGAACTATCAACCAGTCTTCTTTGCTCAGAGAAATATTTTTTCATTCTTTCTTTTGCTTTTTCTTCCCACCTGTATTTCATCTTTACTGGCCCAGCTTTCTTGCCACATCCATGCTGGGTCAGTAAGCTACTCCATGCCCTCCTGGACATTTTTCGGTTATTGCTGTGGCCAGTCACAGATCACAAGCAACAGGGCTTAACACATCTGAGCTTTCATCTGGGGTGGTCTTTTTTGGCCTACCCTGTTACACTTCTGCCCTTCTGTGGCAGTGTAGTATGATCCATGAGGTGTGCAGTGTGGGATTCGTAGTTTATCACCCAATCTCTACAGCAGTTCAGCCAAGCAATACTGCTACCCCACTGACCACACCTCCTCTGGTGATTTCATGACCCCAGTCTCCATTAAGGATTGTTGTCTAGAGATGCCCACGTACCACCCTCCCCAGGATGGGCATACCCATTCTTTCCTGCCATTCCGTCAGTCACCTGGGATGCTAATCAAACCAGGGTTGCATGGGTTGTACACAGTGCTTTATGCCTCTATGGCCCTGGGGTGGCAAATAAATATTTTCTTGAGGTTAGAAAGCGCTGAATATTCTCATTAACATATGTCCATTATGAATCAACATGTAGTCTTGTGCATAAGTAGTAAGTCAGATGTACAGCACAAGTAAAAGGCACCTAAGCTTTTGTAAACTGGCTGGCTGTATGGTATCCTTGGCAGGATACTTTGCCAGTTGTCAGCAGTACTGTAGCTGTGATCTATTTGAGCAGCTACTGTTACACTAAGTTGCTATGGAACTGTACTTTTATTGTTTACTGACTAACTCCAGTCATGGTGTGATGCCTGTGCACTGGCCCAGGAATCAAGGAGCCTCAATCCTCACCACTTACACCAGTGAGGGGCATCCATATAGGGAAAGCATAATAAATACACACACAGTAAAGTACAATTTCCCTTAAGAGCACACAGAGATCACAGTTAGCTTAAATTATCTCTACACAAAACTGCCACAGTTGAAAGGTTTAAAAATATTTAATAATAAAAACACAAGACAATATTTCTTACTACACAGTGCTATTCAAGAGTTCAGAGATCACAGAGAAATGTTTAAAATAATACAGTAGAAAAGTTCTGATATCACAGAAAAACAGTCTAATCTTCCTAATTCCTAGCTATTTCTAAAAGAAAAACTAAAGTCCAAGATCCTACTTACATACAGACACAGGTAGTGCTGGTGATGTTGGATGTTCTTAAGACAAATGCTCAAATGCCCTCATTCTTTCTCTCCTTAAATTGATAACAGTACCACTGATTCATTTCAGATTACATAATTTCTTTCAGGTTCCCAGGTTAACAGAACTCAGAGGTTAATGGCCCTTTTGATATTGCAGCTGGTCAGGAAGCAAGGGCAATAAAAGAAATTATACATGCACATTTTAGCCATTAACTCTGACCTCAAAACAATAGGCAGAATGCCTTTCTCTAGACATCTCGGCTGCAAAGTTTGACATCCAAGACATTCATAAAATGCTTGACTTCGCTTTCTTACAGCAGAGTACATTGCTGTTACATTTTTGCAGATGTTCTTCGTGTTTCACTGTTGCAGTCATCATACTTGGGTTATCTCTGCCAGGGTAGCCCTCAGTTGGCCTGAATACGAGAGGCTTAGTATTTATGCATCGGTTTCCGTCACTCCAGGACTGATGTCAGGTCGTCAGTAGTATAAAATAAGGCAGCCGACGCCATTACATCAGTCTTTCTTGCCGAGGAGCCCAAAGTAGAAGCAGTTCGCACGAGTGCCGGTCGGCCGCTACCTGAGTTTTAGTATTCCGAATTGAAGTTGAAGTCTTCTAAAGCTAAGTACCCTGTTGGGGATTCTTTTTTCTTGCTCTAACCGATGTCAGAAAAAGTTCACAATTGTCTCGCCTGTGGAAAGCAAATACCACACCGAGACTTTCATTTTTACTGCGTCACTTGCTTAGGCCCAGACCACAACGTCCCCCGCTGTCACCTTTGTGCTTTGTTCAATGCCAGAACTATACGTCGGCAGGCCCTTATTGTAGGTAGATAGTTTCGCTCTCAGTCCTCGAATTCTGATATGGCTTCAGTAAGCCATCTGACAGCAGATCTTCTGAAAAAACATAAGGATAAAGACAGAGACAGACTGCAGAGGTCCAAAGCTACTGATGACGCTTCCATTAAGCTAGTCGTCAGTTCTCCGGTCCTCAGTGAGGTGCTTTTGCAGCCCCTGATGCCAGGTTCTGTGGATTCGCAGGCCACTACCGAGACCCTTTCGGAGTCCGGTATGCTGCAAGACTCTTCATCGACTAAGGATTCTGTGGATGTCTTTACCTTGGATGAGTCCGGAGCTGCTGAGCAGGCACCAGCTACTGAGGAAGTACTTAGGCCTACCGATTCTCAACACAGACCAATGTCTTATTTCGCATCTGCTGTTCTTTTGAAAACTTCCGAGTTTCTAAGGCCCAGGCTACAAACCACACCCAAGAAACCGATGACCCCTTCCTTGCCTGAGTCCCAAATGCTTAAAATGGTGGAAGACCTTATAATGCTGATCAAGGGAAGCCAAGCTACCCTCTTCCAAAAGAAAGAAATCTGTCCGCAGTACTTTTATCTGAGCAGAAGTCTGACTCTGATGCATTTGAATATGAAGACATGCAACCCTCTCTGCTTATGAGGATTCTGATGCAGAGGAATCCATTCCTTCTGCCTCTCCACCGAGGACTTTTCCTTTGGGGCAGCCTTACATACATACTTTAAAGGAGCATTTCCAGTGGGAATGTCAGGATTACCCTCAGTCTAAAAAGAAACTCAGGAATTCTTAGATCTTCCACAGCACAGACCTCTGGCCATTCCTCCTGTCCTGGATGATGTGGATGATGTTTTCTTGGAATCTAGTTTGACTCCTGACACCCTCCTTCCTGCTCCCAGGAAACCTGACAGGTACTATTGAGTCCCTGATTCTCACAAATTTCTTTTCAAAAATACTACTACTGACCCTGAGGTTATTTCTCAAGGGGCTAAAGGAATTAAAGCAACTTTTGCTAAGAATCTCACACCCTCAGATAGGGATTCCTTTAGCATTAGACAGATGAGGTAAAAAGTATAGACCTCTGCTACTCTTGCTATTAGAGCACTAAATTGTCAGTTCCTTGTGCTAAAATATCAGCAACATACCATGGAACTCCTCAAATAAAAAATATTATCTTTTTTGCTTGTGCAGAAAATAGAGTTACAAGAGTTAATGCATTCTGCAAGTCAAGTAACTAAGCACACCTTACAATGTGGTTTTGATTCTTAGAAGCATCTTGCAGGGCAGCAGTCACTGGTTCTGTCCCTAGAAGGCATGGTTGGCTTAAGAGACAGCCCTTGCCAGACCATGTCAAATCCAAATTATTGGACGCACCCTTGCACAAAGACAACTTATTTGGCACCAAGGCAGCGGAGGTCTTAAAAAAGATGGAAGAAAAAGCTAAATTTGTGCAGACAGTTAAGGACTTCCTGCAGGTTCAGCCACCCAGGTTCAGTAGGCATTGCCCCTCCAACCACTAGTCCTTACCTGTCCCCTCCAGGTCAGCTCAGCCCAGACTCCAGGGAAGCAGGCCCCCCAGACAGCAGCCTCAAGGAATGCAGAGATCTAAGCAATGGAGTTTCTCCTGTTCAAAACCAGGGAGTGGTAAGCCACCCCCTCATGGTAAGAACTCACAATGACTCTCCACTTCCACCCCCTCCCTCTGCCCACCTGCACTTGCCCCTAGGAGAAAAACTCTCTTCATGCAAAGACCTGGGCCACCATTACCCAGGACATATGGGTCCTCACCATAGTGTCCCAGGGATACAAATTTCATTTCCACACGTACCAACCCCAAATGGGTTCCCAGATCTTCCCCAAATCAATGGGCAGAGGCCAAAAGCAAGTCCTTTCTCTGCTGTGTATGAGGGCAATCCAACTGGTTCCTGCAAAACAGGTTAAGGTTTCTACTCCAGACTCTTCCTGGTACCCAGAAAAGAAGGCACTTGGTGCCCCATCCTTACTCTGTCCATTCTAAACACCTTTCTGGTGATACCAAAATTCAAAATGCTCATCCTCCAGCAACTACTACCTATGCTCTCCAAGGATGCTTGGTTAACCACCCTAGACCTAAAATAGGCATACCTACACATCCCAATCAGGGAATCATGCAGTAAATATCAACGTTTCAGGGCAGGATCACTGCACTTTCAGTTCTCTGCACTTCCTTTTGGCTTATCCACTGCTCCCATAGTTTTCACAAAATGTCTGGTTCCCGCCATTGCTTTTTCAGGCAAAGTAATATTCAAATTTATCCATACTTAGACAACTGCCTAATTCAGGCAGAAAGTCAAAGCATACTGTTGAATCATCTGGTGTTTGTAAAGGTTCTAACTTGTCTGGGGTACACCATAAACAAAATGAAATCACAACTGGTACCCTGTCAACAAATTACATTCCTGGGAGCAAGCTTGAATACAACTTCCCAGATGGCATTCCTTACACCAGAAAAGCAAATTCATTTGATAACCTATATCAAACAAGTGGCCACAAGAACCCAGTTATCTGGAAGACAAATACTGCAAGCCTTGGGGTCCATGGCCTCCTGCATTCTTCTAATTCCATATGCAAGACTGCATATGAGGAAACTACAATGGTATCTAAAAAGTCTATGGAGTCAACATTCTCACAGCCTAGAAACAATGATTCCTGTCATACCTTGTTTAAGGAAAGAGTTTCTCTGGTGGGCAGAGGCCTGCCACCAAAACAAGGGACTACCATTCACACTACCCCCCTGCCGCCCAAACCCTAACAACAGATGCATCAGACTATGCATGGGGAGCTCACCTGGCAGGGAAGTGTATTCAGGGCAAATGGAACCCAAGTCAAATGCACCTACATATCAATCAAAAAGAAATGTTAGCTGTACAGAATGTTCTGACAGCCTTCAAGGACTAAATTCGTCCAGGACAACTAATGGTAAAGACGGACAACACCACGGCTATGCAGTACAAAAACAAGCAGGGGGGGTACACATTCTTACCCCCTCTGCAGACTAGCCATGGCATTGTGGAACACAGCCTTGAGCTGCCAAGTGCACCTACAAGCTCAATTCCTGCCAGGAAAATTAAATATACTGACAGACCGACTAAGCAGAAACCTCATGGACCCACACAAGTGGAAACTGGAACCAAGGATTTTCAACATGTTGACAAGTTTAATGGGGAGCCCAGACATAGACCTATTTCATAAGTGTATATTTTGTTTCCATCATCATACACATTTTTCTTATTTTTATTTTTTTCTGGTTCTTTTTCCACTTTATTCAAAATGATGTGTAATAACAATACTAATTCTGCAATTATATAGGTTTTTAGGGTTCTTGTACACAGACCTGAAGAAGTCTAGAAGGCCGAAAGCGATCTTTGTTAATAATAGGTTATGAAATTAGAAATTGATTTTTACATGCAAAATGTATATGTATATATTTATATATATATATATATTTTGATTGCCAAATGAACTAAGGTCGATATATTTCCAGCCATGTAGTATATTGTCTTGGATAAAATCACAGACTTAATAATCTACTTAATAATTTGGTTAAAAAGAGGTACCACATCATTATAAATTTTATTTAAAGTACATAAGGGTTATATATTATTATGACAGCTACTAGATAGGGCATGACCAGCTCGAATGTCACACTGATAGGGGAAGGGATGTGAATTTAACATGTGTACCAATAACACTTTGTTTTATAGCACAATAAACCACTCCCGTGCCTGATAAAAAGTATATATATATTTAGAAAGCTTGTGAGGAAATTATTACTCTATTTTTGTTTTACTTGGATCGCTTGTCTGTGTACTTAATAAAGGATTTTCGACTTGAAACAGACTGCCTGCCTTGCTTGGATTACTTTCGAATACTTAGTAATGCTGTACAATTATATATTTTCTATTATTACATTTTGTTTTGTTTTGACTTGACGAGTTTACATTCGCTACTTCTACTACTGTTGTCTGATCTGATTAATATACAGTGATTAACTAGAAATATATGGACTGAAAATCTTCTACACAGAGAAGTTTCTTGCACTGTTTTGTTTTTGGACCCACTACACTTTAGTGGGTTGTTTTGAGACTTCGGGGATACCACGGAAATTACTTGTTTTTTGTTTAGATATTTTAATACATAGAAACACATCGGGATAGATAGCAGCATCATAAAATACAAACTAGTTAACAGACAGACCTTACATACATATATGCTTGCATCTCAACAGCTTACTACAAAATGACAGTCAGGCTCGCACGTGCTCAGTATTTATACACTTGTGCAAGCCCTTGGATAGCTTCTTAAAGGTACATACACACACACATTCATTACATGACCCCTTTACTTCTCCCCTCATTTCCAAGTGCAGCAGGTGCTTTGTCTTACCCCCTCTAGATGGGGAGTCCCCAAGAAACTCTGATTCACGATTCTCCCTCATATCTCCTATATGCCTTTCCTCCTACTACTCTCATTCCCAAGTTTCTAAAGAAAGCATTTCAGCAGAAAAGCAAGGTAATCCTCGATGTGACATTCTGGCCTCACCAATTGTGGTTCCTCTTCCTGTGGCCTTATCTGGTTCATTCTCCCTGGGTATTGGATCCTTTTCAGGACCTTTTATCTCTACCATCCGGGATACTTCACCTTGGTAGTTGAACCCACAAATTGACTGCATGGTTTCTTCGCTTCCAGTGATGTCTAGAAACTCTAGGGTTTCTTCCCCAGTTTGTCACATCCTTACATCATACCAGAAAGTACATTATGCCAAAAAGATTTATAAGAGCAAATGGAAAAGGTTTTCTGTTTGGGCCTTCCAGAGACAATTAGACCCCTTTTCATCACCTGTCCCTGCTGTTCTCAACTTTCTTACTTACATTTGCAGTAATGGAGCTACTTACTCGCAGTTAAGGTGCAACCTGCTGCTATTTCAAATTTTCACCTAGATGAAAACCATTCTTCATTTTTGGCCTGTATTGAGATTGTGGGGGACTTTTTCATACTTTTGTACTTCAACCACCTATTAAGAACCCCACTGCTCTGTGGGATTTAACAGTACTTCTTCAAGGTTTAACTCAGGTTCCCTTTGAACCTTCAGCCATGCTAGACTTAAACTTCTTATCATGGAAAATTGTTTTCCTGGTTGACATTACATTGGCTAGATGAGTATCAGAGAACTCCAGGTGCTTTCTTCCCAGCCACTTTATCTGAGCTTTCATAAAGATAGGGTATCCCTTTAGACTAACCCTTCCTTTTCACTCACAGTGGCATCAGAGTGAACTATCAACCAGTCTTCTTTGCTCAGAGAAATATTTTTTCATTCTTTCTTTTGCTTTTTCTTCCCATCTGTATTTCATCTTTACAGGCCCAGCTTTCTTGCCACATCCATGCTGGGTCAGTAAGCTACTCCATGCCCTCCTGGACATTTTTCGGTTATTGCTGTGGCCAGTCACAGATCACAAGCAACAGGGCTTAACACATCTGAGCTTTCATCTGGGGTGGTCTTTTTTGGCCTACCCTGTTACACTTCTGCCCTTCTGTGGCAGTGTAGTATGATCCATGAGGTGTGCAGTGTGGGATTCGTAGTTTATCACCCAATCTCTACAGCAGTTCAGCCAAGCAATACTGCTACCCCACTGACCACACCTCCTCTGGTGATTTCATGACCCCAGTCTCCATTAAGGATTGTTGTCTAGAGGTGCCCACGCACTCACCCTCCCCAGGATGGGCATACCCATTCTTTCCTGCCATTCCGTCAGTCACCTGGGATGCTAATCAAACCAGGGTTGCATGGGTTGTACACAGTGCTTTATGCCTCTATGGCCCTGGGGTGGCAAATAAATATTTTCTTGAGGTTAGAAAGCGCTGAATATTTTCATTAACATATGTCCATTATGAGTCAACATGTAGTCTTGTGCATAAGTAGTAAGTCAGATGTACAGCACAAGTAAAAGGCACCTAAGCTTTTGTAAACTGGCTGGCTGTATGGTATCCTTGGCAGGATACTTTGCCAGTTGTCAGAAGTACTGTAGCTGTGATCTATTTGAGCAGCTACTGTTACACTAAGTTGCTATGGAACTGTACTTTTATTGTTTACTGACTAACTCCAGTCATGGTGTGATGCCTGTGCACTGGCCCAGGAATCAAGGAGCCTCAATCCTCACCACTTACACCAGTGAGTGGCATCCATATAGGGAAAGCATAATAAATACACACACAGTAAAGTACAATTTCCCTTAAGAGCACACAGAGGTCACAGTTAGCTTAAATTATCTCTACACAAAACAGCCACAGTTGAAAGGTTTAAAAATATTTAATAATAAATAATAAAAACACAAGACAATATTTCTTACTACACAGTGCTATTCAAGAGTTCAGAGATCACAGAGAAATGTTTAAAATAATACAGTAGAAAAGTTCTGATGTCACAGAAAAACAGTCTAATCTTCCTAATTCCTAGCTATTTCTAAAAGAAAAACTAAAGTCCAAGATCCTACTTACATACAGACACAGGTAGTGCTGATGATGTTGGATGTTCTTAAGACAAATGCTCAAATGCCCTCATTCTTTCTCTTCTTAAATTGATAACAGTACCACTGATTCATTTCAGATTGCATAATTTCTTTCAGGTTCCCAGGTTAACAGAACTCAGAGGTTAATGGCCCTTTTGATATTGCAGCTGGTCAGGAAGCAAGGGCAATAAAAGAAATTATACATGCACATTTTAGCCATTAACTCTGACCTCAAAACAATAGGCAGAATGCCTTTCTCTAGACATCTCGGCTGCAAAGTTTGACATCAAAGACAGTCATAAAATGCTTGACTTAGCTTTCTTACAGCAGAGTACATTGCTGTTACATTTTTGCAGATGTTCTTCGTGTTTCACTGTTGCAGTCATCATATTTGGGTTATCCCTGCCAGGGTAGCCCTCAGTTGGCCTGAATACGAGAGGCTTAGTATTTCTGCATCGGTTGCCGTCACTCCAGGACTGATGTCAGGTCGTCAGTAGTATAAAATAAGGCAGCCGACGCCATTACATCAGTCTTTCTTGCCGAGGAAAGCAGAAGCAGTTCGCACGAGTGCCGGTCGGCCGCTACCTGAGTTTTAGTATTCCGAATTGAAGTTGAAGTCTTGTAAAGCTAAGTACCCTGTTGGGGATTCTTTTTTCTTGCTCTAACCGATGTCAGAAAAAGTTCACAATTGTCTCGCCTGTGGAAAGCAAATACCACACCGAGACTTTCATTTTTACTGCGTCACTTGCTTAGGCCCAGACCACAACGTCCCCCGCTGTCACCTTTGTGCTTTGTTCAATGCCAGAACTATACGTCGGCAGGCCCTTATTGTAGGTAGATAGTTTCGCTCTCAGTCCTCGAATTCTGATATGGCTTCAGTAAGCCATCCGACAGCAGATCTTCTGAAAAAACATAAGGATAAAGACAGAGACAGACTGCAGAGGTCCAAAGCTACTGATGACGCTTCCATTAAGCTAGTCGTCAGTTCTCCGGTCCTCAGTGAGGTGCTTTTGCAGCCCCTGATGCCAGGTTCTGTGGATTCGCAGGCCACTACCGAGACCCTTTCGGAGTCCGGTATGCTGCAAGACTCTTCATCGACTAAGGATTCTGTGGATGTCTTTACCTTGGATGAGTCCGGAGCTGCTGAGCAGGCACCAGCTACTGAGGAAGTACTTCGCTCTACCGATTCTCAACACAGACCAATGTCTTATTTCGCATCTGCTGTTCTTTTGAAAACTTCCGAGTTTCTAAGGCCCAGGGTACAAACCACGCCCAAGAAACCGATGACCCCTTCCTTGCCTGAGTCCCAAATGCTTAAAATGGCAGAAGACCTTATAATGCTGATCAGGAGAAGCCAAGCTACCCCTTCCAAAAGAAAAAGAGATTTGTCCCCAGTGGTTTTATCTGAACAGGAGTCCGATGACTCTGAGGCATTTGAATATGAAGACATGCAATCCCTCTCTGCTTATGAGGATTCTGATGCAGGGGAATCCATTCCTTCAGCCTCTCCACCCGAGGACTTTTCCTTTGGGGCAGCCCTACATACTTTAAAGGAGCATTTCCAGTGGGAATGTCAGGATTACCCTCAGTCTAAAAAGAAACTCAGGAATTCTTAGATCTTCCACAGCACAGACCTCTGGCCATTCCTCCTGTCCTGGATGTTGTGGATGATGTTTTCTTGGAATCTAGTTTGACTCCTGACACCCTCCTTCCTGCTCCCAGGAAACCTGACAGGTACTATTGAGTCCCTGATTCTCACAAATTTCTTTTCAAAAATACTACTACTGACCCTGAGGTTATTTCTCAAGGGGCTAAAGGAATTAAAGCAACATCTGCTAAGAATCTCACACCCTCAGATAGGGATTCCCGAACATTAGACAGATGGAGTAAAAAAGTATACACCTCTGCTACTCTTGCTATTAGAGCACTAAATTGTCAGTTCCTTGTGCTAAAATTTCAGCAACATACCATGGAACTCCTCAAACGAAAAATATCCTCTTTTCTTGCTTGTGCAGAAAATAGAGTTACAAGAGTTAATGCATTCTGCAAGTCAAGTAACTAAGCACACCTTACAATGTGGTTTTGACACCCTAGAAGCATCTTGCAGGGCAGCAGTCACTGGTTCTGTCCCTAGAAGGCATGGTTGGCTTAAGAGACAGCCCTTGCCAGACCATGTCAAATCCAAATTATTGGACGCACCCTTGCACAAAGACAACTTATTTGGCACCAAGGCAGCGGAGGTCTTAAAAAAGATGGAAGAAAAAGCTAAATTTGTGCAGACAGTTAAGGACTTCCTGCAGGTCCAGCCACCCAGGTTCAGTAGGCATTGCCCCTCCAACCACTAGTCCTTACCTGTCCCCTCCAGGTCAGCTCAGCCCAGACTCCAGGGAAGCAGGCCCCCCCAGACAGCAGCCTCAAGGAATTGCAGAGATCTAAGCAATGGAGTTTCTCCTGTTCAAAACCAGGGAGTGGTAAGCCACCCCCTCATGGTAAGAACTCACAATGACTCTCCACTTCCACCCCCTCCCTCTGCCCACCTGCACTTGCCCCTAGGAGAAAAACTCTCTTTCTACGCAAGCACCTGGGCCACCATTACCAACGACCGCTGGGTCCTCACCATAGTGTCCCAGGGATACAAATTTTATTTCCACACCCTACCAACCCCAAAAGGGTTCCCAGATCTTCCCCCAAACCAGTGGGCAGAGACCAAAAAGCAAGTCCTTTCCCTGCTGTGTATGAGGGCAATAGAGCACGTTCCTGCAAAACAGGTTAAGGTTTCTACTCCAGACTCTTCCTGGTACCCAGAAAAGAAGGCACCTGGTGCCCCATCCTTACTCTGTCCATTCTAAACACCTTTCTGGTGATACCAAAATTCAAAATGCTCATCCTCCAGCAACTACTACCTATGCTCTCCAAGGATGCTTGGTTAGCCACCCTAGACCTAAAATAGGCCTACCTACACATCCCAATCAGGGAATCATGCAGTAAATATCAACGTTTCAGGGCAGGATCACTGCACTTTCAGTTCTCTGCACTTCCTTTTGGCTTATCTACTGCTTCCATAGTTTCCACAAAATGTCTGGTTCCCGCCATTGCTTTTTCAGGCAAAGTAATATTCAAATTTACCCATACTTAGACAACTGCCTAATTCAGGCAATCAGGAAAATCTGTTCAAATACCTGGCTTTTCTAAAGGAACTACTGACCTCCTTAGGGTATACTGTCAACGGAAAGAAATCCAAACTAGTACCCACCCAAAAAATTATATTCCTGGGAGCAAGCCAGGACACAGCATCCCAGATGGCATTCCTTACACCAGAAAAGCAAACCTACCTGACAGCCTATTTCTCTCAACTAGCCACCAGACCCCAGTTATCAGCAAGGAAAATCCTGCAAGCTCTGGGGTTCATGGCTTCTTGCATTCTACTCATTCCATATTCCAGACTGCATATGAGGAAACTACAGTGGTACCTAAAAAGCCTTTGTTGTCAACACTCTCAAGACCTGGAAACTCATACACCAGTGATACCTTGTTTAAGGAAAGATTTTCTTTGGTGGGCAGCAGCATGCTACCACAACAAGGGACTACCCTTCTCACAGCCCCATGCCGTCCGGACCCTCATCACAGACGCATCAGACTATGCCTGGGGTGCACGCCTGGACGGCAGGTGCATACAGGGCCAATGGAACCCACATCAAATACATCTGCACTTCAACCAAAAAGAGATGTTAGCTGTCCAGCACGCACTGACAGCTTTCAGACCCCTCCTCTCCCTGGGGGCTCTACTGATCAAAACAGACAACACCACTTTGATGTGTGTATCAACAAGCAGGGAGGGACTCACTAGCACCCTCTGTGCAGGCTCGCCATGACCCTTTGGCACACGGCCTCAGCCATGCAACTACACCTGTTGGCACAATTCCTGCCAAGCTCTCTAAACTCTCTGGCAGGCAAATTAAGCAGAAATCTTCTGGACCCACACGAATGACAGCTTCACCAAAGAACCTACCCTTGTAACTCCAAAATGGAGCACCCCGAAGGTCGACCTCTTTGCTTCCCACTCCAGCCATCAGCTGTGCAAGTTCTGTACCAGGGAGCCTCACTGCAAGGTCTAGAAAGTGGATGCTGTATCTCTTGGTCTATGCATTTCCCCCACTACCGCTCATTACAAGGGTACTGCTCAAAATAAGGGAGAAAAACCAAGGACAATCCTGATTTCCGCAGACTGGCCACGCCAGCACTGGTACCCACTGCTGTGCAGCCTGTCACATCTGCCACCATGGCATCTCCTTCAGATCCCAACACTCCTGCCTCAGAGGAAAGGCGAATTTATGCATCCCCAGTTGCAGACCCTCAGTCTGGCTGACTGGCTTATTCCCTGACCACTGCACAAGCTGCCAATCTCAGCAAACAGGTTCTAGATGTTATACATGAGGCCAGACGCCCTAGCACTAGAAAGTCTTATGCTAACATATGGAAAAAGTTTTGCACCTGGATCCAGGCTAAGGGAGCTGGTATGGTACAGCCCTCCCTACCTCTCATCCTGGATTACCTTGCTGACCTACTACACAGGGGTCTCTCCTTTTCTTCTATTAAAATTCATGACTCAGCTATCTTTGCTCATTTCAGCACAGAGCCACCTCTTTTCTCACACCCTCTCATCAAACAGTTCCTAAGAGGGGCTAGCAACTTGAGGCCACCCAGAAGAGCACCTCCTCCAGCTTGGGACCTAAACTTTGTGTTGGAAAAGCTCACCCTGCCCCCCTTTGAACCAGCAGCTTCAGCAGAGTTAAAGTCTCTCTCATGGAAGTCAGCTTTGCTTCTGGCCATCACTTCAGCAAGAAGAGTATCCGAGCTACAAGCACTAATGGCTGTAGAGCCCTTCATCATTTTTCCATGCTGACAGGGTCTCCCTCAGGACTAACCCATCCTTCATGCCAAAAGTGGTGTCCAGTGTGGCTCTCAACCAATCCATTCATTTGCCCACCTTTTTCCCTAACCCACAAAACAAGGAGGAAAGGATACTGCACTCTCTAGATGTGCACAGACAGCGCAGTTTCTGTCTAGACAGAACTAAATCATTTAGAAAGACTGATCAATTGTTAGCCAGCTTTGCTGCAGGAGCAGAGGGCACAGCCATATCCAAACAAACCATTTCCAAATGGATAGCACACTGCATCCATTTCTGCTACAAGCAACACGGGAAACCTCCTCCCAAGGGGGTCAGGACACATTCTACCAGAGCAACCTCTCCCTCCGCAGCTTTCCTCAGAGGGTTCCCCACCAGGGACATCCTGGAGGCTACAATATGGACATCAGTTCATACCTTCACCAAACATTGCCACCTGCCTATCTTTTCCAAATCCAGGGCAGGCTTTGCCACCACAGTCTTGCAGGGTATCCTAGCCAGCCTGCTGTCTTCTTGACTGCCTCCACTCTTTTCTTCAGCTTTGGGAATCAACCCAAATGTGATGACTGCAACAGTGAAACACGAAGAACATAGTACAGTTGTGTACACTTACCATAAATGTAGATGTTCAAGTGTATTCACTGTTGCAGTCCTGGTTTCCCTCCCTCCATCCCCCTTGTCTCTCTCTCTCTCTCTCTCTCTCTCCTTAAAAGGAATTTTTGGTATTTACTTTCTACTGGTGGTGTTCTTCCACCATAACGTAGCTCCCTCTTGGGGGCTCCTGACAGGGCAAGAAAAACTGATGTAATGGCGTTGGCTGCCTTATTTTATACTACTGATGACCTGACGTCAGTCCTGGAGCGACGGCAACTGACGCAGAAATACTAAGCCTCTGGTATTCGGGCTGACTGAGGGCTACCGTGGCAGGGATAACCCAAGTGTGATGACTGCAACAGTGAATGCACTCAAACATCTACATTTATGGTAAGTGTACACAACTGAACTTTCCACATCTAACAGCATTTTTTTCCCATTTAAGAGAACAAGCCTGTGGCTTACATTAATATTTACAAATGACAGAATTATCTATAAAAGTCTATCTGGCTAGGCTGACAGCCTTTACCTATCTTCACACATGGTATCTGATAGTGTGTACTATAAGCCGTTTTTTACTGTATGGTTTTAGATGGTGCCTTGTTGCTTTTTATTTTTTGGTCAAAATCAGCTGGTGCTATGTGGCACTTTTGTTTTTTTGTCAGGACTTCTTAATGTGATGTAATGTTTACATTGTTTATTGTGTGCTGTGTACACCCTATCAAAATTCTCTGATGCTTTTTGTTTGCTTGGTTTTATGAATCGTAAAGAAAAATGCAACCTGCTAAGAATGCTTAACCCACAGCTTACAAGTATCGTATGCTTGTTTTTACAAAATGAAAAAATACAGCTTATGTTAATGTTACCCCCTTAGGGCACCCAGTTTAAACAGGTGAAATTAAACAGGTTTGTGTTTAAGAAACATTAATACTGCAGAGGGCCCTATTGGAGATCAGCTGCTACGATGGGTACTCACGCTTCTATTTCTAGTAGGCATCTCGCACAGTTGTACTTTTTGTGTTACAAAATTTTTCTGTATTTTGCTCTGCACCCAACTCATAACTGAAAAGGGTACCTTGGCGCAGCTTACTTATCCTGTTGTCAAACAAATGAGCATACATTAATAACAGTATTTACCAACTGTATATCAGTTATTCTGGTTTATCTGTATCACAGTGAGATGAGAATCTTTCCACATTTAGATGCTAGCCTTTTCATTTAACACACAAACATGTTTAGAAATCAAGTACAGCTTTTTAAGATTTGGAACCATGGATTAGTACTCTGGCAGTTAATGTTTGACACAGTGTATTTGATACTTTTCTGTTAACGGGGCAACGGTGTTTGCGAAACTGAAATATTGCCGAGAAGCCTAGGAGTTCCGCAAATGGTTTTGTGATTACATCTTCACAGTTTCAGCACTTGTCACTGTTTCACCCAGCCCTTTCTCAACAATTTCACTCACATTTCCCACAGAGGCTCCTATTTTTGCAAGTGCTTTTTCCCCACTGCTTTACTGTTTACGTTGACAGAGATGGCTCACAGCATTACAGATCAACTCACAATGACCATTACAAATTATCACAGACTAGGAGGGGGGGGGGGGGCAGTTGCTTACTGTGTGGCAAAAATAACGTATGCGATTTACAGCATTTTCAGGAAGTAAGAGGGAAGCTTGTTATAACTGTCCCTGAAAGCGCCATAGAGGTGGGACGAAAACCATCAGCACTCACTTCAGATCACTCGCAGTTAGTAAGAATGTGAATAAAGTGCCCCTTAAAAATCAGCACATGCTCAGAAAGATGAGCACGTCCTTATTTCCTGCCAATATAACGTCAGTAATGTACACCGTCTTTAGTAACTAAGAGGGGATCTTTCTACAGGTGTCTGTGTAAGCGGCACTGACTTTAAAGGAAATCACCCCCACAACAAAAAGTTTACATTAAACACAGAACACAGCAGCAAAAAAAGCAGCAGTGACTTGCGTGGAAAATGCAGTATTGGACAACAAAGCCCAAATTACAACCTGGAGAGAAGAATGCCATAATCATGAATGTCAACTGATAACAGAAGTATGAGTGGGAGGGCAAATGCAGAGTTAAAAACAGAAAAAAAAAACAGCTTCACATCAACTGCACGTTAACACTGTTGCCCTGTTAAAGGAAAAGTATTAAATATTTTTTCATAAATACATTTGTTTTAATTAAGGGCACATGTACATTTTTTTCATTAAGTAGATAGTTGTTTTGTCTGTTTTCAGATTGTATTCTGTTCATGTTAAGAAAAAAAAAGTACTAAAGTTTTTTTAAGCTCTGTATTCAGTAAATTATAATAGTGCATAATGGTTGTAAATAGTGCTATTGAGAATGATGCTGAATGTGAAACTATTTTTTATCAGTTGGTAACATTCACCATTTCCCAAGGTACAGTGACCTCAAAGCTGAGTATCTTGAGGGAATGAAGTATGCGGAGGAATATGAGGGTTCTTTCCCCCACAAAAAATTACATTTGGAATTCCAGTTTGAATTCCATTTTTTGGAAATGCATGGTATTCCAAGTAGTGTTGTTTAAATCTATATTACAAAAATGATAAAACAAGAAATTAAAACTAGCAGGAAATGTACAAGGTAACCTGTGTCTAATTTGCATGCATTTTATTCTTGTATTAGGCATTTAAAGTATGTTTTCATTGTTATAGTTTTGCAGATGATCATCACTGTTTAATGTTTGTGTATTTCGTATTTCTTACATTATCCATTTTGTGTGTGTTATAATTGCATCTGATTGTTTGTTGAATTGTATTTGCCGTTTTATGAATTTATATATCATTATGCTATTCTTCTATATATTTTTCTGTCTTGCAGGAAAAAGTAGAATATGCCTTCCTAATTATTTTTACAATTGAAACATTTTTGAAGATAGTAGCATATGGACTATTTATGCACCCAAATGCATATGTACGGAATGGATGGAACTTGCTGGATTTTGTTATTGTTATTGTAGGGTAAGTTCACTTTCTTTCAGCTATTTTAAGATCAATGATTTCTGGTATATCCAGAATTTCCTACTGTACACATTTCTAGTTATACTAAGGAACATCAGACTCTGATCATGCTTTCTAAGTGATAATTGTATGTGACTCTATGGCTGTGTGTGTGAGTTAGTGTATGTTGTGTATTGTTTGTGGGGTGTGTCATCAGCTGTCAGAATGTTGTGAGTTGACAGAGTCATCTTAGTAAAAATGGATACAGGTGATCCATTTTCACTTAGATATGCTATATGTATAAAACAGAGTGCCTGGAAGACTGTTGGTTCTGCCATATGTCCAGCTGAGTAAGGAAATCAGAATAACTATAACTGGAATTCACAGACTGTAGTACATGGAGCAGCACAAGTGGCTTTGCATACTACGAAAGGGGATATCCCAGTTCATTGACACCTTGTTACTCAGAATATAGCAAGGGTTTTCAGATATGCATGTAAGTGTGGCAGTCTGTGGGCATAACATGTGCTAAATTGACCCTTGGGCGTCCTAGTACACTTCTCTGCATGGATTCTTACATAATACTGTTATTGATAGACATCAGTACTATGCAAAATCTGTGCAGAGCAGGACATGACATGCATGAGTTTATACAGAAGTACAGTTATGTACAGCAGTATATTCCAGTGAGAGTATGAGCAGGCTGAAGCTGCTTTACTTTCAGGCTGTCTCTCCAGGTAAGAGGTGTGAATGTAAGTAGTGGGACAGTGTATGAGTAGTTAGTATGATTCTGTGCCCTCAAGTGCTTACAGTAAGAATATGTGAGTGTCTGTGGTTGTTCGTGTGTTACCTGAAGTGACCTGTGGCTGGTATGGACAGTGTTGTGCTAGTTACTTGCAAAAGTAATAAGATACTATTACTAGTAACTTTTCAGTGAAAGTAACATATTACTATTTATTAGTTTTCTAAAAAAGTAATATATTACTATTACTAGTTGCTAAAGTAATGCATTAATTTTACATAAGTATAGATGTGAAGTTGTTCTATCTCGTCATTCATTCTTTACTGATGGATTTGGAGCCGATCCTCGGCTCCGACTCGGCCAACTGTAAAACCTCAAGGTCTTTAACCAGCTCGAGGCCAACTTCCTATCCCATGATGCACCCTGATCTTCACTCAGATCTCGTTTGCTACTGCAACTTGATCAGACGTTCACCAGCTCTGGCCAGTGAATATTTTTCTTCTTCAATATATTATAGCTTTAGTTTTGGGCAAAAAATTAGTAAATTACCATTATTAGTAGTTAGAGTGTGTAGGCTTATAGTTTATATGCTTATAGTTACATTTGAGTTAGATATTTAGTCTTTAAGGCCATTTTTGTGGTTAGGCCTTCTATTCTCCCTGTCTCTCTTGACTTAGCACAGTTAGTGTGTTTAAGAGGAATTAGTGGCCGCGTTTTTCTTTTAGGCCCTTTAATTCTTCTTTCTATTAGTTTAAAGTGTGTGTTAGCTCTTTCGTAGAGCATATAGATAGATATTATAGCATAATTAGTGTGTTTAATAGTGTTAGCCCGTAGTTTTTCATAGAGCACAGAGGTTCGTCTCTATTAAAGTGTGTGTTTAGTCCTTTCTTTTTTACAGGGCGTATACTTACATTTTCTTCCTATTTAGTAAAGTAGTGGCCACATTTTTTGGCCATTAGGTTTCTATTTCTTACTAGTGTTAGCATGGTGTGTTAGAGTGCATTTGCAGCCCTTCTGTTTACACAGGGCGTATAAATAATTTCTGTGCTTTTTGATTAGTTTAAGCCCTTTTAGTACAAGGCTTGAATAGTTGTTGCTGTGTGAATTGCTTGTGGAAGATGTCACACCAGGAGAAAGAGAAAGCCAAGTCTGGCTTTAAGAAGTGTTCTAGATGTGGGCAAAAGATGTCCATAACAGATGGACATATTGAATCTGTTTACTACTTGGGTGAGGTTCAACTGCAAGAAAGCTGCTCTGTATGCCACTCCTTCAGCTCAAGAGTGTTGCATGAGAGGAAGCGAAAGTTGATTGATAAAGGTCTACTTAAATAATCTTTTCAGGAATCCTTGGATAAGCCAGACAAACACTCAAAGAAGATGGAGCCATCAAAATCTCCATCTATATCAAAGTCAGCTTCCAGTAAAGCATTGACATCAGTTGCATAGTCTTCAGAACTGACTGTCGTTATGGTTCAGAAATGGTCCCCGACTTTGGAGCCAGTATCTCCAACCTTAAAGTCTCCTATACTACAATCTGTGGCCTTTGTCACATTCCTCATGGGCCTCAAGTAGACTGTCTGATCTGGATGTGGACTGTGTGGTGAAAAAGCTCCTACAGATACCGGCGCTAGCAAAAATTTTATCGGCACTGACCCAGGGGGCTTCGGAGCCGATCTTAGTTCCTCCTACATCTTCTGTTCCTCCTCCAACTTGCATGGATGTTTAAGAGCCAGAGTGCACAGAACTGATGATCGTGGATGCTTCGGGTCTGACACCTTCTATATGTTTGTTGGCCCTGACTGCCCAGATACCCTTGGTGCCGACCGAGGAATCTTGGGGCCGACACTCACCGGTTGGGTCCGTCGAGAATAGTCGGACCGACTTGTCGGTGCAGACTTTACCTCTCAGGGCCTCGGCTCGGGTGAGCTCTGCTCCGACCTCTGGCTCGGAGCCCTCTGTACCAGCACAAATGATTACCATTGGATCTTCTTATCCAAGAGATTCTTCTCGTTGGGACCGAGGGGCCTTCAAAGCTATGAGGAGGGCTTTGTCCACCCCAACAACTACTCCTATCAGTTCGAGCACCTCCCTCCCAGAAAGCACCAGTGTCTGCCTCTTCATCACATGCTCCTTTGAATCGTAGAGATCCTGAGCCTCAGGAAGCTCCATTGGGTGAGCCATGTTCTTCTGAGACCTCTCCAGAAGCCCTCACTGAAGAATTGCCTAGGAAAAGACTCTGCAAGAGGAAGCATTTGAACTCCCCACAGGAGTCCGTCACTTCGGATACTGACTTAGATGAATCAGAAGGGTCCCCATGATCCCCCTCAGAAGATATCTCCTTTGCAGATATCTTAGAAATTCTTAAAACAGAGGGATGGCTGGAAATCCTTTAACCCTTCTGATGATGAGTCAGTTCTCCTGAAGCTTTCGGATCTCAACCCTCCACCTCTTGGGTGTCTCCACCCTTCATTGAGTTGCTGGAATTACTCACTCGAAGGGCGTGGGAGTCCCCAGATACCATGGAGCCTGTCCCTAGGAGGCCTAACAAATGTATTACCTGCCCACAAGACAGACTTTACCTTACCAAAGGAGTACCGGTTGATGCTATGATAGTGGCAGCAGCCACCAAGAAAGAATTATCGGAGACTTCTTCTGTTTATCCTCCTAATAGGGAATCTAGGATTATGGACAGATACGGGAAGCATATGTTCAGTTCAGCAACCTTTGTCCTTCGATCACTGAACTACCTCACACATTTTACCAGATTGCAAAGGGATCTCCTGAATGAGCTAGGAGATACTCTACAGCTTTCAGTGGCTGCAGGCATTTCGGACAAAGTAACTTCCCAGCTCTCCACTCTTAATTCGATAGTGAAATCTTCCATGCATCTGTTGTCTTATGCAGCTGATGGTACAAGCAGGGCAGCGGTACAGGAATCACTCTCAGGAGACATTCTTGGATGCGCTTATGTACCTTTGCGGAACCCTTTTAAGTCTTCCTTCATTAACACCCCCTTTGACAGTTCATCCCTTTTTGGATCTAAGGTTAAGGAAGCCCTTACCAGGAGTGAGAAAGACGGAAAGACCTTCTCTGCCATCGGTGTATGTTTTTCTACCTCGAACAGACCTTATCCCAAAGGGAGGGGAGTTGGAAAGATATGGTTCCGGAAGTCTCAAAGATATTTCCAAAACACTCATGGTGACACCCCTTCTAGAGGCAGAGGAGGGGGTAATAATAGAAGACACCGTCCACACGGTACAGGGGGTCCTCAGAACCAGGATGACAGAGAGCAGTTTTTTGGCAAGCCCTATCAGTGCTCGTGAGAGGATGCCCAACTGTCCATCTGTGGAGGCAGTCGGGGGATGCCTATCTTTGTACCTAGACGCCTAGCTAAAAATAACAAAAGACAGCTGGGTACAAAGCATAATATCCAGAGGATACTGTATTCCCTTTGCCACCCCACCGCCTCTAATAAAGAAAATCCCAGATGTTCCACCCAGTCACAGGGACCTAGCAGCCTTAGAGGTCCAAAGGTTGCTGGAAAAAAGAGTCATCCAGCCAGTCCCAGAAGACCAAAGAGGATCCGGAACTTACTCAAGGTTCTTTTTAGTTCCAAAGAAAACAGGGGACTGGAGACCTATTCTGGACCTAAGCAGACTAAACAAGTCAGTGAAAAAGATGACGTTCCGGATGGTCATGCTTCAGTCAATACTTCCTTTTTTGGGGAAAGACAATTGGATGTGCTATATAGATCTTCAGAATGCGTACTACCACATAAAAATGGACAGACCATTCAGGGTTCATCTACGCTTCTGGCTGGGAGCCAGCCATTATCAATTTCGCTCTCTGCTCTTTGGTCTCACTACAGCCCCCAGAGTGTACACCAAATGTATGGCAGTAGTCACCGCTCACATGAGACGGTTGGGATTCTAGGTGTTTCCATATCTAGATGACTGGCTCCTCACTGCCACCACCAAGCATCAACTCATTCATGCGAGGGATACAACCGTACACCTATGCAATCAATTGGGGATTACCATCAACTCAGAAAAATCTGCCTTATCGCCATCGTAACAGACCGTCTTCATAGGAGCAAAACTAAACACAGTTTCTATGACATTAAGCCTGCCTCCAGAAAGAATTTCTCTTTTACGAGAACAAATATCAGGCCTGCTTTCGAGAAAAAAAGCCCCAGTCTCAGTGGTACTCAAATTGCTAGGATCGATGGTAGCAGCAGCAGTCATTGACCTGCCCCTTGCACGAATGCATATGCAAATTCTACAATGGCTCCTATTCTCTCAATGGTCGTTTCAGGAACTTCCTATGTCACATCAAATTGTCATAACGAATGCGTGCAAGAAGGACCTTCAATGGTGGCTGACGTCTCAACATGTATCTCAGGGACGTCCATTCGGTCTACCCAATCCCATAGCCAATATGACCATGGATACTTCCTTGATTTGGGGGGGGGGGCATTTTCAGGAAAGAACAGCCCAGGGAACGTGGAAGAAACATAAGGCTCATCTGCATATAAATGTCCTGGAGATGAGAGGGGTACTTCTAGCATTGCAGTCTCCTTTCAAAATTCTCTGACTCTGGGAACAATTGCAGTTCAAGCGGACAACATGTCACTGGTCTGGTACATCAACAAACAAGGAGGAACCAAATCTTACCCCCTGTGTCGAGAGGCCATGAGAATATGGCAGTGGGAAATCTCCTCCCAGCACTTTCTGTTAACAATGCACATCCCGGTGAAATCCAATGTGATAGCCGACAAGCTGAGCAGAGCAATCTTACTGCCTCACGAGTGGTCCCTAAAGCAACAAGTAGCAGAAATAATTTTCTGCAGGTGGGGCCAGCCTTGCTGCTATCTTTTTGCAACCTCAACAAACACGAAATGCAGCAGCTACTTTGCCCTAATTCTCCAGCTGGGGGAAGCCCCAAGGGATGCACTTGTGCACAATTGGCTCCTGGGTCTCCTTTATGCATTTCCCCCCTTCCCTCTGATTCCCAAGGTATTACAGAAAGCAAAACTACTGGGAAGGACCATGATACTAATAGCCCCTTACTGGCCTTGGAAAATTTGGTTTCCCTTCCTCCAGTCTCATCTTTTGGAAGAACCCTGGATCCTGGACCCAGTTCCAGATCTGTTGACCCATTCTTCAGGGGCTCTTCATCCTTCATTTCATTCCCTCAAACTGACAGCTTGGCTGCTCCAATTCCCACAATAGCCAGGATTTACATCCTCTCATCTGAGGCCCACCATATTATAACATCCTCTCATAAATCATCTACCGGAAAGTTATATCTTAGCAAATAGAAGAGATTTTCTTTATGGGGCTCTCAGAATGACGTTGATCCTTACCTAGCTGTGATCCCATCTATTTTGGAATTCCTGACTAAACTTTTCAACGAAGGAGTGGCTGCAGCTACCATCAGAGTTCAATTAGCAGCGATGTCAAATTTTTATTTTGGTTTCCAAGGCTCTATTGTCATGTCACATCAACTTGCTAAAGCCTTTCTTAAAGGTGCCATTCATTTGAGGCCACCAATCAGAGCTCCAGTCATGCCATGGAATCTAAATTTTGTTCTGTCCAGAATCATACTACCCCCTTTCGAACTAGCCTCATCCTGTTCTTTGAAATTCCTTTTATGGAAGACTATTTTTTCTGATAGCCATTACTTCTGTGCAGCAGATTTCTAAGCTGCAAGCCCTAACCATCAAACCTCCTTATCTGATTTTTCATAATGACAGAGTTTCGCTCAGAACTAATCCATCCTTTTTACCAAAAGTTTGTTCAGAGGCAAATCTTAACCAGTCTATTGAGTTGCCAGTTTTCTTTCCCCAGTACACAAATAGGATAGAACACATGCTGTACAAACCTGATGTTCATAGACAACTACAATTTTATCTAGACAGAATGAAACATTTCAGGTCAACGGATCAACTATTCGTTTCCTTTTCAGAGTCAGAAAAGGGTGCCTCAGTGACAAAAGTAACCTTGTCAAGGTGGAGATTGTATTTCCTTCATTTATAATTCACAAACATTTTTTCATTTATAATTCACAAAATTTCCCCTTGCAACAAAAAGTAAAGGCCCACTCTACTAGAGCTATTTCAACCTCATTAGCCTTTTCTGCAAGGTTACCATTAGACTCTATTTGTGCAACAGCTACCTGGTCAACACCTCATACCTTTATCACTCATTACAAAGTAGACAAGGCCTCCAGGGACAGGGCCTCCTTTGGTTCCACAGTGCTGAGGAATATACTCTCGTGAGCCACCCGAAATATACACTTATATGCATGTGCTTACTTGTCTGAGTAATTCTCAATATTATAATTGATAAAAAAGAAGTTATGTACTCACCATAACGTTCCATGTGAGTTGTTCATTTTTTTTTATCCAAATTGCCCCTTCAATGTCTCTGTTACCTTCTAACATCTGATTACTATCCATAATATGTAGAGCCCCCAGACGATTTCCATCACTCTTTAGGGGGTGATATCGCCCACCTTAAGAAAGAATAGTTTTGTTATATCTTACCATAACCATAGATGTCCTTCTGTTCTGTGTTGCAGTATTCTAGTATTCTTTACATATGGGTTGTCTTCCACCCCATGACCTGACATCCGGCCAGTATACAAAAGCTACTAGCCACTGCCAGTATGTGGGAAGTCACACATATGATCTGGCAATGCCAGCCATAAAAGGGACGTCTGCACATATCATCCTCAGAACAAGGAGGCCCCATGAGGAACATTAACCCTAAGGAAACAAATAAGTCTTCCAAGGAAGGGACAAGATGCAGGGGGAAGGCGGGAGGGTCAGAATACTGCAACATAGAAAAGAAGGACAACTATGGTTATAGTAAAATATAGCACAACTGTTCTATGTCCTTCTATTCAATGTTGCAGTATTCTGTACATATGGGAGAGTACCAAAGCTGAGTAGGAACCTTGGGAGGAGGAAGGAGCAGAGGAAAAATGCTTTGAAGAATTTTCCAAAAAGCCATGGAGAATGGCTCGAGCAAACCCCGCCCTAAACCTAGAAATAGTGTCCAACTTGTAGTGCTTGGTAAAGGTATGCACAGAAGACCAAGTAGCAGCCTCCAAAATAGAGTTAGTATCCAGGACTTTAAAGAAAGCACCTGAAGAAGCAACAGATCTGTTGGAGTGGGCTCTTAACAGGAGCAGCCAGAGACTTACCATGAAAAAATAACAAAACTTAGTAGTCTTAGAAATCCAAGAGGAAATTGTTTGTTTAGAAACAGGTAAACCCAGAGCACTGAGATGAAAAGACACAAAAAGCTGATTGGCTTTCCTGATAGCTTTAGTCTTGTCTACATAAAATCTAAATTGCCTATGAACATCCAAAGAATGTAGAATTCTTTCACTGGCGGACTGAGGAGAAGGGAAAAAGGTTAGCAATTGGATAGACTGGTTAAGATACCTCTTATTTACCAGTTTAGGCATAAAAGAAGGGTTGGTGTCCAAAGAGACTCTGTCCTTGTGAAAATCAGGAAAGGCAGAGATGCCATCAAAGTCTGAATCTCAGAAACTCTCCTAGCCGAGGTCAAAGCTACCAGAAGCACAATCTGCCAAGTGCACAACTTTAGAGAAGCAGAAGGTGCAGGCTCAAAAGAGGCCACAGTTAGCTTCTCTAGCACATAATTAAGATCCCAAGGTGGTGGTAGTGGTTTCCTGGGAGGCTTAATATGTAGGACACCTCTAAGAAAAAGTTTTACCTCCAGTCTGGAAGCCAAAGGATGTGATAGCAGACAAGCAGAAAGAGCAGAACAGTGGACTTTTACTGAAGAATATTACAAACCACTGCTAAGCAGTTCACACAAGTAAGAAAATACTGTAGGGATGTCCACAGAAAGCGGATCTAGATGTTTTGAAAGGCACCAGATACAAAATCTTTTCCATTTGGATGAGTAAGATTTCCTAGTATTGGGTTTCCTGGCCTCCTGCAAAACCCAGAGCATGTCCTGTGAGAAAAGGTGCCTAAAAGGGATCAAACGTTGATCACCTACAGGGTCATTTGCAATGTTGAGAGATGTTGATGAAGCAAGGATCACTTGTCCTGTGTGAGCAGGTACAACCAGTGAGGCAGCCTACAGCAATGGCCCCTGGTTAGATGTAGTAGAAGCGGGAATCAGTGCTGTCTTGGCCAAAAGTAAGTCACCAACAAGATTTTTGGTTTATCCTGCTGAATTTTCAGCAAGACTTTCTGAATGAGAGGGAAGGGGGAATGCATACAGAAACATCACCTTACATGAGAAGGGAAGGGCATCCACCTTCCAAGCTAGAGGATGTGGGACTGTGGCACAAAATAGAGGAAGTTGTCTGTTTTGAGGGGAGGCAAAGAGGTCCAGCTGTGGAATACCCCACCGGTGAACCAGATCCAGGAACACATCCCTGTGAAGCATCCATTTGTGTGAGTGTGACATGGATCTGCTTCACATGTCCACCACAGTCTTCTGGGCTGAGGGCAAATAGACAGCATGAAGGGTAACCTTGTACTGAATTGCTAGTTCCCACGCCCTGAGAGCTAACCTGCAAAGAAGGTAAGATGTGATGCCCCCCTGTTTATTTATGTACCAGAGAACTGTGCTGCTGTTTATTAAAACTTTCATCAGAGGACCTGGCAGAAAGAGAGGATGAAACATCTGCAAAGCTAGGATCAGAGCCCTCATTTCTCTGATGTTGATGTGCTCCCTCTTTTCAGATGGAGACCCTGAACCTTTTTCGATGCAAAGGTCAGCCCCCAGCCTGTGTCTGAAGCATTTGTGAAAAGCTAGTCTGAAAAAACGGCAAGCCTCCAGAGAACAAAAAATCCTTCAAATCTTAACGTAGGTTTATTAAGAAAACAAAACAACCAACGTATTCGCCACTGGTAAAACAGTAGCTTCTTCAGAGATGCAGTACAAAGGAAGCGCCACAATGTTTAAATGTTTGATGTAGTACGCCCACTAGATATTTCAATCTATTCTTAAAAGGGGCAATGGCAACATTTTAAAAAACTAAAAGCGTCTTCTCACTTTGTATAACTAAAGACAACGTTGTAATTTTTTAAAAAACAGTTTCATAAATATCTAAAAATGTTTATTAAGAATAATACCAAAAATATAAGTACACCGGAAGGTAGCCTAAATAAGTGTACACTCGTTACTACAACTTGCCAAGTTTAAAATAAAAAGCCGCTCTATATTAAAAAATACTAACAAGTAGAAATAAGTCAAAAATACATAAAATAGTACATAAAAAGTACTACACAGGGCAAGGCTTATCCATACTGTGATACACATAAAAATACATAAAAGGGTCCCCATAAGCAAAATGTATGGTGTTAGTCTTGCTACTTTACATATATTCTACCTCTTGTAACTTCTCAGTTTCAAAATACACGCTATATTACAATTTTCATTAAGCCCCGGAGGGCTAAAAGAGTTTAAGGTTAGTTGCCATTCATGTTCTCTACTTTCTAATAATAATGGAACAGGCCACCTCTAATTGAAGGCAAGACTTGGTCGATGGCTAAAAAGTGAAAACTATGGCCAGGGCACTTAAAAATGTGCTTAGCCAATGCATTGTCAGACTTATTTTTCTTTATAGTATATTGGTGCTCATAAAGTCTGTCCCGTAACCTTCGGTCAGTCTTGCCTATATAAAATGCCATGCAACAATTACAATTTGCTAAATATATAATTGATTTTGACTCACAATTGAGTTTATGTTGGATGGAAAATTTTCTATTTCCAATGGTGAAAGTATTGGCAGCTTTTACATATTTACACCAGTTACAGGCACCACACTGAAACATGCCTTTGTGTCTGGAAGTAACTTCACAATCAGTGTTTCTTTCCAGTAACATTTTAAGGTTACACCCCCTCCTATAGACAATATTTGGAACTGTACCCAGTTTGTCCACAAGTTGTCCATTATTTGTAATAAATTGCCAATTTTTAAACAGAATGAATCGAATATCAGTAGAATTAATGCTAAACGAGGTAATAAAACTAGTCTTAATTTTATCTGTCACAATAGTTTGGTTGTCTATAATGGTTAGACTTGTGTCATTGGAGTTAGCCCCTCCAGGCATCTTACTGGCATAAATGGACATCAAAAGTGACCGCGATGGTAAAATAGGTCTATACGTTCCATTAGAATGTTTCAGTTCCACCTCATTAATTAACTCTAAAATCAGTTTAACTGGGTATTTTCTATTAATAAACATATCTTTTAAATTTTGACATTCTTCTCTAAAAGAAGTTTCACAACTACACATTCTAGCTGCTCTGATAAGCTGGCCCTTAATAATAGATCTTTTCTGTTTAAAAGTGTGGGAGCTATCAAAGTGCAGGAAGGAGTTACAGTATGTGTGTTTCCTGTAAATAGATGAATGGTACTCTCCTATATTTAAATCTTTGTACAGTTTTACATCCAAGTAATCAATTTCTATTTCATTAAATTTGTAAGTAAATTTAAAAAAGGTAGTAGTACCATTTAAGTAGTCCACTAAAATATCTGCTTCAGATGCATTACCTTGAAATAAAATAAAAATATAATCTAAGAATCTCGTATATAATTTCAAGTGATGCTTAAAAGTTGGATTATTAAGTACAAAATGCCTCTCCCAATATGCTACAAAAAGGTTGTCTACACTTGCACCACATGGTGACCCCATAGCTATCCCTTGTTTTTGTAGGTAGAAGTCACCATTAAAGGTGAAAAAGTTAGAAGTTAAAATGATGTCAAGTAACTCTGACACTATATAAATGTCCCTTTCACTTGCTTTAAGTTCTATTAATATTAAGGTTAGCCACTCTATAGCCTCATCATGGGGAATTGAAGTGTACAGGTCAATAACGTCTATCGTCAGAAAATTAATTGACCTTTCAAATGGAATGTTGTTAATATTCTGAAGAAAAGACCATGAATCTTTGCAGATTTCTGGAAGAGCTTTCAAGTATTTAGATAGAATTGACTCAACTAGTTGTGCACATAGGTATGTCATTGATGCTCGACTGTCTATCAGTGCCCTCATAGGGGGATTAGTGAGATTCTTATGGATTTTCGGAATACCGAAAATGGTGGGAATCTTAGGCATAGAAATATCAATATAGTTGTAAGTGTCCAGATCAATTTTGGCGTTAATAAAGAGGTCCTTAAAGTACCCTCTAATTCTACTGTAACTTACGTTCATTTCATTCAATGACGATTGTACGTAAGCTGGTCCTCCTAACACTAACAACATCTTTTCTGTGTATTCAAAGTTATCAAATATAACCAATCCTCCACCCTTGTCCGGTTTAACCACTCTCACAGGGGAATTGCGGAGGTGATTCAAAGCGGTTATTTGTTCATCTGAAACATTTAATTTTGTTGTTAATTTACTAAAAGCATTTCCATGACTTAAGTGCCTAAGGTCTAACTCACAAACCCTCTCAAATAAGAGCAAGTCTGGATGGAGTGGGGGGTTAAATGTACTAACAAGCCTAAATTTTGAATACCCTTCTTGCATGACACTATTAAACATAATGTCCAAATTCAGTTTGCGAACAAAGCATTTAAGGTCAATAATAGTTCTAGCTAAATTACATTTCTTAGTAGGTACAAAAGTGCTACCAAAAGCTAGCAATTCAATAAGACATGGCTCAAATACAAAACTGGAAAAATTATAGATGGTAAAGTCTCCCTTTAAGTTGGTAAGTATTTCTAAGTTGGAACAAATCGAGGCATCAACATGGTCAGTAGTACCTCTCACTTCCGTTTTTTGTTCCAGTTCGTGTTCCTTGTCTGTGGATTGTAGCTGTTGCGTCCGCCTAAAAAATGTCCCTTGTTGTTGTTATTGCTATTGTTGCCAGAATGGTTATTATTACTATAACCATTCCTTTGAAAACCTTTTTGGTTGTTATTTTGAGCTTTAATTCTATTACTGCGTCGAGGGACCTCAATGAAGTCATCCTCATTAATCTCTTCCATTGAATTAAGCTCAATGTGGTCAGAAGTAGATGGTTGTGACATCTCTGCAACGTTAGTATTATTGGTAGCAAATTGGACTTTATTGGAAGGCACTTGTAATTTAGGATATACTGCGTTTTGTCCGTACGTTAACCTGTCCCTTGTGAGCTTCTTTATCTTATTAGCCTTAAGTTTGGTAACTAACAAGTCAATACTTGAAAAAATACGACTATATAATTGTAATATAGTGTGTATTTTGAAATTGAGAAGTTACAAGAGGTAGAATATATGTAAAGTAGCAAGACTAACACCATACATTTTGCTTATGGGGACCCTTTTATGTATTTTTATGTGTATCACAGTACGGATTAGCCTTGCCCTGTGTAGTACTTTTTATGTACTATTTTATGTATTTTTGACTTATTTCTACTTGTTAGTATTTTTTAATATAGAGCGGCTTTTTATTTTAAACTTGGCAAGTTGTAGTAACGAGTGTACACTTATTTAGGCTATGTATGTATGCACATACCTTCCGGTGTAGAGTACAGGCTGTATTGGTAAATTGGATATATATATATATTTTTACTTATATTTTTGGTATTATTCTTAATAAACATTTTTAGATATTTATGAAACTGTTTTTTAAAAAATTACAATGTTGTCTTTAGTTATACAAAGTGAGAAGACGCTTTTAGTTTTTTAAAATGTTGTCATTGCCCCTTTTAAGAATAGATTGAAATATCTAGTGGGCGTACTACATCAAACATTTAAACATTGTGGCGCTTCCTTTGTACTGCATCTCTGAAGAAGCTACTGTTTTACCAGTGGTGAAAACGTTGGTTGTTTTGTTTTCTTAATAAACCTACGTTAAGATTTGAAGGATTTTTTGTTCTCTGGAGGCTTGCCGTTTTTTCAGACTAGTTTTATTTGTAATTTACCAGATTGTGTGTTAATTTGTGAAAAGCTGTTGAGAAGGCTGGGGCAAGAGAAGAGGAAGGCCAGGATTCAAAGATAGCTACTGAATCCACCAGAAGAGCTCTGTGTTCAGCCTGGAAAGAAAAGCTTGAAACAAGGGCAATGAGAAACTCTAGAAGGTGTGCATGTTGAGACCAGACTGTTTTCAGGTGCCACTGGAATTTCCTCATGTGAAGCTTTGCAAAGGGCAGCATGGGAATCATAGAAGCTATGAATCTCAGGAGTCTTAGGAACTCCCTGGCTGAAATGGAAGGAAGAGACAGCAGGCTTTCCATGAAGGCATTCAGAGTTTGAACCTTGTGTGTTATGACCATTAAGAACTGTTGATATATATTACTTGCAAACGAATACACGTGTAGTTCTCATGTAAAAAAGACCCGATGTTTCTCTAACTAGTACAGAAAACATAACAATTGTTCTTGATCTGCTTTGAACCTGGACCCCAGGAAAATGTGATTCTTTGAGGTCAGTGTGGACGTTTGAAGTTTATACTGAACCACAGGCTTTGAAGGAGATGAATGGCGTGCTGGGTTTTGAGACAACTGTTCTGATTTGAGAGCAAGAAAGGAGGTTGTCCAGACAGGGATGAACTTGAATCCCCTTAATCCTCAAGAAGGCAATGACAGGGGCCAAGCACTTTGTGAATACCCTTGGGCCAGCAGAGAGATTAAAGGGAAATCAGAGAACTGAAAGTGCAAAGAACCCACCGAGAAATGTAAAAATTCCCTGTAAAGAGGATGGATAGGAATATTAAGGGAAGGATCTCTGACGTCCAAGGACTCAATGAATGAATGGGGAGAAATCAGGGAAAAGAGCATCTGAAGGGGTAGCATGTGGAAAGATGTCTCTAGAAAGGTGCTTCATTGTGAGAGGTCTAGAATTGGTCTCCAAGGACAATCCTTTCTTGGGACCAGAAACATTCTGGAATAGAAACTTCTGCCTCTCTGATCCAGAGGTACATTCTGAATGGTGCCTTGTGAAAAACGTTGCAATAGGAGCTGTGGGAACAACTCCAGCTGACTGGGGGTCGGCTGTGGAATCCCATGAAAGGAGGGAAAGTCTTCCAAATCATGAAATATCCTTTTTGAATGATGGATAGGACCCTGGTGTCCTGAGTGATGTTTTCTCAGATTGGAAAAGATAGGGAGAAGCAAAGAGACAGAGGAGTGTGACTTAGAAGAGGATGGTAGTTGTCACAGAGAGCTAGGCCTGGCCTGAAAAGGTTGCTGTGTTGGATGCAGAAGATTTCAGCTGACTTTTTTTAGACGTAGAAGCAGGGGTAGATGCAGACGAGGAATGATTAGGTCTCCTAAAAGGAAGTTTTGACAGGGGAGTTCCTATGAAATTTTGGTAAAGGTAAAACAAGCAAGTGTTTCAAATCTTGGAACTCCTTATTTCCCTTTTTCTTGCAGAGTCTTAAGTCTGCGCAGAACCAAAAAGTGCAGATTTGTCCAAAAGGGCTTCAAGTAATTTTGCCTTAATATCCTCACAAAGAGATTGTAGTCTGAACCAAGAAAGTGGCAGAAGCAGCAGCTCTGGAAGATGCCGCAACAGCATCATAGCTGCACTTAATGGAATGTCTGGCAATCTGTGAGGAAGCAGCCAAACGAGGTAGAACCTGAATTTTAACCTCAGATTCTGATAACTGAGCCAGAGCTTGAGAGGCCTTAGAAAGCAAGACCAAGGAATACCTAGACATTTAAGTCTGATAATTGCTAGCTCTGATAGCTAACATGGATGAGGTATAGACCTTCTTACCCAGTCTGTCAAGAATCTTACTTTCCTTAACAGATGGTAAAAGTGTGGCAGAAGAAGATAAATGTGAAGACCTGTCAGAGAGTATGGAGACTACCACAGGGTCCACCAAATGACACTTCATAAAGAAATAAAGAAACTTGCATTCATCTGGCACTTTATAAAATCTGTCTGGTCTCTTGGGAGCAGGAGCCTGAGAATCTGGAGTCTTAGAAGAGGAGGCGAAGGCATCCAAGAAAGCTGGAAGGACTGGAGGCACTGCAGAAGGAGAAGGGACCTCCATTTACAAAAGATCATAATATCTGTTCTGTTCCTCAGAAATCAGGGAACAATCCCACTTAAAGAATTCTCTCATTTTATTAATAGTTTCCCCAAAAGAAATCTCTTCAACTGGAGAATCCCCTCCATTTGATTTTTGTTCAGGTGAGGCATATTCCAGAGGAGAGGTAATTTTGGTGGAATATGCCAGGGAATCATCATCATCAGATGAAGAGTCCTCTGAGTCAGACAGAGAAGAATCTGGGATCAACCAAACTGTAGAACAGGGGAAGAAGTGAAGGCAGGTAGAGAGAGAGAGAGGTAGACAGTTTCAAGGCCATCAAAGCCTTAATAAGATCCTGGGAAAATTCATTCATCGTAGTCAGACTGTGGAGCAGAAGGACTACTGGAATGTTTCGTTTTTTATATCTATTTGACATGTCTTTCCGATTGAGGAGACAAAGCAAAAGAGACCGATGTAGGCCTAATGTCTGAGGCAGACAAAGGTGGATCCCTAGCCAGAACGATAGGAATGTCCCAGGAGTCCTCAAGCCCAACGAGCCGCAGTTCCTCTATGTCACCTGAAGCAGATGTCTGCAAAGCCTTGGACATGCTGGGAACTGATCCCTTGGTGGCCTCCAAAGAGGTACCCACCACAGAAGTGGACCTGACCTCTGATTATACCACTGGGTCTTCACTGACTTCCAGGGTACATCAGAGGTGAGAGGCGCAGCTGAAAATGTTTCAGGCCTTTGTTTGAATCACCTTCCTTTTCAAACTCGGCTTGGCTGAAGGACCCTTGGAACCCTCCATAATGTCTTTAGCCAGATGTTTTAACTGTTGATTTTCTAAGTAAAGGTTTAGAGCCAAAAGTCAGCAATGCAATGTCTTGGGCACAAAAGCCTGACAAATAGAACAGGAGAGGTAATCATGACTAGGCCCTAAACAGAAAAGGCAAAGGCCATGTCTATCTTTATGTGGAATCTGTCTTCCACACCTACACTTGCCCTTCTTAGATGACATGAACAGTAACAAACAGCAGTAGCAAAAAAGCAAATTTCCAACGGGGCACTTATCTGAAGCTGAAGCTAGCAGCAATACACGGAATCCGACTGCAGACCGTACATAGGAGTCAGCCTTCTGAATGGCGGCAGAAAATTTCTGAGGATGGTACATGTGGACATCCCTTGTATGGCTGACGTTGCCAGACCATATGTGCGACGTCCCATGTACTGGCAGTGTCTTGAAGCTTTGGTATACTGGCCAGACATTGGGTCATAGGACGGAAGACAACCCATATGTAAAAAAATACTGCAACATTGAATAGAAGGCCCTCCACTGGTTTAAGCAAAAGTAACTCGAAAGTAATGCACATTTAAGTTATTAGTTACTAAAATATGTCTTATATTATTACTAATTACTATTTTGAAAAAATAACTAGTTACAGTGCTAGTTACTAGAAATTGTAATATATTACAGTAATATGTTACATATTGTAATATATTACTCCCATCACTGGGTATGGATGGGGAGATTGTGAATGTTGTATGTTGACACAATATGGGTATGTTTGTCTGTGTACGTATGAGTGTGTGTCTAGGCAAGTGTGTATGTTTGTCTTTGTGTATGTAAGGGGGGATGCCTCTGTTATGTTAAGGTATTTTTGCTACCTATTTACAGTTGATGTTAGGGCACTCTAATGAACAGTTCAGAGTTATATAAATTGAATTTTAATGTAGACCAGTGTTCCTGCATTCATTGCATGACTATGACTCTCAGTAGGTCAGAGAAGAGCAGCTTGCCCCATTTGAGCAAGGTAAATTAATTTTCACAGTAGCATGACTATGAATTCTACTCACTCATGGGTGATCTAGTGGAGCCAAAGCATAATTAATGTCTGTTGCTGGATGGTGTAATAATGATAGCTTAGTATTGCTTACAGAGCCTTTTTTCTCACCACCCAGAAACCAAAGTAGGTCACTTCCGTTGATTGAGCTGTCAGTGAAAATGTTGCATGTGTTGTTACATTGTTGCCCTTTTGCAAAAAAAAAAAAAGTTTTCCACTCACCATAACATTCCATCTGAGTTGTTGCCTCTCACTTTGTTCTTCAACATGTGGGTTCGGATCCGAGGATTGAGTCTGACTCGGCCATATACTAAAATTCTAGGATCTGAAGTCTGAGCTTCTCCCCTACGCATAATGCTCTGCTCCCCCACATCCCTCTGATCGAGTTTGCTGCACAAATAATGCATCATCGTATCATACAGCTGCATATATATTACACAAAGAATCAGAGAAAGCCAGAAAGAATACTTCAAGAGCTCACACAGCAAGGAAGTATCTATATTTATCTCTGCTAGGTCCTAGAAAAAGGTAGGGGGGTGGAGAGAGGGAAGATTGAAGAACACAACAACTCAGATGGAACGTTATGGTGATTACATAACTTCTTTATCTGACATTGTTGGCTTAATTTGATGTTCATCATGTTTCACTGTTGCAGTCATTACACTTGGGTTATCCTGTTGGCAGGCTCCCCGCAGTCGGCCAGAATTCCAAAGTCTAGGTCCGGCGTCGGTTGCTGTCGCCTCTTCCCTGATGTCAGTGCCTCAGGGGTATAAAAGATGCAGCTGATGCCATTTTCTTCAGTCTTTCTTGCCGTGCGGTGCCCGAAGCAAAAGCAGTTTGCAAGTGCCAGTCGGCCAACACCTGAGATTTTCGAAACTGAATTTCAGAACCAAAGTCTTCAATAAAGTGAAGTACCCCATTGGGGAAACTTTTTCTTGCTCCAGACCGATGTCAGTAAAAGTTAACAATTGTATTTCTGTATTTCTTATGGGAAGCAAATACCTCATAAGGATTTTCACTCTTACTGTATTCCTTGCCTAGGTCCTGACCACGACGTTGCTAGTTGTCGGTTTTGTGCTAGATTCAACCAACGCACTATTAAGCGTCGGTTTGATTTCGCTTTACATTACTTTGGCCGAAGATTTAACTACATAATGCCATTGGAACAACCAATGACCGGAATTCATAAAAAACGCAAAGGCAAAGAAAAGGACAGGCATCAGAGGTCCAAAACCGACGACGAAGCCTCTTCTAGGCCAGTCGCCGGTTCTCACTGAGGCGCTTTCGCATCCCCTGACACCCGCTACCTCAGAGCCACAGGCCGCATCCGACTCACACGTGGAGACACCTAGGCCTCTGGAAACTCAAGGTATTGGGCCTGCGGAAACTGTTCCCTCAGATGGGTCCGGAGCCGCTGAGCAGGCATCGGCTTCTGAGGGTGTTTTCAGACCTTCACAGCTTACTATTAAGTCCACTACAACAGCCAAGGCAAAGTCAAAAACACCATTAAAGACAAGGAAATAAGTAAAGCATTCTCCTGGACAGTCATCCATGCCAAAGAAACAGATGCTTAAAATGGCCTAGGACCTAATTACTTTGATCAGCGGTTCTCATCCCCCTCCTGACAAAAGGCCTAGGCAAGACACTGACTATGACTCTTCTGACCAGGTTTTTATTTCCTCTGATTCCTCTACAGATCAGGGATATTCTCTCCCTCCCTATGAGGACTCTCATACAGACGAATCTATACCTTCAGCCTCTCCGCCTGAGGATTACTCTTTTGGGGAAACCTTGCACACCATGAGGGAGCATTTCCATTGGGAAAACCAGGATTATTCAGAATCCAAGAAAAGGCTCAGAGACTTTCTTTTATTACCTCAGCACAGGCCCCTGGCTATCCCCCCTGTGCTTGATATTGTTTATGATGTTTTCTCTGAATCCAGTTTGTCTCCTGATTCTTTACCCCCTGCACCAGTCAAGCCAGACAGGTACGACAGGGTCCCAGACTCTCATAAATTTCTTTATAGAAACCCTGCTGCTGACCCAGAAACAATTTCTCAGGGTCCCAAAGGGGTTAAGGCTTCCACTGCAAAAAACCCTGTCCCCTCTGATAGGGATTCGAGAGCTCTGGATAGATGGGAGAAAAAAGTTTACACTTCTGCTACTTTGGCTGTAAGGGCTTTAAACTGCCAGTTTCACATGCTTAAATTTCAACAATATCTAATGTCTTTGTTAAAACAGAAAATGCTTACAAACTCAGAATGTTTTGACAATAAGGAAATGCAGGATTTATTGCATGCAGCTGAACAAGTTGGAAAGCATACTCTGCAATGTGGTTTTGATTCATTAGAGGCTTCTTGCAGAGCTGCAGTTACAGGCTCTGTCATTTGAAGGCATGCTTGGTTAAAAGAACAACGTTTACCTGATCATGTTAAAGTAAAATTATTGGATGCTCCACTACAGCATGATACTTTGTTTGGTGTTAAGGCAGAAGAGGATAAAGCAAAGTCAATGCAGACAGTAAAGGATTTCTTGCAGGTTCACCCACCTAGATTTAGCAGAAACTGGCCTTCTAAAAATTGGTCCTTTCTGGTGTCAGACAGGCCACAAAGAGGCAGATACAGACGCCCACGAGGCAGTTCTCAGGCCCAAGGCTCATACAGACCTAAACAATGGGGTGCTTCAGCCCCCAAAGGAGGAGAAGACAAATCACAACCTTATAGGAAACAGTCCCAATGACTTCCCTCTACAAATGCCAAGCACTTACCTTTTGGCAGCACCCTTAGGGGGAAAGATAGCACTTTTCTCACAAAATTGGCACATGATCACCCAGGACAAATGGGTACTGAATATTGTTTCTCAGGGTTACAGGTTCCACTTTCACACCCTTCCAAAATCAAAAGGTATGCCAGACCTGCCACAAAACAAATGGGCAGAGGCACAAAAACAAATTTCTGCTCTCATGGACATGAGAGCTATTCAAAGAGTACCACAGCAAGAACAGGGACAAGGATTTTACTCAAGACTTTTCCTGGTACCCAGAAAGGACAAAGCCTGGAGACCAATACTGGACCTGTCAATCCTAAATACTTTCCTGGATGTTCCGAAATTCAAAATGTTAACACTGCAGCAACTTCTACCCATGCTGTGCAAGAAGGCTTGCTATAATTAAACTTGCTATAATTTGAAATGTATTTTTATTTACTCTCTATGATAGCTATGTATGTTTATAAATTGTTAACTGTTGTAGTTCAATAATGTATCATGAATTTCTCTTTTTAATGACTAATACTAAATTATTCTGGAATCCTTCTTATGCCTATACATTGTTAACTTTTGCACCATTCATGTTTGGAGCTTTTCTCCCCGGGCCTCTACTGAAAATGGACATATATCCAGCTAGACTAGCCCGGTTAACAAATGTAAAATAAATAAATAGTTACTTTGGACCTCAAGGAGGCATACCTGCATGTCCCAATCAGACAATCTTGCAGAAGATACCTCAGATTCATAGCTGGCTCAAAGCATTACCAATTCTCTGCACTGCCCTTTGGCTTATTTACTGCGCCCAGGGTCTTCACAAAATGCCTGGCATCAGTAATTGCATTCTGCAGACAAAAAGGAATTCAAATATATCTCTACTTGGATGACTGCCTTATTCAAGCAGAGAGCAAGGACATTCTACTAAAACATCTGGCGTTTGTAAAAGGATTACTAATTTGCCTAGGGTACACAGTAAACGAAAAGAAGTCAAAACTAGTGCCCTCTCAAGAGATAATATTCCTGGGTGCAAGCTTAAATACAACTGCCCAGATGGCTTATCTCACGCCAGACAAGCAAAGGCAACTGACTCATTACTTTGAAATGATGGAAACAAAGACCCAGCTCCCTGCAAGAAAAATTCTGCAGGCTCTGGGCTTCATGGCATCCTGCATTCTACTAATTCCATATGCAAGACTGCATATGAGGAAACTACAATGGTATCTAAAAAGTGTTTGGACTCAACATTGCCACAGCCTGGAAACAATAATAACTCTTATTCCCTGCCTACAACAGGAGTTTCGATGGTGGGCACTGGCCTGTCACCACAACAAGGGACAGCCTTTCACCTTACCCACAGCTAGGCAGACAATAACAACAGATGCATCAGATTATTCCTGGCGGGCACACATGGCAGAAAAATGTATTCAGGGCACGTGGCCCAAGGAACAAATGTATCTTCATATCAATCAAAAAGAGATGCTAACTGTACAGCATGCCCTGACAGCCTTCAAGAATCTACTACATCCAGGACAACTATTACTAAAGACGGACAATACCACAGTTATGTGGTACATAAACAAGCAAGGGGGCACACATTCCTACCCCCTCTGCAGGCAAGCCATGACTTTATGGAACACAGCACTGACCTATCAAGTACATCTGCAGGCACAATTCCTGCCAGGAAAGAAAAGTACTCTGGCAGACGAACTAAGCAGAAATTTCATGGATCCTCATGAATGGAAACTAAATCCACAGGTCTTCAGCATGATAACAAGGAAATGGGGACGCTCAGTCATAGATCTTTTTGCCACTCCTTACAACTGCCAACTACAGAGATTCTTCGCAAGAACTTATCACGCACAAGCATGGAAAGTGGATGCTCTATCCTTCAGCTGGAAAACACTGACAGTTTATGCCTTTCCTCCACTGCCTCTTCTTCCCAAGGTGCTCCTAAAAGTCAGACAAGAGAAGCCAAAAATGTTTCTGATTGCACCAGACTGGCCACGCCAGCACTGGTACCCAATCCTAAAGAGCTTGTCTCAAGGCCCAGCCTGGCCTTTACCTCAAATTCCGCATCTTCCGACTCAACAAAACAATCAGATTCTGCACAGTCAACTCAGAACCTTAAACCTGGCTGCATGGCAGATAATATAGCCACTCAGACCACACCTCTCTCTAAAGCTGTTATGGATGTCATTTTAGAAGCCAGGAAGCCCAGCACTAGAAAATCTTATGCAGAAAAATGGAAGAGATTCTGTGCTTGGAACCAGGCACAATGACTCGAACCACTTGTTCCAAATATACCTCAGATTTTACAATACCTTACTGAGATGCTGGACAAAGGCCTATCCTTCTCATCAATTAAGATCCATGCCTCTGCCATTTCAGCTCATTACAATACGGAACCTCCTATTTTCTCTCATCCACTACTCGTACAATACCTCAGCGGGGCAAAAAACATAAGACCCCCAAGGAGAGCACCGATACCTACATGGGACCTCAATTTTGTTTTAGAAAAGCTCACACTGCCTTCTTTTGAGCCAGCCAATACAGCTGATATAAAATTCTTATCATGGAAAACTGCTCTGCTCCTAGCAATAACTTCAGCAGGAAGAGTCTCAGAGTTACAGGCATTAATGGCAGTGGAACCTTTCATCATTTTCATCAGGACAGGGTTTCTCTAAGGACAAACCCAACATTTTTGCCAAAGGTAGTATCCAGTGTGGCTCTTAACCAAACCATTCATTTGCCAACATTTCATCCAAATCCCCAGAATAAAGGGGAGAGACTTCTGCATGCTTTGGACATACACAGACAGCTACGCTTCTATTTGGACAAAACAAAAGCTTTCAGAAAAACTGAGCAACTGTTTGTAGTTTATGCTGCAGGATCACAAGGAAAGCCTATCTCAAAGCAGACTATTTCAAAATGGATAGGACACTGCATTCGTTTCTGCTATTCACAACATGGCAAATCAGTGCCTAAGGGCATTAGGCCACACTCAACCAGAGCAGCAGCCATTTCAGCAGCCTTCCTCAGGGGAGTACCAACCAAAGACATTCTAGAGGCTGCAACCTGGAGTTCAGTGCACACTTTCACCAAGCACTACCACTTACCTCTCTACTCTAAATCCAGAGCAGGCTTTGCCACTGCAGTTCTACAGGGCCTTGTAGCCTCTCCTAATCCTATTTAGGCCCAGCCACCCTACCTCAGCTTTGGGATTCAACCCAAGTGTAATGACTGCAACAGTGAAACACACTGAACATAGTACAGTTGTGTACCTACCATAAATGTAGATGTTCGAGTGTATTCACTGTTGCAGTCCAGGTTACCCACCCTCCATCCCCCTTTTCTTTGCTGGGGCTTTTCTGTACTTCTCTGTTCTATACAACCTATGTGGTGTATTTGCTTGTAGATGAAGGAAATGTTTATTTTAGTACATGCATGCTTCTTGGCATAATTTTTAGCCTACCTATTTGGGGACACCTGACATCTGGGGCAAGAAAAATTGAAGAAAATGGCGTCGGCTGAATCTTTTATACCCCTGGCGCACTGACGTCAGGGAAGAGGTGACAGCAACTGACGCTGGACCTAGACTTTGGAATTCTGGCCGACTGCGGGTAGCCTGCCAGCAGGATAACCCAAGTGTAATGACTGCAACAGTGAATACACTCGAACATCTACATTTATGGTAGGTACACAACTGTACTTTCTTCAAACTCTGGGACAGAGTCCCCAGCTACAGAAAAAGTTGGGAAGCACTCATGGAAGTATATTCCAAAGCACAACAGAACCAAAGGAAGCCCTGTTCCTGGAAATAATGTCCAACTTGTAATGAGATGTAAAGGTATGGGGTTTTGACCAAGTAGCGTCTGCGCAAATCTCATTAGTGAGAAGTTTAGTCCAGAAAGCTGAGGAAGTGGAAACAGACCTAGTGGAATGGGCCTTAATTCAGAAAAGCAAAGGGTTGTCCTTTGTAGAATAAGCAAGCACAATGCAACTAGTAACCCAGTTGACCAGGGTCACTTTAGAAACGTTTTTTCCCAGCTTGGTCTTTGAAAAGAAAGTGAAAAGCTGGTTAGATTTTCTGAAAAGTTTGGTCCTGTCCAGGTAGAAGCAAAGTTCTCAGTGCACGTCCAGCATATGAAGTTGGTATTCTCCTTTGTTTTGAAAATTAGGAAAAAGCACTGGGAGATTAGTAACCTGGTTTATGTTAGCCTCAGAAGCAACCTTCGGCAGAAGGGAAGGGTTAGTATGCAGGAAAAACTTTGTCCTTGTGAATAATTAAATATGGATGCTTACAAGATGAAGCCTGTAATTCAGATATTGTCTTAGCTGAAGTGGTAGCCACTAAAAAGATGGTCTACCAGGATGGAGAACCTCTTCCACTTGCTGTTGTATAATTTCCTCGTGGATGATTTGTGCGCTGCAGTCAGACTTTTGCTAACAGGGGATGAAAGCCCGGGAGTTCTAGCCATCATTGGAACTGGAGTAACCAAGCAGTTAATTTCAGGTTCGGAAGATCTGGGTGGGGTGTCCGAAAGGGTCCGACAAAAGATCTGGAGAGGGATCCAGAGTCCACAGTGGATAAACCAGGTGATACCAAAGGAAAGGAAACCATACTTGTTGAGCCAAACGGGAGCAATGAAGATTACTTGACACTTAAGCTTCTGAGCATTTTGTAGAAACTTGGGAATGAGGGGAAGAAGAGAATAGACATAAGCAGACTGGGGGCCAACCATGGACTAGAGCATCTCTTGGTGACTGTCCCTGAGGAGGGATTAGGGCAAAAATCTTGCTGCACTTGATGTTGGAAGGAGATGCAATGAAATCGCAGCAAGGTTGACCCCATTTCTGGAATATCATATTTGCCACTGAAGCATTTACAGACCACTCGTGAGGCATCAGAATGGTCCTGCTGAGCCTGTCTAACAGGATGTTTGAATTCACCAGAATGTTCATTGCTACGAGAAAGTGGTTGGAAGAGATCGTCCACTGCCACAGCCTCGTGGCCTCTCGACACAAGGGGTAAGACTTGGTTCCTCCCTGTTTGTTGATGTATTAGACCACCATGTCTGTCTGAACTGCAGTGGCTCCAGTGGGAGGAGAGGATTAAAGGGCTTGCAGTGCAAGAAGCACCGCTGTCAACTCCAGGACATTTATGTGCAAATTGTTCTCTACTAGGGACCATGTGACTTGGACATTTTGTCCCAGATAATACCCCCCACCACCAGAAATGGGACACATCCATGGTCACTGTGGCCTTTAGAGGAGGAAGGATGAACAGTTGGTCCTCTGAAAGGAAACAACACATAATAGATTGTTTGCATGCTCAGGAGATTCTGATGGAATGACTCATCGGATACCAAAGAAGGGACCATTGGACCGCTATGGTCCATTGAAGAGCTCCCATATGAAGATGTGCTACTGGAACATGTGCTCATGGCCGCCATTGACCCCAAGACTCTTAGAACAAGATTTGATGGGGAGAAGGGGTATCCATGATTTGCTTATATGACATCTCAAGATGGAGATTCTGTCTGGAGGGAGAAGAGATAAAGAATGAGTGGTGTCTGGGTGGGCCCCGATGAAATGTGTGATCTATACTGGATGGAGTTGAGACTTTTTTTAGATTGATGGAAATGCTCAAGGTCGTGGCTAGATGGAACAGATCATCTCTGGCTTCTAGCAGTTGATGCCTGGTGGGAGCAATTAGGTGCCTGGTGGGAGCAATTAGGAGCCATTCATCCAGATAGGGAAACACCTGGAATACTTGCAGTCTCAAGTTCTCAAGTGAACTGCCATTACTGCCATGCATTTGGTGAACAGCCTGGGGGCTGTGGTGAGACCAAAGGGGAGTGCTCTGAACTGGTAGCGATTGGCCCCCAGCCGAAAGTGGAGGAAGACTTCTGGCGAGTCCGTTCATCTTGATATGGTAGTACGCATCCTGAAGGTCTATAGAGCACATCCAGTTGTCCTTCTGCAGGAAGGGCAGAGTGGACTGAATCATGACCATTCAGAACTTTGAACTGGCAACTGATTTGCTGAGGTTTGTAAGGTCCAGAATGGGCCTGAGGTCCCCTGTCTTTCTGGGCACTAAAAAGGATCTGGAGTTAGACGCCTGACTCTAGTTGATTTGGGGGGACACTTTGGATGTCTGTTTTTGAGAACAGCTTTGAAATTTCTAAGGCTGCAGCCTCCTTCTGATCGGGTGGAACTTCGTGGAGGTTCTCGCTTGGAGAGGATTTTGAAAAAGGGGGTATTGAATAACCTCTAGATATAATCTTTAACATCCAGTGATCTTTTGTGATGGCTTCTCAGGCTGTTGGTTGTAAAGACAAATGTCCCCTGACTGCCTCCAGTGATGAACTGTCGGGCAGTCCTTCAGGATCACTGATTGGGCCTGTCCAAGAAAGTATCTCAAGACCCCTGATTCTTCAGACCCTGTCTGCCGCAAGGATGCTGTCTGCCATTGTTACTGTTCCCCCCTCTGCCTATGGGAGGAAGGTCTGACTGTGAATCCTGGAAAGGAGCTTGAGATCTTTGGAATCACACATTTTACCCCCATGATGGTTCCTGCAAAAGGACCATTGTGGAATAGCAGAGCGGATTCCAATGGCAGACAAGGTATTTCCATCTTTTTCACTCTGGGAGAGTGTGTCTGTAACCGTTGGACCAAAAACAGTCGATTTGTTGAAAGGGGCATTGGTGAACAATGCCTTGTTAGGTTCTGAGAAATCACATGGCTACATCCAGGCTTGACATCTGATAACAATGCCTGACCCGGCCACCCGTGAGGCACCTTCTGCGGCATGAGAAATTAACCTCATGGACATGGTCAATGTAGACCTTTGGATGGCCATCCTGGAGGAAAAGGTGTTATGTTCCTCAAAAGACATGGACCCTGGGGCAGAACTAGGGAGTTCCTTGACTAAGTCCCTCTGTAGTCTGGTTACATGTGCCAGATAATTCATACTCCTAAGAAACATTCCACACCCCCTTCCACAGCTTCTTCTAGGTTCTCAAGAAGTTTATCAGAGGCAGATATGGATAAGATGTTGCAAAAGTTTCTCAGGGCTCAGATCAAAATAGGGGTCCTGCCAGCTCCGTCCCGTACTGGATCTGTGAGCGTACACTCTTAAGTCCATTCTTTCTCCTTCTCCAATCTGACCCATGGTTTCAGAGCCCAGGATCCAAAATCTCAGAGAGGTTCAGTGTCAGATCCGAGGAAGGTTTCCTCCTCCACTCCAACTGCTTCCCTGACGGGTTCTCCCCTGAGACTCTTGGATCAGAATGGGTCTCTGAGTCATAGTGTCGGCATTGGATTAGAGGGTGTCAGTTCAGTTCCAATGTTGTCAGATCCATCCCCTCCTTCATGGAGGGTCCTAAACAGTTTAGGTCCGATTCTCCCCTCGAGACTTTGATCTGACGGATGGCATGATCTAATTTCCTCAGAAGCTTTGGCTCCAGGGGGGTGGTTCATGGCTTATTCAGTGCCCTTGGCCTTTAAGGTGATAGAAAGGCTTTTTCTCTCCAGAGAGAAATTTTCTCTCTTATTTCAGTCCTACCCCTTTAATGGTTCTGAGCTCTGCGTCGGTCAGGCCTATTCCATAGGGGCAGCCAGTTCCAACAGGCCTCCAGATAGATAGTTCCAGAAGAGGAGCTTTCCCCCTCTACCGACACCTCTCCAGAACATCCCACGGAAGAGGTCCCCTGAAAGAGGATGTGTAAAAGGAGACACATAGACTCCCCATTAGAGTCTCTCATGCAAGACACCAATTTTGATGGAGAAGGATCCCCCAGATCACCACCAGATGACATCTCCTTTGGAGATATTCTAGAGATCCTGAAGCAGAAAGGTGGTTGTTCATCCCAAACTCCTTCCCCTGAAAAATCTGTGTTCTTGGAGGCTTTTGGTTCTGGTCCATCTATGTCTTGGGTTAGTTTTAAACACTTCTACACAAATAGCATCCTTGCCTATCCATCGCATTACTTCTGTCAGGAATTAAGTTCAGGCTATTATCTCTCATTCATCTCCCCCAACAAGATTAGTACTGCAAGCTCTGTGATCAATGGCAGCTGCCATAATGCTACTTCCTCTAGTGCACTTCTTTATGCAAGTTCTCCAGTGGACTCTGGCTGTACAGTGGTCTATTCTATGTCAACCTCTGTCTTTGCAAGTAAAGCTCACCCCTATGTGCAAGCGACACATTTGCTGGTGGATACAATCAGACAATTTTTTTTTCTGGGTAAACCTTTTGTACTACCAAACCCAGTAGGCACAGTGACCACAGATGCTTCTCAACTTGGGGGGGGGAGGCATTTCTTGATTGAGAAGAACTGTCCAAAACATTTTGTTCCTCCAAGAGACCAAGTTCCATATCAATGTCCTAGTGATGAGAGCAGTCGTTCTAGCATTGCAGGCATTTCAAGATGCTCTTCCTTTGGGGACTATTAATTTAAACGGACAACATGACTGTGTCTGGTACATCAACAAACAAGGAGGAACCTGATCTTATCCCTTTTGCAGAGAAGCCATGAGGGTTTGGAAATGGGCAGTCTCATCAAAACAGCTTTCTTATTGCGACAGACATCCTGGGGAAAACCAACGTGCTTGCAGACAGATTAAGAAGATGAATTTTGATGCCTGATGAGTGGTTTCTCAATCAGTTGGTAGCGAATGTGAGAACCTTTTCCACTTGTTTCTGTAAATTTTTTTGGTAGAATCCTTTTGAGAAACCAAAATAATGTCATGAACTGGGGAAGAAAGCCTGGACTGTCTTAAGTATTACTGGAAATGGAGAAACCATACAGTCAACTTGAGGGCCTGCATGTTGGGGTATTGAATTCTTGATGGGTGAGAGTGGAGATCCTGAGTGGGTTGCAGTAACAGTGGAGGATAGCGAAGATGAGACCTTGGAAAGGTTCTCTATTTGGGCATCATATAAGAACATTGATTCTTTCTGCACCATTTTTAACTCTTCAGTTTTTGACAACTCTTTTCAAAGATGGTGCTAGTTAACTTTGGGCTCCTAAAAACAGAGGTGGCTAACTTCACGGCACCCATGCAAATTGAGAATAGTTGCGTGACCGCAGAATCATGCACCAGTGCACTGTACTAACATGTACACAAATGCATGGATCTTGCCATATCCAATAGAACCAAGATGCTGTCCTCCAAAAACGAAGCCAATCTGGAGGTCCCCTGCCATAAACAAACTCTACAACAGAAGGAGGAAACTGATGTGGAATAAGGTGAAGTCCCAAGACTGGAAAAACTCCCTTATCAGCCTCAACAAAAAGGTGAGATCCCTAGTCAAATCTTCTAAAGCTAGCTTTGAAAACAGAATTGCAGCAGATAATAAAGACAACCACAAGGCCTTCTATAGTTATGTAAAGAATCTCCACAGCAATACCCAGATTTACTCTGAGCTACTGCACAGTGGTACCTCCTATACTGAGCCAACAGATATTGCCAGTGTACTGGCCGACAGATTCAGTGCCAACTTTACCCCCCCCCCCAAAGGACCAATTACAATATCAGTAGATTGCCAGGCACCCAGTATTACTGCTGCACAGGTTAAAACAGCACTGTCCAAGGTCAAGAGTACAGCTTCTATAGGACCTGACAATATCCCTGGTTGTGTTCTTCATGAACTTCAGAGTGAACTGGCACCTCACCTGTGTGCCTGTTCAGTCACAGCCTCAACTCAGGCTTTGTCCCTACCAAATGGAGCACTGCTACAGTCATCCCTCTCCACAAAGGAGGAGCGACTACAGACCCTGGGAACTCTTGCCCCATTAGCCTGATGAGTCTGATATGCAGAGCTATGGAACGCATCATCATGGACCTAATAAACAAGGATCCCACACAGTTTGGTTTTGTGAAGGGTAGATCATGCCTGCTCAACTTGGTCGACTTCTTTGAGTCAGTCACCAGAGCTGTGGATGAAGGCAAGGTGGTTCATACAGCCTACCTTGATCTGACCAAGGCTTTTGATACCATTCCCCACTTAGGAATCATTGAAAAACTCACTAAACTTGGCATCAACCCCTATATCACTAGGTGGGTTGCAAACTGGCTCACAGATGGAACCCACAGTGTGAAAGTAGCTGACTCCTAGTCAGACTGCTGACTAGTCACGAGTGGAGTCCCACAGGTTTTGGTCCTGGGTCCTCTCCTGTTTGGTATCTACTTCTCTGAAGTCCAGGCCAACATGAGAGACTTTGGCTGACAAAGTTCGCAGACAATTGCAAGTTGGGAGCTATTATTAACTCCCCAAGTGATGTTGACATCCTACAGAATGGCCTTACCAAGACCAACGACTGGTGTCAGAACCATGGCCTTAAGCTGAATGCCAAAAAATGTGTCGTCATCTCCTTTGGGAAAAACCCGGTTCCCATGAATTACCACATCGATGGTAGTCAGTTGAACACAGAAGGTGTTATAAGAGATCTGGGAACACAGGTTGACAGCAACCTCTCTTTTGATCACCACATTGCTACTGTGGTCAGAAAGTCCTTCTGTGTGGCACATCTCATTACTAAGGGTTTTGCATCCAGGAAGAAAGAGGTTATTGTCTCCCTCTACTCTTTCCTCATTAGCCAGTCATCGAGTACAATGCCCCATTTGGCATGTACCTCACTGGACACCTGCAACAACTGGAGAGATTGCATACGTACCTTACAAAGAGGATCCTAGGCCTTAAACAATTGTCTTATATGGACAGACTCAAAAAATTCCCAGCTATTCTCTGTCTCATATCGCTTACTTAGAGGTAATCTGTGCTTGACTTACAACGCCATATCTGACCCAACTCTGTTAGAAATGCTACATCTAAAGACATCCCAATCTCTCTGCACCACACGCTCCAGAGATCTCAGCCTCATTACCACAATTAACAGAACATGCTGGAGGGACAGGTTCATAACCCAGAGACTGCCCATGCATGTCAAGCAGAGCACCTCGCTGACCCTCTTCAAGAGAAATCTTGATGAGTGGATGGGAAACAGAAAATGAATTCCGGGGATAACTCCTGTGACTCTACCTGACAGAGGCACTGGGAACAAAGGTTGGGTGGCACTATGCCAGGGTAATCCTTAGGCTAGGCTTGTAAAGGCGCCAGGGCCATTAGCCTAGTACACACCTGTGAACCAATGAACCTACGAATAAATCTTTTTCCGTAGCTTCCTCTAGATTATGTAAAGCTTTTACGAAAGGCATTTCTCTGCTAAGACCTCCAACTAAGGATACCTCACTGCCTTAGGATCTTACTGTACTTGTAGGTTTGACACAAAAACCCTTTGAAACTTCATAGAAATCTGACCTAAAATTTCTGCCATGGAAAGCAGCTTTTTTGATAGCTATTACGTTGGCTAAAAGAATTTCTGAACTCCAAGGTCTTTCAGCAAAAATGCCATAAATTATTTTCCACAAAGATAGGATTTCTCTGCAGACTAACCCTTCTTTTTTACCTAAAGTAGCTTCTGATTATAACATTAACCAATCTATTCACTTCCCAGTTTTCTTTCCAAATTTTGCAAATAAATGAGAGGGCATGCCACACCTCCTTGATGTACATAGACAATTATGTTTTTACCTCCACAGAACAAAACAGTTTGGAAAGTCGGACCAGTATGTATCTTTCTCTCCAAATCGTGTAGGCCAGTCACCTTAGCTAAATGGTTTATAGACTGTATCTCATGGATTTATTTTCAGAAGGGTATGATGTTGCCAAAATCTCCTCGAGCTCACTCAGCTAGATCTATGGTTGCATCATTGGCTTTTTGGTCAAGAACATCTATTAATGACATCTGTGCAACAGTTACATGGTCCAAGGCTCATACTTTTGTTTCACATTACAAATTGGACATCATGCCAAGAAATGGAGCCTCCTTTGGTTTGGCGGTACTCCGGAAAAACCTTCCATGAGGGCCACCCAAGGTGAACATAGGTAGAGACACTCTATCCCATGTCCCATAAGTGAGAAAGAATGAAACGGGCAACATCAGATTTGTAAGTTATGTACTCACCATAACTAGGCATCTGTGTTGTCATAGAATCATAGGAGGTTGCACGGCTTATGGCCCTGGGGCCCGTACAAGCCTAGCCAAATATCGACCTTTGTTCTCAGGAATTTCCATTTTAAGGCAGATACAAAAGTCAGCACCTTTTGCCCATATCCAAGAGAAACACAGGTGGAATCTCTGGGATGAATTTGCAGATGTTCTTCGTTCCCCATTGCTGCAGTCCTTACTATTGGGGTAGTCCGCTGTCCAGTCGGCCCGAATACCAGAGTATATGGCTGACGTCGGTCAGGGCGCATTAGACGCGCCAGTACGTCAGGGTACTAATGCGCATGACCGACGCCATATCCTCAGTCTTTTGCCGCATGGTCCGATGCAGAAGCAGTTTGTGCAGGTTGGCGTTCTGAAATATTTCCGGAGTTTCAGACCGAATCAGAGTTGGCTAAGTACCCGTTGGGGAACATTTTGGTTTTTTCTTGCCTCAGTATTTAACCGGATGTCAGAAAAAGTGAATAACTGTATTTCTTGTGGGAAACAGATACCTCATAGGGATTACCATACCTTGTGTATACCTTGTTTAGGGCCTGAGCACGACGTTGTTGGATGCCGCTCTTGTGCTAGGTTTAACAAACGCACTATTAAGAGACGGTTAGACTGTGCCAGGTTAGTGTTTGGGAAGCGTTGCAATTATAAAATGCCGCCGGATGCTCCGACGCGCTTCATCCAAGAAGCGCAAGGACAAATTGATGAACCGCCAGTCCCGGACGTCGGTTCTTTAGAAGGCTCTGTGGAGCCAGAGGTTTTGCAAGGAGTTTCTTTGGAGTCTCAGGCAGAGACTTTACTGTTACAGGATGTGCCTTCTCAGGAGGTAGGCCAGGCTGAGGGGCTTCTCAGGTAACTGTTCTTCCCTCTCTTCCCAAGGTAGTTAGAGCCTCTCCTTCTGTTGCCAAAACTTCTTTGAGAGGTAGGCCAAGTTTAGCTTCAGTGGGGGCTTCTCCTAGCACTTCAGGTTCTGTGCCTAAGAAACATATGCTTAAAATGGCAGAAGATTTGATTACTATGATTAGAGGTTCTATGCCCCCTCCTGATAAGAGGCCTAGGGTGGAACCGGAGTTTGAGTGTTTGGAACAGTATTCAGAGGCTTCAGAGTCTTCTGTGGAAGATTTGCAGGAGTTTCCTCCTTATTCTGATTCTGATGTGGATGATTCCACTCCTACAGCTTCACCTCCTGAGGATTTCTCATTTTCAGAGACTCTGCATTCTATGAGGGAGCACTTTAAATGGGAAGGCCAGGATTACTCTGATTCCAGGAAAAGGCTTAGGGAATTCTTGTTTTTACCCCAGCATAGGCCCTTAGCTATACCTCCTGTGTTGAATGTGGTGGAAGATGTTTTTGCAGAGGCTTCCCTGAACCCTGACTCTTTGCCTCCTGCTCCTGTTAAACCCGATAGGTACTATAGGGTGCCTGAAGCTCATAAGTATTTGTTTAAGAGTCCTAGGGCGGACCCAGAAACTGTTTCTCAGGGGCCTAAAGGTGTTAAGGCCTCTGTGGTTAAAAATCCTGTTCCCACTGATAAAGAGGCTAGGGCTTTGGATAGGTGGGGAAAGAAAGTGTATACTTCTTCCACTCTAGCCATGAGAGCGTTGAATTGTCAGTTTCACATGCTAAAATATCAAAATTATCTCCTTTCACAATTGAAATCTAAGGTGGATGCTTTGGCGGAAAGTATTGAGTGTAAAGAGTTGCTGGATTTGGTTCATGTGTCTGAACAAGTGGGTAAGCATTCTTTGCAATGTGGTTTTGATGCTGTACAGGCCTCCTCGAGGGTGGCTGCCACTAGTTCCGTTCTTCGCAGGCATGCCTGGTTGAGGGATCAGAATTTAGCTGAGCATGTTAAGACAAGGATTTTGGATGCTCCTTTACAGTCTGATGTGTTGTTTGGTTCGCCTGTGGAAGCAGTTTTAAAGAAAATGGAGGACAAAGCTAAGTCTATGCAAACTGTTAAAGATTTTTTGCAGGTGCAGCCACCGTAGTTTAGTAGAAATTGGCCTGCTAAGGGGTGGACATATCCTGCTTATGATTCCCAGTCTAGGGGTAGGTCTAGACGTGGTAGGGGCAGAGCTCAAGGTTCTTTTAGGCCTAGAACAGGAGTTCACCTGCTCAGACTTCTGGTGAGGGCAGGGGTCAGTCCTTTCGTAAACAGACCCAATGACCTGCCTTTTCAGCTGCCAGTAGATTCTCGTCTGGTAGCTCCTTTGGGAGGAAGACTGTCTCTTTTCAAAGAAAATTGGGATTTAATTACTCAAGACAGATGGGTGTTGGATATCATTCACCACGGTTACAGGTTTTATTTCCATACAATGCCTCCTTTCAAAGGCATGCCCAGACGTTCCTCCTCCACAAAGAAAAGAGGCTCACAAGCAAATTTCTCAGTTACTCCAGATGGGGGCCATTCAGCCAGTTCCTGTATCAGAAAGGGGCCTGGGATTTTATTCTCGCCTGTTCCTAGTACCAAAGAAGGGGAACACGTGGAGACCAATTTTGGATTTATCTCTCCTCAACACTTATCTGGACATTCCCAAGTTCAAGATGTTGACGTTACAACAGCTTTTACCTCTGCTGGGCAAAGATCACTGGATGGTAACTTTAGATCTCAAGGAAGCTTACCTTCATGTGCCTATAAGGCTAAGTTGCAGGAAGTATCGTTTCGAGCTGGAAATTCTCATTATCAGTTCTCTGCATTGCCCTTTGGCTTATCTACTGCCCAGAGTATTCACAAAGGTTCTGGCTCCAGTGATAGCTTACTTCAGGCTACAAGGAATTCAAATCTATCCTTACTTGGACGACTGCCTGATTCTGGCTCAAGAAAAGGAAGACCTTCTACAGCATCTGGAATATGTTATAGCAGTCAGTGCTAAGATGCCTAGGGTATTCTGTGAGCGAAATAAAGTCCAGTCTAGTACCCTCTCAAGACATGTGCTTTCTGGGTGTGAGACTGAATACAGCAGCCCAGATGGCCTTTTTAACCCCGGACAAAGAAAAGAGTCTATCACTTTACTTCCATCAACTATCTCATCAGTCCGTGCTGACTGCAAGGACAGTCCTTCAAGCATTAGGGTTCATGGCATCTTGTATTCTGGTGCTTCCCAATGCCAAACTGCATATGAGGAAGCTACAATGGTATCTCAAAATGTATGGACACAGCACTGCCAGGATTTGGACACTCTCATTCAAATACTACCTTGCCTTCAAAAGAATTTCTGTGGTGGGCTCAGGAATGTCACCTAAACAAGGGACTCTCTGTGACCCGGCCAGAGGCGAGTCAGATTTTAACGACAGATGCCTCGGACATTGCTTGGGGAGCTCATCTAAATGGAAAGTGGATACAAGACAAGTGGCCTGCCAGACTACAGCATCTACATATCAACATGAAGGAGATGTTAGCAGTCCAGTTTGCATTAATGGCTTTCAAGGAGTTACTTCTTCCAGGGCAGGTGTTGATTCTAACAGACAACACAACTGTCATGTGGTACATCAACAAGCAAGGGGAACACATTCTTATCCTCTATGCAGGCAAGCAATGATTTTATGGGAGACTGCGCTAAGCTTGCAACTAACTCTTCAGGCAAGGTTTCTGCCGAGCACAGAACTCCTTAGCAGATGTGTTAAGCAGACAAATCATGGATCCCGTGGAAACTGGATCTTCATGTATTTCAGAAATTGACAGTGTCATGGGGAACTCCAGACATAGATCTGTTCGCTTCTCCACTAAACCACCAGCTGCCAAAGTATTGCACAAAGGGTTTCATCACACAGCTTGGAAAGTGGATGCTCTGTCTTTCAGTTGGAAAAACCTTCACGTGTATGCCTTTCCACCTCTGCCTCTTCTTCCAAAGGTACTATTAAAGGTCAGACAAGACAGGCCAAGGATGATTTTGATAGCTCCAGATTGGCCTCGGCAACACTGGTACCCACTACTACGGAGTCTGGTAAAGAAGCCTCCATGGCCTTTACCTCTGATTCCTCATCTGTTATCTCAGAAGGACGGTCATCTGCTCAATGTCAAGCTTCACTCTCTTCATCTAACAGCCTGGCATATTCTGTGTTGAAACACAGCAGGTCTCAACTTCCTCAACAAGTTTTAAATGTGATTATGGAAGCCAGAAGACCTAGTACAAGGAAAGTGTACGCAGAAAAATGGAAGAGATTTTTATTTTGGAGTACAGCAAAGAATTTGCAGATTTCTGAGCCTAATTTGAGTGTGGCTCTTCAATATCTTACTGAGTTATTGGACAAAGGTTTGTCCTTCTCTTCCATTAAGATTCATGCTGCAGCAATTTCAGCTCACTATGATTGTGACCCACCATTGTTTTCGCATCCTTTGTTCAAGCAGTTTCTTAGAGGGGCAAAGAATATAAGAGCCCCACGTAGAGCTCCTACTCCTGCTTGGGATCTCAATTTTGTGTTGGAAAAACTTACTCTACAACCTTTGAGCCTGCGGCTACTGCTGAATTGAAATACTTGTCATGGAAGACTGCTTTTCTGTTGGCTATTACTTCTGCAAGAAGGGTGTCTGAGTTGCAGGCCCTTATGGCAGTAGAGCCCTTTTGATTTTCCATAAGGATAGGGTATCATTACGTACTAATCCTTCCTTTATGCCTAAGGTGGTTTCTAGTGTGGCTTTAAACCAAACTTTTCATTTGCCTACTTTTTATGCAGACCCCCAAAATAAAGGGAAAAGATTTTGCACACTTTAGATGTACACAGGCAATTGCGTTATTATTTAAGCAGGACTAAGGATTTTAGGCAGTCTCAGCAGTTGTTTGTTTCTTTTGCTTTGAGTTCGCAGGGCAAGCCTGTGTCAAAACAAACTATTTCTAGGTGGATTGGCTTTTGCATTGCATTTTGTTATTCCCATCATGGCAAGGAGATTCCAGCTGGGATTAGGCCTCATTCCACTAGGGCTACTGCCACTTCAACAGCATTTCTAAGGGGTGGCAACTAAGGATATTTTGGAAGCAGCTACTTGGAGTTCAGTGCATACTTTCTCTAAGCATTATCACCTTTCTATCTACTCTAAGTCTAGGGCTGGTTTTGCCACAGCTGTTTTGCAAGGCATGTTGTCAGCTCCTGCTTCTTTATGATTTGCCAGCCTCCCTTACCTCTGCTTTGGGATTCTACAATAGTAAGGACTGCAGCAATGGGGAACGAAGAACATAGTACAGTTTTGTACCTACCATAAATGTAGATGTTCGAGGATCCCCATTGCTGCAGTCCCTCCCTCCTTCCCCTCTGTGTTTAGGGGTGGTTGTGTAGGTGAGGTTACATGCTGATATTTTTGTATATATATATTCTTGTATATATTGTACATATTTTTGGTGCAGGTATTTTGGGCCTTGTCTTTTTAGGGTCTTCTGACATCTGGGGCAAGAAAAGACTGAGGATATGACGTCGGTCATGCGCATTAGTACCCTGACGTACTGACGTCAGTCTAATGCGCCCTGACCGACGTCAGCCATATACTCTGGTATTCGGGCCGACTGGACAGCGGACTACCCCAATAGTAAGGACTGCAGCAATGGGGATCCTCGAACATCTACATTTATGGTAGGTACAAAACTGTACTTTACCCATCTAGTCGTCCAAACTGCTCTTCAATAGGGTCAGCGAGGGGTGTTGTTTAACCTGAATTAAAAGCCTGTTCCAATTGTGAGGCAGCCTCTGAGGACAAATCTGTCCCTCCAGCAAGTTCTGTTGATGTCACATACCACGTTAAGGTCCATAGAGTGATGACCCATGTGCCATTTTGAGTTGTAAATGTGCAGCATTTCCAGTAAAGCAGGGTCAGAGATTACCCTATACACAAGGCACAGGTCACCTCTGAGTAGTCTGTACAACAGAGTGTGGTGACAGTGATTTCAGCCTATCCCCATATGACAGATGCTGGAGATCCTGAATTTTCTTTTTAAGGAACCTTTGTGGTCCCTGCAATTCCTGCAAATGCTTGGAAAGGTACATACCAAAGGGAGCATCATACTGTATTATTGGCTTGATGACTGAAGAATACAGGGGGGTTATAACCTCTTTTTCTGGAGGCAATGCCTTTGCTTATGAGATGAGCAATATAAAATACCGTTCTTACCACTGTGGAGACATGGTAATCAAAGGTAAGGTTGTTGTCAACCTGTGTGCCCAGATCTCTCACCACTGAATGCGTGTTTACGGTATTACTATTGATGTGATAGTTTGCATGAACATCTCCCTTACCAAAGGGAATGATAATGCATTTCTTTGCATTTAGTTTAAGACCATGACTTTGACACCAATCATTAATCTGTGTAAGCCCTTGTTGCAGGATGTTGACATCATCAGGGTATTCAGTGACCACTCCCAGTTTGCAATCATCTGCAAAATTTGTCAGCCACAGACCTTTGGTTTCTGCCTGGACTTTGGAGAAGTAGATTTCAAACAGTAGGGGTCCCAGAACTGATCCCTGAGGGACGCCATTGGTTATGGATCTGCTGAAGGAGATGGAGTCCCCTAATTTAACTGTATGAGATCTATCACTGAGCCAGTTCACAACCCACTTGACAGTATATGGGTTGATACCCAACTGGGAGTGCTTATCAAGGATGCCCGAGTGAGGGATTTTGTCAAAGGCCTTGGCCAAGGTCATGTAGGCCGTATGCACAAATTTACCTTCATCTAGTGATTTGGTAACTGTCTCAAAGAAGTCCACCAAGTTTAACAGGCAAGATCTCCCATTGAAAAAGCTAAACTGGGTGGGGTCAATCTTTTGAAGATTTCCTGTATCTTTTGTTGATGAGTTCCATGATGATTTGTTCCATGATCTTGCATATGAGGCTGGTCAAGTAATGGGTCTGTAGTTCCTGGGGTCAGTGGATGCACTCCCTTTGTGTAAAGGGATGATGGTAGCTTTTTTCCGTTTCTCTGGGATGAAGCCAGTAGGCTGTGATTGAAAAGAGATCCCAGTGGTGTTGCTAATTCCAATTTTAACCCATGTAGAATACAGCTTCAGATGTTATCTGGTCTCATAGAGGCTGTGTGTTTGGACTTGCAAAGGGCATTTAAGACCTACTTTCTAGAGATGCTAGGTGGTGGACACATGGTAGGGATGCTTTGGGGTATGTGTGACTGGGACAGGTGAGTGAAGATTTCACTGAACTTGTTAGCCAGCAGGTTTGCTATATCCACAGGTTCTGTATATGTAGTACCCTACCATTAGCTACAAGTTCAGTGCAAATCTGGGACTTTCCTTTGAGGTTAGAGATGTAATTAAAGAATGTCTTATGGTTGTCCTTAGTTTGGGAAGCTAATTTGTATTCATAGTTAGCCTTGGAGGATTTCACGAGGAGTCTTGTTTGCTTGTTTAAGTTGAGGAGGGAGTGTTTCTGGTTCTGAGACCTATCCTTCCTTCTCTTAGACAGCATTTTCCTCCTCTTATTGTATAGCCTGTTGATGGTAGATGTCCACCAGGTGGGTGTGTTCTTCCTTGAAGATCTTACTTTGGTCCTGTCAGGTATGTCAGAGTTGATACAATTGTACAGATGTTCATATAAAGCATTGGTGTATAACTCAGCATAGGGTGACTTGGTTCTTTGGGGGGAGGGGCTGTGAAGCTATTTATGCCATCTCGTAAGAGGTTGTAATTGGCCTTGTAGAAGTTTTTTAGTCTAGTTGCTGTTAAGGGGGGGGGGTCTGGTGTTATAGTTATTTCTAACAAAATTGATTTGTGGTCAGAGCTCACTGAGAGAGGGGCATTGTGGGTAGAGTCTTAGCTCGAGAGTTTTTTGGCTGGCTCAAGCTGTATAATGGGGATCGGAACAGAGTTTCATTCCTCAAGAATGAATGAATGAAGATTGACAATGTCAGATAAAGAAGTTATGTTCTTACCATAACGTTCCATCTGTGTTGTCTTTCTTCATTCATTCTTGACATCCCACCCTCCTTCCCCCGCCTACAGATTTCGTGGAGGATTGGACACTTGTTATGGGAACCTATACATTTCACCTTGGACATGGCTTCTACCTTTATATATTTGTTCTTCTGCCATACTATTTGGCTGCAAACTCCATCTGAGGTAATGGAGAGAGGGGCATTGTGGGTAGAGTCCTAGCTCGAGTGTTTTTTGTCTGGCACAAGCTTTATAATGGCCAAGCCGATTCCAAGGATCGTAATTGAGTACCATTCATCAAGAATGAATGAAGATTGACAACACAGATGGAACGTTATGCTAAGAACATAACTTCTTTTTTTTTGTTTTTCTTGGCCTTCTGCTAGTTTAAGTTTAAAATCACTAAAATGGCAGAAAAGCCTTCTGGATTTAAAAAATGTAAAACATATGGCTACAAATTCCTATTATCTGATGCGCACAATTGGTGTGTGTAGGAAATTATTCAATAACACTAGTTCCATCAAATAAACTAAAAGCTGTCTTTTCACATTGTGCATACCCTTTTTGCCAAACAGGGCATCTCCCTTCTGTTGTGTTAATTCACTCTGATGATGCCCTATGGACGTAGGGTGAAAGCGCTTAGTCTGTGAATAAATGGTTCTTTTGTTCTCCTTCCTACCAGTTTGTGGATTACTCAGCGTTTTGACACTTCTTTCTTTTTTGTTTTATGTGTACATGCTCCTTTGAGCAAGTTTGCTTTATTTTGTGATGTTCTTCGTGTTTCACTGTTGCAGTCATTACATTTGGGTAATCTGCTGGCATGTTGCCCTCAGTCGACCTGAATAACAAAGTCTTGGGTCCTGTGTCGGTCGCTGTCTCCTCTTCCATGACTTCAGGTCATCAGGGGTATAAAACTTGCAGCCGACGCCATTTTAATCAGTCTTTCTTGCCGCGCGGTGCCTGATGCAGAAGCAGTTCGCAAGTGCCGGTCGGCCGACTCCTGAAATTTTCAAATTTGAGTTGCAGATCCGAAGTCTTTAAACTAAAGCTAAGTACCCCGTTGGGGAAACTTTTTCTTGCTGCTTACTAATGTCAGTAAAAGTTAATAATTGCATTACTTGTGGGAAGCAAATACCTCATAAGGATTTTCATTTGTACTGTATTCCTTGCCTAGGCCCTGATCACAACGTGCCTTGCTGTTGGTTTTGTGCTAAATTTAACCAACGCACTATTAAGCGTCGGTATATTTTTGCTTCAAAATGTTTTGGTTCAAGATTTAACTACCCTGAAATGTCGTCGGTTATGAATCTGTCTACCGGTGTTCACAAAAAATGCAAGGAAAAAGACAGAGATAGACCGTCGAGGTCCAAAACCGACGATGAAGCTTCTCCTAAGCCAGTCGCCGTTTCGCCGATACTCAGTGAGGCGCTTTCGCAGCCCCTGATACCTGCTACTTTTGAGTTGCAGGCCTCTACCGAGACCCATTCGGAGTCCGGTATGCCGTGAGATTCGCAAAGTATTGAACCCGCGGATGTCTCTCCCTTGGATGGGTCTGGAGCCGCTGAGCCGGCACCGGCTTCTGAGGGTGTTTTCAGGCCTCAACATTTTTACATTAAACTGAGATGCCAGCAACAAAAACAAGGTCAAAAACAACTTCTATGTCTAGAAAACCAACACATGAGCCACGTGGTCAGGCCCCTATGCCTAAAAAACAGATGATCAAAATGGCTGAGGATTTAATTACCTTGATCAGGGGTCGTCCCCCCCCCCCCCCCCCGCTTAGAGATTATGAATCTTCTGATCAGGTTTCCATTTCTTCTGATTCCTCTTCTGATCAGGAATTTTCTTTTCCACCCTATGAGGATTCTGATGCAGAGGAATCCATCCCATCTGCATCTCCTCCTGAGGATTACTCTTTTGGAGAGACTTTACATACTTTAAGGGAACATTTTCACTGGGAGAGTCAGAACTTCTCTGAATCAAAAAAGAGGCTTAGGGATTTCCTTCTTCCTCAGCATAGACCTTTGGCAATTCCTCCTGTATTAGACATTGTTGATGATGTGTTTTCGGAATTAAGCATTGCTCTAGATTCCCTGTCTCCAGCTCCTAGTAAGCCAGACAGATATTACAGGGTTCCTGACTCCCACAAATTTCTTTTCAAAAATCCTGCTGCTGTTCCTGAGACTATTTTTCAGGGTCCCAAGGGTGTTAAGGCTTCTACAGCCAAAAATCCTACCCCTTCTGATAGAGATTCCAGGGCGCTGGATAGATGGGTTTAGAAGGTTTATACGTCTGCAACCTTGGCAATCAGGGCTTTAAACTGCCAGTTTTATATCAACAGCATGTTATGGGCTTACTGAAACAGAAAATTATGTTGATTTCTGATTGTGTGGAAAATGAAGAGTTACAGGATTTATTGCATTCAGCAGAACAGGTTGGAAAGCATACTTTGCAATGTGATTTTGATTCCTTGGAGGCCTCTTGTAGGGCTGCCATTACTGGATCTGTGATTGGAAGGCATGCCTGGCTCAAGGAGCAAAATCTGCCTGATCATGTTAAAGCTAAATTGTTGGATGCCCCTTTACAGCATGACACTCTGTTTGGTAATAAGGCAGAAGTTGTTTTAAAGAAAATGGAAGACAAAGCTAAATCTATGCAAACTGTAAAAGATTTCTTGCAAATGCAGCCACCCAGGTTCAGTAGGCACTGACCTACTAAAAATTGGTCCTTTCCTGTGTCCAACAGAGCCACTCAGGGCAAACCCAGGCGCTCAAAAGGCTCCAGATATCAATCATAGGTTTCTTACAGGCCAAAGCAATGGGGGTGCCTTCACCTCCAAATCTAGAGGAAACAAAGCACAACCATACAGTAAGCAATCTCAGTGACTTCCCTCTACCATCTCCAAGCACTTACCTTTTGGCAGCCCCCTTGGGGGGAAAACTAGCACTTCATGCTCAAAATTGGCAGTTAATTACCCAGGACAAGTGGGTACTAAACATAGTATCCCAGGGGTACAGATTTCATTTCCATACTTTGCCAATTCCAAACGGATGGCCGGATTTGCCACAAAACCAATGGACAGAGGCCCAGAAACAAGTCATGCCCCTCATGGATATGGGGGCTATTCAACCGGTACCAGAAAAGGAAAAAGGACAAGGATTTTATTCAAGACTTTTCCTGGTACCCAGAAAAGACAATTCATGGCGTCCAATACTGGACTTATCGATTCTGAACACGTACCTGGACATTCCAAAATTCAGAATGCGGGCTTTACAACACCTACTGCCTATGCTAGGCAAGAATGCTTGGTTAATAACTCTAGACTTAAAAGAGGCATGCCTGCATATCCCAATAAGGGAATCATGCAGAAGATACCTCCGCTTCAAAGCAGGTTTTTTGCATTACCAATTCTCTGCACTACCCTTTGGCTTATCTACTGTGCCCAGGGTCTTTACAAAGTGCCTGGCACCAGCAATTGCATTCTTCAGACAAAGAAACATCCAAATTTATCCTTGTTTGGACGATTGTCTCATTCAACCAGAGGAAAAGGACACTATTCTTCAATATCTGGCATTTGTAAATAGGCTTCTAGCATGCCTAGGGTACACCGTAAACGAAAAGAAATCACAGCTAGTACCCTCTCAAATAATTACATTCCTGGGTGCAAGCTTGAATACAACTGCCCAGATGGCTTACCTCACGCCAGACAACAAAGTCAATTGTCAACATACTTCAAACAAATGGCAACAAAAACCCAGTTATCTGCAAGACAAATTCTGCAGGCTTTGGGGTTCATTGCATCCTGCATTCTACTAATTCCATATGCGAGACTGCATATGAGGAAACTTCAATGGTACCTAAAAAGTTTATGGAGTCAGCATTGTCACAGCCTGGAAACAATGATTCCTCTCATTCCCTGCCTACAACAGGAGTTTCTTTGGTGGGCAGAGACATGTCACCAAAACAAGAGACTGTCATTCACTCTACCCCTTGCCACCCAAACCCTAACTACAGAAGCATCAGACTATGCTTGGGGGGCCCACCTGTCAGGGAGATGCATTCAGGGCAAATGGAGCCCAAACCAAATGCATCTGCATATCAACCAGAAAGAAATGCTAGCTGTTCAGAATGATCTGACAGCCTTCAAGGACTTACTTCATCCAGGACAACTACTGATAAAGACGGACAACACCACAGTTATGTGGTACATAAACAAGCAGGGGGGTACACATTCCTACCCCCTTTGCAGACTAGCCATGGTCTTGTGGAACACAGCCTTGACTTACCAAATACATCTTCAAGCATAATTCTTGCCAGGAAAGCAAAATACTCTGGCAGACGACCTAAGCAGAAACCTTATGGACCCGCACAAATGGAAACTGGATCCACAAATCTTCAGCATGGTAACACAGAAATGGGGGAGCCCAGACATAGATCTATTTGCCTGTCCCCAAAACTATCAGTTGGACAAATTCTGCACAAGACCTCATCACAAAAAAGCATGGAAAGTGGATGCTCTATCCTTCAGCTGGAAAAACACATCAGTCTATGCCTTTCGCGCTCTGCTTCTGCTCTCCAAGGGTCTTACTAAAAGTCAGACAGGAAAAAACAAAAATGATCCTAATTGCTCTGGACTGGCCTCGCCAGCACTGCTACCAGCTTCTAAGGAATATGTCGCACCTTCCTCCATGGTACTTGCCTCAAACACCTCATCTACTGTCTCAGCAGAATTATGTAATTCTGCACACTCAGCTCCAAACTCTGAATCTTGCAGCATGGCTAATCAACTAATTATTCAGACCACATCTCTCAGTAAACCTGTGATGGATGTCATTTTGGAAGCCAGAAGGCCTAGTACTAGAAAATCTTATGCTGATAAATGGAAGAGATTCTGTGCTTGGAACCAAGCACAAGGAATAGACACAGCAAAGCCCAATATTCCTCAGATTTTACAATACTTAACTGAGATGCTTGACAAGGGTCTATTTTTCTTCTTCAATAAAAATCCATGCCTCTGCCATGTCGGCTTATTACAACACAGAGCCTCCTCTCTTTTCTTATCCACTGCTTAAACAGTATCTCAGAGGGGCCAAAAACTTAAGGCCTCCCAGGAGAACACCAACTCCTGCATGGGACCTCAATTTTGTGCTGGAAAAACTCACCCTGCCTCCTTTTGAACCAACAGCTACTGTGGATATAAAATTTATATCATGGAAAACAGCTTTTCTTTTGGCAGTCACTTCAGCAAGAAGGGTTTCAGAACTACAGGCTGTTATGGCAGTGGAGCCTTTCATTATATTTTACCCGGATAGGGTGGCCCTCAGGACCAATACTTCTTTTATGCCTAAGGTGGTATCCACTGTGGCCCTTAACCAGACCATTCACCTGCCAACATTTTTCCCAAATCCGCAGAACAAGGGGGAGTGGATTCTGCATTCATTGGATGTACACAGACAACTAAGATTCTACTTAAACAGGACAAAATCTCTAAGAAAGTCTGAGCAACTACTGGTAGCATTTGCTGCAAGATCAGAGGGGAAGGCTATATCAAAGCAGACTATTTCTAAATGGATAAGCCACTGCATTCGTTTCTGCTATTTGCACCATGGTAAACCTGTGCCCAAAAGTATCAGATCCCATTCCACCAGGGCTGCCTCTACTTCAGCAGCTTTTCTCAGAGGGGTCCCAACCAAAGATATTCTAGAAGCTGCTACTTGGAGCTCTGTTCATACATTCACAAGGCATTACCATTTACCTCTCTTCTCTTAATCCAGGGCAGGCTTTGCCACTGCAGTCCTGCAGAGCCTTATAGCTGCTCCTAATGCTGTTTAGTTCCATCCTGCTATGCATAGCTTTGGGATTCTACCCAAATGTAATGACTGCAACAGTGAAACAAGAAGAACATAGTACAGTTGTGTACACTTACCATAAATGTAGATGTTCAAGTGTATTCACTGTTGTAGTCCGGGTTACCCACCCGCCATCCCCCATTCTATACCTTTTCTTTCCTTCACTATACTCAAAAGCCTTTGGGGTGTATTTGCTTTTAGTTGAAGGTAAATTTTATGTTTCTAAGGTGCATTTATATATTTAGAGTTTATTTATATATCTATTTTGCTCCCCATCTGGGGCAAGAAAAACTAATTAAAATGGCGTCGGCTGCATGTTTTATACCCCTGATGACCTGACGTCATGGAAGAGGAGACAGCGACCGACGCAGGACCCAAGACTTTGTTATTCAGGCCAACTGAGGGCAACCTGCCAGCAGATTACCCAAATGTAATGACTGCAACAGTGAATACACTCGAACATCTACATTTATGGTAAGTGTACACAACTGTACTTTTTGTGGCATTCGTTTGGGTTACCACCACCGAGCATGGAGGAACTATTTAAGAAACTAGAAGAGATTCTGCTTCTGCTCAAACAGCAACAACCTACACTGAACGCCCATAGTATTGACCAGATCAGTCTGTCTGATTCTCAGGCCGAACTACTAACACTACATTCCACACCAGGGACTTCAGGACTTAAGTGTCTATAGACCAGAGGTGAACAACCGGTCTAAAAACGATGGTCGGATGAATTCAGCAAGTGGATCATTGTTGAATTTCAGTTCAATAATGAAATTACTGGAATTACAGTCTATGGACCCCAAACCCCCCCTCACCCCACTCAAGGGGAGATGTATGGTACGGTCCACACACACAGCTCTGTACATTTGAGAAGTTAAGAAAGTTCAAAGGCCTGCAAGCTGACAATCTTTGCTTAAAACGTTCATTGGAACTAAACCAAGTGCCGAAAGGCTTAATAATATGGAAATTTCCCAGTGAGACAGAGACAGCATCGATCATGCATGGTGAGCCATCAGAGCTTTTTGACCGCACTGGGTTAGACCTAGTGTGGATTATTATAAGAGAAAATGATCGTAAACTATGTGTAGTAGAAAAAGAAATAACTGAAATAAACAACAGTTTAAATAGTGACTTGCTGCTTGAAGCTAACATGCATATATACCATTCTATTTTCGTTGAAACAGAAAAATATATGAAAGAAAATTTAGTCAAAAAAACAAAAGAAAATATTAAGAGATACTAATGATTACATGCATAAAACTGTTTACCCTTTACTTAGTAAGCATGCTAAGGAACAAAATGGTTTGGCTAACAGTTCTGAAGATGAATTTAACAGGGACAATGAGCAGTTAAGTGAGACTGTTAACAATGATTTTTTAGAACAGCCTCCACTCCCAAGAAGGTTCAAGAGAATACAAGACAGACAACAGAGACAATGGGGGGGGGGAGGGGGGGGCAAGGGAGGAATTCATTCTACCAACAACACCAGTGGAGGAACTATGCGTTAGTGACATTATGTTGAATGGACACTGTTCTAATTATGAAGGTCATTACAATGATGTGGTACCTGTTGAACAATTTGTATGTGACTGTATTTCTAAGAATGGTTTTAATGTGTATAATTTTTCGCAGCACACCATAAGTGAAGTGCATATGACCTTGCTTAGTAAAGGTTTTTCATTTGTGCCAAGTTTTAAGCAAGATTTTGCTAAAGTATTAACTAATTTTAAACTTTTTATTATTCAATTAAACCTGAAGTTATATTTTCATGACAAACAGAAGTCAGTTGTACCTTATGTTACACAGTTAAAAAGAAAAAGTACATTTGTCCCACCAAGTAATTTACATGTAGCTGCATTTGAGACTGTGAAAATGAAATAAGATGTATTCTTAAGAATTCAGGAAAACACCAGGAGTACAATTTAACAAGAGATGAGGTTAGAGTTATGAAGCCTGACAAGGGTGGGGGTGGGGGTTGTTTTGATGGATCACCAGGATTATATATGTAGAATTTGAGTTGTTAAATGACACTGAAACATATGAGAGGGTCTCTGTTAATGAGATGAAGAGAGCATATAATAAAATTGACTGGGACCTACATGATTTTTTAACACAAAATGTGCTTGATTATACAGAGTACAAATATATCACTGTGGATTTCCCAATAACACCTAAGATATTTGGAATTCCAAAAATCCACAAAGATTTACACAACACCCCATTTAGGCCCATTGTCTCTGCGATTGGCTCAATAAAACTGAGCCTATAGTAGCATACATAGACTTCTGGTGTAAAAATTGTGTACAGTATTATAAACACATTTTAAAGGATTCATGGCACTGTTTAAAAATCTTAAGGGACACTTCCATTAATGATGACTTTTTATCTGTTACAGTTGATGTCATAAATTTATTCACCTCTATACCACGCAATCAAGGCTTGGTGCTTTTTGGAGATGCCCCGTTTGGCAAAGAGGGTATGCACAATGTGAAAAGACAGCATTTAGTCGATTTGATGGAACTAGTGTTATTGAATAATTTCCTACTATTTGAAGGTGAAGTTTTCCATCATACAATGGGTGTGTAGCTATGTAGGCTAAATGTGCGCCCATATATGCTAACCTGGTATTAGCTATGTGGGAGGAAAACTGTGTTTTTGAACACAACTTGTACGGTAAAGTGATTACATGGTTAAGATTCCTTGACGACATACTGATCTTATGGCGAGGTTCAGTAGGTGAGCTTGAAGAATTCATTAGTTATTTCAATTCTACAACGTAATTTTTGAACTTTACATATAAAGTTGGTAATGAGAGTATTGATTTTCTTGACATTACACTAATTTGGGATAAAAATAAGAAATTCATTTCCAGAGTGCATAGAAAGAAAACATACTCTTAATTCCCTCCTACATTACAACAGTTGTCACCCCAACCATCAAAAAAAGAGTGTAGTAAAGGGCCATATGGTTAGTATTTCAAGATTGACAAGTAATGAAGGTGATTTTGAACAGGAAATGTATACCTTTGTAGGTATGTTTCAAGAAAGAGTTTACCCAAACACGTTACTGATTAAAATTAGGAATGAAGTACGTAGAAAAAGAAAAGAAAAATTCTTTCCTATCTTGCATACCAACAATGTTAGGATTGGCCCCTAAAGTGAATCTTATTTGAAAAAACATGTAACAAGAAAAGTCTGGTATCTAGGATGTCTAAGTGTAACATGTGTAAGGCATGTAATTTTATTAACACAGGGCCATATGTCATGTTTGAGGGGTACCAATGTTCGATACCTAGTCCTGGCAATTGTAATTGTAATACTAGGATGGTAGTGTATATAGCTACATGTTTGACCTGTTCAGCCTTCTATGTGGGTAAAACCACTAGAAATTTGAAAAAAAGAATATTAGAGCATGTAAGGGACATTAAAAAAAGTAAGAAGAAAAGTGCACTTTATAATCATTCAGTGAACTGTGAGGGTTTCAATAAATTCTTGTTTTTTATTATTGACAGAATTGTTGACCATTCTAGAGAGGGTGATGTTAACTTATACCTAGAGAATTTGGAGTTAGAATGGCAATTGAGGACAAACACCACTATATATCCAGGTATTAATGATAATATATCATTAAGTTCTGTATTAAAGTTAAGAACATTGCAGGTTTAAGGTGACCACTAGAAATAATGTCTTTTTTATAATAACACCCCCCCCCCTTTTGTAATGTTATATATGCAGGTTTAAAATACATATATTTTTCTTTGGTACGCTTCTGTTAGTCAAGTTTTTTTAACTTAACTTATTTATAGCAGGATTTGCACATATTTATGCATATTTATATTTATTTGTGCATGGTTATATGTATTTTTATTTAATCATCCAGTTATTCAGTATTATAGTACATTTATTAATGTGTTTGATTATTTTAACTATATTTCTTTAAGAATTAATTGGCACAGCATTTTATAATTAGTAGTGGGCGTGTTGTATTTTAGAGTTGTATAAGTGTAGAGGTTCTGTTGTGTTAATTCACTCTGATGATGCCCTATGGACATAGGGTGAAAGCGCTTAGTCTGTGAATAAACGGTTCTTTTGTTCTCCTTCCTACCAGTTTGTGGATTGCTCAGCATTTTGACACTTCTTTCTTTTGTATATTGCTTGGGCCCTGATCACCTTAAAGTGGATTGTAATATTTGTAAAGCTTTCAATCCTAGGGCGATCATTGATCGAAAAAATAAACTAATACTAAAAAAAAGTTCTTCTCCCGTTGATCTTTTCAGAGGCATTATCTGGGGCTGAGCCCTCCAGATCTGACAAATCTGAACACAGAAAGAGGCCATTGGATCTATTTGGATCTTCTACCCCTTCCTCGGATCTGATGCTGGAGCCGGCTGAAAAAAAAATTGAAGAAGTCCAATCTGAAGTCCAGAACATTTTATCAACCAGCATCTGATGTTTGTTCTACTTCCTCAGATTCAGTGGTGTCGGACCTGAAGCCCTTACCTTGAGTGAGGTACGCATTCTCCTTGGATCCACTGCCCTGTAGAGTCCCTTCACCATTTTTTGGAGAGACATTGGTATTCTGGGTCCCCCTCTTTAGCCTCATCCTCTTATTTTTACAGAAGCCTGATAGAAGCTAACATGGATGGAGTGATGAAGAAGTTTCTGTCAGCATAGGTTCAGATGAAAGTTCTTCCAGCTCCTGCCCCTTTGGGTCAGGGAGCTCTTACCAGTACTATCTATCTCAGCTCCTCCTCCAATCCAAATCTTGATTTTGGAGCCTTTGGATTCGAGATTTCTGAGACCATCTGTGTTGGATCTGACGATTATTGTATCTTCTACTCTAATGCCTTCTTTGAGTGCACTGGCTCTGAGTGTGTCGGAGCCAGATAATTCTAGGAGCCAAAGTGTCCCTGTCGGATGCGAGATATTAGAGTCGACTCCTCAGCATTGGATATTTCAACCTCAGCCTTGTGTGGGCTGCTCTTGGGTCAGGGGGAGCCTATACTCAAAAAGCTTGGCCTTTTGGGTCCATTGACGTCCTCCCCGGAGTGCTCTGCCTTCGAGGTTATGGAATGAGTATTTTCTTCTTCTGCAGGACAGATGGTTCCTTCCTCCTTGGATCTCCCCTCTGGATCCCATATGTCTCTGTCCCCTAAACCTCATCACTCTACTCCACAGGGAAAGCCAACCCAAAGTCTCCAGGCTACCCAGCAGGGTATTCTCATTTCTTCCGATACTTCTCTGGAACATCCCATTGAAGAAGTCCCTAGGAAGAAAAACTGCAAGAGGAGACACTTGGACTCTCCTCGAGAGTCGGTCACTGAAGATACTGATTTTGGTAAAGGGGAAGGTTCCCGAAGATCACTACCTGATGACATCTCCTTTGGAGACATTCTGGAGATCCTCAGACAAAGGCATAGTTGGTCCACCGATAACCCTTCCCAAGAGGATTCGGTATTCCTGGAAGCCTTTGGGTCTGGCCCATCTACCTCCTGGGTGACTCTGCCTGCCAGGGAGCTCATTGATTTGATCTCTAGGCGGGTGTGGAAGGAACCCCATGCTGTTGAGCTGATCCCTAACAGACCAGACAGGATACTGGCACCACCTAAAGGAAGACAGTTTTGGGCAAGAAATTGCCAGTAGGTTCCATGGTTGTGGCGGCAGCCATGAAGAAAGAAGTTGTGGAACAGAGTTAGTCTGTCCATCCCCCTAACAGACAGTCCAGGTTGTTAAACAGATTTGAGAAACGTGTCTAGGCTTCAACAACCTTTGCACTAAAGTTGCTGAATTATCTGGCACATTTCACCAGATTGCAGAGGGACTTGATTAAGGAGCTCTTCAAATCACTCGCAGAATCCAGTACTTCTGAGGAACAAAGCACTGTTGCCTCAAAGATGGTTACTGTACAGGTCCATCACAAATTCATTCATGAGGCTTATTTCACATGCAGCTGTTACCCTACACTGATCTGAGCCCACCTAATTTGGCATGACTTGTGTTGTATTCCAACATTGTTCCAGATTCCTTCAGTATTTCTAGCAGATTTTCCATATAGTTATTCAAATTACTTAAGAGTGATTATACTGTCATCAGCATGTATGTCTAGCTTGAGCTCCCTTTCTGTCCATCTGTGTAGCCTCCTATTGTCACTTGTCATCTTTTTATTACCAATGGTTCCAGACAGAATACAAGCAGTAGTGGGGAAAGCAGACAGTCTTGCCTCATCTGATATATTAGTCTCAGTAGTTAGAAAATTTTGGTATATAATCTGTGAAGATGATAGCATTGGTGAGCTATTCCCTAATTATGTTAATTTTTCATTTAAAAGGGGAAAAAATCTGAGAGAAATTTTAAATAACCATCTCTTACAGCATATTGGATCTACACCAATTAGGGTGGGTACTTTTGCATGTGGTTCATGCAGTATATGCAATAGGGTTAGTAATATTGAAGTTATTAATAATATATCTCATATTCCTAAACATTTTTTCAACTGTAAGTCTACTAGTGTAGTATATATATTAGGTTGCTCATGCAAGGACATTTGGTATATAGGACAAACTAAAAGAATGATAAAAATTAGAATTTTAGAACACCTAAAGGACATAAGAAATCTAAATTCCATTAGTCCGGTTGCCAAGCATTTCATGGACATTCATAATGGCTGTAGTGATAGTTTGAGATATTGCATATTGGGAAAACCTTTTGTCTGTAAAGGAGATGATGTAGTGGGTAAACTACTAGAATTGGAAACAAGGATGATACTTAAATATAAAACATTGAAACCATTTGGTTTAAATCAGGAGCTGGGCTTGTAATAATGTACAAAGACATACTTTTTGCACATATATATTTTTTTACTAAAAAATCTTTTACTAAAATTTAGTGGATGATATATAAATATATCACTTGGACAGTGAATTACTTTACAATCACTAATAATGATTTAATTCTTAGATATATTTGTACATAAATAAATAATCAAGTTTGTTATGTGTATATTTATATTTTGAAGTAATATTTTCTATGTGTATATATATATTTAATGATTTTTTTTGTATGTGCTGAAAAGTCATTTTATAAAAGTATAAATGGTTTAAAAGTATAAAATGGTTTAAAATAATTTAAATAGACCAAAATAAGTAAATGTCATATTTCTTATTTTATATATAAAGGTCACTTTAAATTTTGAAGTATAATTGAATTAACTCATGAATTAATCAATTAGTTAAATAGTATAAAAGGAGTTCATTTTGAAATTTGTAATGTGATCCTTTGAAGGCGAATAGCCGAGGAACCAGATCGTTGATGGAATAAAGAACATTGGAACCTGACTGTTGGTGTGTTTTTGGGCAGTCTTGCCTCATCCCTCTTGTTTTTCTTAAGGACTCAGAGAGTCGATCCAGTATGTTTACTTGTGCTGTTGCATCCTCATATAGTTTAGCTAACAAATTCACCAACTGATCTCTGATTCCCATCTTCGTCAACACCTGAAAGAGTCACCCCCACTCCAACCCAGCAAAAGCTTTTTCAGAGTCTAATGTGAGTAATGCCACCCTGTCCTTCCTGTCTTGGGCAACCTGTATTATCATCAGTGTTTGAATTATATTATCATGTTTGTGTTCCTTCTGCTACCCTACACTGATCTGAGTGCACCAAATTTAACATGACTCTAATTAGTCGTTTTGCCACTATTGCCATGAACACTTGTAGTCATGGTTAGGTATTGTAATTGGTCTGTATGACACTGTGTTGAACAGTCTTTCCCTCCTTTTTTACTACTGTTAGTCCTTTACCCCAGGATCTTGGGCATTGACCACCCTCCCAAGTCTTAAACAGGTGTTTCCTTCTTGCTACCACTTTATCCTTGCTTAATTGCCAGATCTCTACAGGTAATCCATCTTTCTTTGGTGTCTTTCTTGTTCAGGTATTCCATCCATCTTTTGCCTCATTTTGATTTATTCTCACTGTCTCAGTCTCTTCCAGAAATTCTTCTGCCTTTCTCATCTGGTGTTTCTTCTCTACTTCACTTTAATATAGTCTTTGTTAATGTTTCTGAAATATCCTTAACTATCCCTGTTTCTTCCTCAGTAATTGTTTACCTCTCTTTTTAATCTTAAATACTGCTGTATCCACCTTTTACTACCTTAGCCTAGCTGCCAGTGCCTTCATCAACTTCTGGGTTATTGTTTGTTGTAACTCACTGCTACCTGCAGAAAGCATTTGTTTTATTGGAATTAAGGTGAGATTGGCTGAAAAGCTCCTGATCTGAAGTAGTTAACTTCATTTGATCAGCAGCCTGTGGGTATCGAATCTGCCCTGGATTCGAGCCAGCAGCTTTCCAAGCTAGAGATCCGAGCTCCAAGCTCCTCCCCCTTACCCATAATACCCTGCTACCTCCCTCCAGTCCTCAGATCTCGTTTGCCGCAGCTTCTATAAGCACGAGTGGCGAGCTCCTTGTGATTAGGTAAGATAAGGATAGGAATTTTCTCTACCTTTTTACCAGTTTAAAAAGTGTGTGTGTGATAGTTGATCCCTTAGACTAGTTTAGTTTAGTTTAATTTAACTTTAGTATATTTCCCTTCCCCTTATCTGTGTGTTAGGGAGTGTGATTGTGGTAGACATGGCCGAAGGCCCTAAGGCCATCTTTTCCAAATGCTCTGAGTGTGGCCATAAGCAGTCCCCAGCCGATGGCCTCACTCAGTGCGTTCTTTGCCTGAGGGTTGCACATTTGACATCAGGCTGCCAGATATGTGCCACCTTTAACCCCTGGGCTTTGAGAGACAAGAGGAACAAGTTAATCTTAGCGGGCCTTTTACCCGCGGGTTCTACTTCCTCCTCTCCCTCAGTAGCGCCAGTCACGGCTGTGGCTGTTCAGCCAGCGGTTCCTGCTCCCCTGGCTGGGACTCAACCTCCCACTGTGTCCCAGGGAGAGAGGGACCCTAGAAAGAAAGAGAAGAGAGATAGAGAGAGGGAGAAAGAGAGAGACAAAGACAGGGAGAGGCATAGGAGCCACAAGCGGCGGGCTGACTCAGCCCCCTCGATCCCGCTGGCTAAGCAGCTCTATTCTCCCTTGAAGGTTCCCGGGTCCTCCCCTCTCAGCTCAGTTCCCCACGTTTCTCGCCGGAGGAGGATCCCCGGCCACCTTCGAGGTCGTCGAGGCAGCCTTCCTGGCCAGCCTCAGTGGCCTCTTCTAGGTCAACGAGAAGCCTTTCTGACGTGGACATGGACCGGATGATGCGTCGCTTCCTTCAGGCCCAGATGCAGATGGGAGTGCTCTTGCCTCCCCCCCTCCCGGGGAGCTCGTCCCCCTTCTTTGCCCCCATTGCTCCTTCTCCGTCCATTATCGGGTTTCGGAGCCGTCGGATCCAAGTAGCCTCGGAGCCGGGGAGTCAGCACCGATAGTAATCGCTACTTCAATGCCGGCCTTACCTTCAAGTTTATCGGGTCCCTTTTCAGATCCGAGCCCTCGGGGCCATGAGCCGAGCCTCAGATCTGGAGGGGTGAGTGTGTCTTCGGCTCCAATGCGGTTGGAGCACACTTCCCTTTTGGGTCTGATTGCTTCGGCTCCGGCGCCGATCCACACGTCGGATCCGAGGGGGCTGCTCTCGGATCCCAGGGAGAGTAGTTCACCTTCAGCTTTCGACTTGGTGAAGAGGGTCCTCTCGAGGGATTAGAGGTCCCCGGCTCGTGCTATGGATCCACCCGCCATTCCCTCGCAGATGGGCCTGTCTTCCATCATCCGGCCCCAGGAACAGCCTGAGTCTACGCCCCAGCTAGTTCCTTTAGAGGAGCATGACCCCGTTGGTGAGCCCTCCTCGGACAGTCCTGCTGAGGAGGTCCCTCACAAACAAAAGTGTAAGAGGAGGCACTTTGACCCCCCCCCCCCGAGTCCCTCATGGAAGACACTGACTTGAAGGAAGGGGAAGGTTCCCCCAGGTCACCCCCGAGGACGTCTCCTTTGGAGACATTATGGAGATGCTGCACATTAGAGGGGGTGGTCAGCCCAGAAACCTTCTTCGGATGAGTCAGTGTTTCTGGAGGCGTTTGACGCAGGCCCGTCTACCTCTTGGGTGTCCCCTCCGGCCGACCCCCTGGTAGACCCAACTACTACCAGGGCATGGAAGGAGCCGGACACTGTAGAGCCAATCCCCAGGAGACCAGATAAGATCCTTAGTCCCCCGACAGACAAGACAGTGTGGAGTAAAGGTTCCCCGGTAGATGCCATGGTGGTGGCGGCTGCCACCAAGAAGGAACTGGCACAGGATAGTTCCTCGGTCCATCCTCTCGACAAGGAGTCTCGGACAATGGATCGCATCGGAAAGCGGATGTTTGCTTCAGCCACCTTTTCCATAAGGGCTCTGAATTACTTGGCACACGTGATTAGGCTTCAGCGGGATCTAGTAAAAGAGTATGCTGGGTCTTCCAAGGAGTTCATGTCGGCCGAGGACAAACAAACTTTCTCGGCTTGCATGGCCACGCTAAAATCGATATCCAACACATCTATGTGGCTTTTCTCCCATGCCACGGAGGGGGCAGCTAGAGCCAGCGGAGCAGGCATCGCCTTACGGCGTCACACCTGGCTCCAACTTTGTGACTTTGCGGAACCCTTCAAGGCGTCCTTCGCGAACGCTCCCTTTGACAGTTCTACGCTGTTTGGCAAGACCATCCGTGATACACTGCTCCAGAGCGGGAAAGACGGGAAGACGCTGTCTGTCATCGGAATCCGCTTCTCAGCTTCTCAAAGGTCCTTTTCCGGGAACCAGAGAGGACAAAAGAAGATGTGGTTCTGGAAATCTCAGCAGTCCCGTTACGCTCCGGACCCTTCGTCCTTCAGAGGCAAGGGAGGACAAGGTGGACGCTGGCCCAGAGGCAGAAGGGGGGGGCCAAAGAATTTCGGGTCGAGGGAACCTTTTTCCAACCGACCAGTGCAGCAACCCTGAGGGGTTGCCCGACTGCTCCTCTCTGGAGGCAGTCAGGGGGCGTTTCTCGGAACACCTAGCACATTGGGAGTCCATCACGACAGATCGCTGGGTGCTCAGAATAATATCCAAGGTTACTCTATCCCCTTCATAAATCTTCCCCCTCAGTTGAGGCGCCTCCCCGATGTTCCACCCAGTCAGAGGGAGTCGGCGGCTTTAGAAATAAAGAAGCTGCTAAGAAAAAGAGCCATCCAGCACATCCCCCAGGCCAGTCTGGGTCGGGCAATTACTCCAGGTTCTTTTTGGTGCCAAAAAAGACGGGGGACTTAATACCAATTCTCGACCTGTCTACATTGAACCTGTTCATTGCCAAAGAGAAATTCCGGATGGTCACTCATCAGTCTATTCTCCCCCTTCTGCAGGAGAATGACTGGATGTGCTCCATAGACCTCAAGGATGCATACTACCACATTCTCATGGACAGGTGATCCAGGAGGTTTCTCCGCTTTCGGTTGGGGGCCAGTCATTATCAGTTCAGGGTCCTCCCTTTTGGCCTCACCACAGTCCCCAGGGTGTTCACCAAGGTCATGGCAGTTGTAGCGGCCCACCTGAGGCTTCAGGGAATACAGGTCTTTCCTTACCTGGACGACTGGCTCCTCGCCGCTCCCACCAGGCATCTACTATGCTCAGCCAGAGATTGCTTCCTGCTCTTGGCCCACCAGTTGGGGATCACTATAAATTACAAAAAAATCGTCCCTTTAACCTGTTCAGGTCCTGGACTTCATAGGGGCCAGAGTAGACACACTTCAGTCCAAGGCCTTCTTGACATCAGACAGACTCCGCAACTTAACTCTGCATGTCTTAGCACTTCTACAGTCTCTGGCCCCACCAGCGGAATTAGTCCTGAAAGCCCTAGGGTCCATGACAGCAGCTATCAACCTTTCACCCCTAGCCCGCTTGAACATGAGGGTTCTTCAATGGACCTTACAGGTCCAGTGGTCCATCCTTCGACATCCGTTGGGCTCCCCGATTCCCCTCAGCAGAGTTTGCAGGGACTCCCTACTTTGGTGGCTGTAGTCCTGAGAGCTTCGGGAAGGGTGGCTGTTTTTGATGCTTCAACCCCAAGCCATAGTGACCACAGACGCTTCTCGCCTGGGGTGGGGGGGCATTGCATGGGCAGAACTGTCCAAGGCACGTGGACTCAGAGACCATTCTGCATATCAGTGTTCTGGAGGTGAGGGCAGTACTTCTAGCATTGCAAGCTCTCCATGCCTTTCTTCCTCTGGGGACTATTGCAATTCAGATCGACAACATGTCAGTAGTCTGGTACATCAACAAACAGGGGGGGACCAGGGTCTTACCCTCTTTGCCGAGAGGCCATGAGAGTTTGGGAGTGGGCGATATCCACCAACTGTTTTCTGCTAGCAACGCACATTCCAGGTCGGTCCAACATTTTAGCGGACAAGCTGAGTCGAACTATCCTCTTGCCTTACGAGTGGTCTCTGAACCCCTCCGTAGCAAAACAGATCTTCCTCAAATGGGGTCAACCTTGCTGCGATCTCTTCACATCACCTTCGAAAGCAAAGTGCAGCGAGTTTTTCGCTCTAATTCCTCCGCCGGGGGAGAGCCCCAGAGACGCTCTAGTTCATGCGTGGCCATCCGGTCTTCTTTATGCTTATCCTCCTCTCCCGTTAATGACAAAATTCTTAAAGAAAGCTCGTCGGTTGGGGAGCAAGGTTATCCTCATAGCCCCATTCTGGCCTCGTCAAACCTGGTTCCCGTACCTATGGTCTCATCTCATAGCTCCTCTTTGGATCTTGGATCCCATTCCGGATCTGATCTCTCATCCTTTGGGTTTGAAAACTCCGAATCTGGACGACCTCAAGCTCTCGGCTTGGTTGATCCAGATCCGTTAGTGGCTAGGACTCCCAGTATCTCGTCTGCAGTTAAATCCATCCTGATGACGGCACATAAGCCTTCTACCAGGAAGGTCTACAACAGTAAATGGAAACGTTTTTCCATCTGGGCCGGGCATAGGAATTTGGACCCTTTTACGGCTCCCATTCCAGCAGCACTTGAATTTCTATCTCACATTTTCCATCAAGGGGCCAGTTCTTCTACTGTGAAGGTTCAAATGGCGGCCATTTCCCACTTCCACATCGGGGACAATCTTGGTCCTTTAGCTTCCACTAAGATCTGTAAGACTTTTTTAAAGGGCACCTTTCTTTTAAGACCTCCTGTCAAAAATGTGGTTCCTCCGTGGGACCTAACCTTAGTTCTTCAGGCTCTAACTGGTCCACCCTTTGAGCCTGCAGCTTCTGTTGACTTAAAGTTCTTGTCTTGGAAAACTGCCTTCTTAATTGCTATTATGTCAGCTATAAGGGTATCTGAGCTTCAAGCCCTTTGTACTAAACCCCATATCTTGTCTTCCATAAGGACAGAGTATCTCTCAGGACTAATCCTTCCTTCTTAGCTAAAGTGGCTTCCAAGGCTAACATCAGCCAATCCATTAATCTGCCTGTTTTCTTCCCTAACTATCAGAACAAGGGGGAGTACAGACTGTATTCATTAGATGTGCATAGACAATTGCGCTTTTACTTGCACAGAACAGCTGCCTCTCACAAGTCGGAGCAGCTCTTTGTTTCCTTTGCTAAGCCATCCTTGGGTAAACTAGTAACGAAGGTGACTCTAGCTAGATGGCTATCTCACTGAATTTTGCTCACATACAAAATTTCTGGTCGGCCGGAGCCTTTGGGGGTTCATGCTCATTCTACCCGTTCTATGGCTACCTCTACTGCGTTTTGGTCAAGAGTTCCCTTGGATGACCTCTGTTCTGCAGCTACTTGGGCTTCTTCTCATACCTTTATTTCGCAATATAAATTAGATCTGATATCCAAAGGAAGGGCGGCCTTTGGCTCTGCAGTGCTCTGGAATATTCTTCCTTGAGGACCTCCCAAGTTTTTTGGTAGCTGAGGACTCTGTCCCACAGGTTGCTAATCAAATGAAGTTAACTACTTCAGATAAAGAAGTTATGTACTCACCATAACGTTTCATCTGAGTAGGTAACTTCATTTGTCAGCAACCGACCCCCCCTCCTTCCCGCTAACCTGGCTTTCGTTACCTGAATGATAGAATGATTCAGTCCTGGTATGCATCAGGTTAGGATGTTCAGGTATAGTTTGTCTTGGTGCTGTCTGGTAATTGGGCAAACTCGATCTGAGGACTGGAGGGAGGTAGCAGGGTATTATGGATAAGGGAGAGGAGCTTGGAGCTCGAATCTTTAGCTTGGAAAGCTGCCGGCTCGGATCCAGGATGGATCCGATACCCACAGGTTGCTGACAAATGAAGTTACCTACTCAGATGGAACGTTATGGTGAGTACATAACTTCTTTTTTTGGCCATGAAAACTTGTTGTAGTAGGTTAAACAGTACCTTTAATTCAGTGGCTTTCTTCTTTCTGTCTGTCACACTACCCAATGTCTACTATCCTTCACTGTCCACCCTGATTCTTATATTTAGATGGTAGTTTGGATTTAGTACTGTATGCTGACTTAAACAGTGTCATTTTTAAAGTATATTACACCTGCACATGTTTACCAAATTCATTGGTTCATTTAGGAAGAGTAACTATTCTGGTCTCATTTCCTCACAGGTCCTGTCATTACATTGTTTTCATTATTTTTTGCCAGGGTTTTGCATTTGCTACTTTTATAAGAGAGTATTTCAGTTTATTATAGCAGGAGGCTGAGGCTATTTGTAACATTTCTGATTCTGTACTACTCTCTTACTTATTTTCTAAGTCATCTAATCCAGTATTGTTAGCTATACTCCTCTTTCACCTTTGTGGAATTGAGTGTGGGTGGGAATATATTTTCTTCATGCTGTGTCACTGCATCTGTAAATAAATCATAAACTTTGAGATATATCTTACCTTAACTGTGTTTCCTCCTGGCTTGATATTCTAAAAGCATTGTCTTCCTTCTTTGTAGGTACCAGTGGATGTATGTTTGTGGCTCCATCTCACTGGTTTATTTTTTAAACATTTCATCTCTATAGTCATCTTTTTACAGAATTTGTCAGCCATGTATTGAGTTACAGTATAAAAACCACATCAGTACTGGACAGATTATAAATGCACAATATACACTTGGTGCATCACATTTCCAGTTTATCCACTATTGATTGGTCCATAGTAAATATTTATATACGATGCAGTCTGATAAGACAAACAAAAGTCACTCCTCTAACTTGCTTATGCCATACATTTCTGTTCAGTTGCTACATCAGTACAAGATATGACCTTAACATATGAACTGTTACATTTTTACTTCTGTATCAGGGTGTCCTATACCTGGCCTGTGGGTAGTCACATGTTGAGCATCCTTATGTCTACCCATTCACCCCATGCTTTGGTAAAATCTTTCTTCTTTTGGCTAGCAAATCATTTCTATATTAGTTCAGTATAATAAGCTCCAGTATATTCATTAGTCAGTACACCCTTAATGATAGTAACAGTGTATCCCATATAGTATATGATCATGTTAATTTAAGTATTCAGTCTATCATGCACTCGTTACACTAATCTAATCAGACAGAAAAAAAACTAACCTGTATCTGTAAAACTTGCTTGCTATGAAAGATTCAGTTTCACCTATAATAATCTAAACCAATTAAAATATTGGTATATGTAATTAGTCTTCATAAATAAATATCTAATAGCTTATCAAGCAACTCTCAGTAGTATAGGCTTTACTTGAATCATTCAGAATATATTTTTTTCCATTTTTTTAAGACCTGCTGCCTGACAGCCATCTAGCCTTTTCAGTCAACTGACCTGTTTGTTCCTTATACACAGGGATGAGAGCCAAATGAGAAGGGCATTCATTAAGGCAGCCATCAGGAGTTGTTTGGGTTTTTGCTTTTGCAGTCCTAGCATCACTGCACTTGTCAAGTTATACATTTAGGGCTCTGTGTGCATTGAGTTTCAACAATTATGTCACCCGCATCCACAAGTGAAGTGACTCCCTTAGGGCAGCTCTGCAGCCTTTGAAGCCAGTGTTGGTCTGGGATCTTCAGTCTCCCCTGGGCATTTAGCCATGAGATTGTGCACCCTTTCCATGTGTTCCCACATCCCACACTCATGGAGAGGTGAGCCAAGAAAAATATCGCTCCTGTCTTTCCTCATGCTTGCTGCATCAGACACCTTTGGAGCTAATTGACCTCTGCTCACATGGGTCATAGAATCAGGCTTTATAGTTTACTCAAATGGAGCTGGCTGTTTTTGAAGGAAAAGTTGAAATATTCCCACGCTGGCCAAACATTTATACCAAAATGCAAGTTTCCTTTAACTTGCTCTCTAGCAAAAAAAATCTCAAATTGAATGTTGTCCTTTTCATTCTTTCTCACTGATGGGTTATGGATCCCACCCTCGGATCTGACTTGGCCTCATTTTCAAGACTTGGATCCTAGTCTCAAGCTCCTCCCTCTACTGTACTCTATACCACCCCCAAGTCCAGATCTGGTTTGGTGCCATTGAGTGAAGACAAAGATCCCTGGTCTCAAGTCGTGAGAGCATTTTTCTCTTACATTTTACAAACTTTAAAATTGTAAAACTTTTTATCTAGTTCTATTTATAGGCCTCTTGATATTTTTTTCTCTCACCTCCCTCATCTTTCCTATAGAATCTTGCAGGCATTAGGGTGTTTATTTTTCTTCCTTCCTTCCCTTTCTAAGTGCTTTGGCACTTCTTATATATTTACTGCTTAAAAAAAAAAAGGTTATTATTTATAAGAGAATGTGTCTGTGTATTAACATTTGATAGCAGTTTAGTTTTTGTTAGTTGGGTCACGCTAGTAAACAGTTTGTAGTTTACGTTGTTTCTGTGTGTGTGTTTTTTTTTTTTTTTTTTTTTGCAATGTTTGAAAAACCTTCAGGTTTTAAAACATGCACTTCTTGTGGGCATAAGATCTCTCACACCACAATAAGGGCATCTATTGCCTGGGCCCCAAACAGCTGAAGTCGGCCTGTGAAATATGTGTCTACTTTAATCCCAGGGCCATATCTGACAGCCGGAGTAAACTGATTCTCTAAGACTTGTTGCCTACTTCTACATCTTCCGCTCCTGGGTCTTAACCCCCCCCCCCCCTCAAAATTGCATGGATCTGATGAGTCTCGGAAGAGAGCCTTACAAAAGTCACCAAGGACTTCCTCTGAGCCTTCTCAGAAACTAGTGAAAACATCAGATCTGACTTCCTTGGATCCAAAGTCAGTGTCATCTCTTTAGGATCCACAGACCCCTATGGATCCGAAGAAGGTTTCTCCACATTCGGATCCACAGATAACTTCGGAGCCATCAGAAATCACCACAATAGCTAGCTCCCCTTCCTTCAGCTTCAGTGTACTAAGACCAGTCTCACCAAACCTTCCATCCAAGCTGTATCAAAGTCCATCAAAATATTCCAGGCCTGCTTCCTCAGATTCTTCCAGATTTTCTAGGAGCTTGACAGAAGCTGATATGGACAGGATGATGCAGAAATTTCTCAGGGCTCAGATCCAGATGGGGGTCTTACCAACTCCATCTGCTCTTGGATCCGTGAGTGCACTTGCCCAACCTATACAGTTTCCTTCTCCGATCAGACCTGGATTTTGGAGTCCCATGAATCAGGATACCTGAGAGAGTCAGCATCAGATCCAAGGAAACCCCCTTCCTCTACTTCGATGATTTCACTGAGCAGCTCTGTCCTGCATTTGTCGGATCAAAGCAGGTCTCTGATCTAAGAGGTCGGCATTGGGTCCAGGGGATCAGATTTGGCTCTGATACTGTCAGATTTGTCCCTTCCTCTTGGTACCTCGTCTCTCAACTACTCTGGTCCGATTGTTTCTGGAGGAGATGGATCTGGGGTTGGCCCTGTCCTTTCCTCCTCGGCTGCTTCAGCTCCCAAGGGGGCTGGAGGGGTCTCACTGGGTATGTCAGCTTTCCAGGCGTTAGAAAGGGCCTTATACTTTCACGTAGATCCATTCTCTCACATCTCTGATCCTTCCCCACATCCCTCAATAAGTCTGAGCACTGAGCCCATCATTCCTGCTCCTCTAGGTCAGCCTACCACAGAAAGGCTCCATACTCTTCCCCCTGAGAAATTCCCCCATTCTTCCAATACCTCCCCCAAACATTCCATGGAGGAGGGTCTGCGGAAGAAGATGTGCAAGAGGAGGCATGTAGACTCCGCAGTGGAGTCCCTCACTGAAGACACAAACTTTGATGAGGGCGAAGGATCCACATGATTCTCACCTCCTGGAAATCCTTAAACAGAAGGGTAACTGGTCTTCCCACCCTCCTGCTGAAGAGTCTGTGTTTTTGGAGGCTTTCGGGGTGGGCTCATCTACATCTTGGGCGACCCCCCCTTGGCAGCTGAACTTAATTACCTAGTTTCCTGACGTGCTTGGAAGGACCCAGACACTGTCGAGCCCATCCCAAATGCCCAGATAAGTTTCTTTTCCCCCCAGCAGACAGAACATACTGCAGTAAAGGTGTACCTATTGATGCCATAGTTATGGCGGCAGCCACTAAAAAGGAGCTAACCAAGCAGAGCTTTCTGTCCATCCACCAAAAATGGATTTGAGAGTGATGGACAGATTCGGAAAGCACATTTATGCCTTAGCCACATTTGCATTGAGGTGATTAAATTACCTGGCTCATTTACCCACTTGCAGACAGATTTGACCAAAGAGCTCTCAAACTCTCTCACTGAGACCATGTTGGCAGGGGATCTCAAGAAGGTCTCTCCCCAACTGGCTACTCTCTCATCTATTGTGAATTCATCAGTGAGGTTGAGGTTGATCTTCCATATAGCAAAAGGTACCTCATGAGCAGCTGGTTCGGGCATAGCCATTAAGAGACATGCTTGAGTGAGGCTGTGCAACTTTGCAGGAACCTTTAAGATGTCCTTTGTCAATGCCTCCTTCGATTGCTCCTCCTTATTTGGGCCATCAGTGAAAGATACACTTGCCCGCAGTGAGCAGGGAGGAAAGACCGTGTATGCCATGGGAATCAGGTTTTCTACCCCTAAACCGACTTTCTATAAGCCAGTGAGGTGGGAAGAACACATTGTTTTAGAAATCTCAATGGCCTCTTCAAGGCTCACACAAAGACACTTCTTCCAGAGGAAGAGGAGGTTTTAATGGTACATGTTGCCCCAGAAGCAGAGCTTCAAAGATTCCTTCTCTGATGGGCCTTATCAGCACTTCTGAAACGCTGCCTGACTGTCCATGTCATCAGGCAGTCGGGGTCATGTTTCCCTGCACCTAGATGCCTGGACAAATCTTGCAAATGCATGGGTGCTAAGCATGATATCCAGAGGTTACTGCATTCCTGTTTCCCTTCCACTTCTGGTGCCATGGAGGAAACTCCTAGACATTCCACCCAGTCAGAGGAAGTCCGCAGCTCTAGAAGTTCAAAAACTGCTACAAAAAAAAAGTAATCTAGGAGGTCCCATCCAAACAAATAGGATTCGGAACTTACTTCCGCTTCTTTCTGATGCCAAAGAAAATAGGGGACTTAAAACCAATTTTGGATCTAAGCAGTCAGAGTCAGTATATAAAGAAGTCAAAATTCTGACTGGTTACTGTTTAGTCCATCCTACCTCTTCCCGGTATGGACAGTTGGATGTGCTCTACAGATCTGCAGGATGCGCACTGTCACATCAAAATAGACAGATGCTCCAGGAGACACTTGCACTTTTGGCTGTGAACCAATCACTAACAATTCAAACCACTGCCCTTTGGACTCACCACAGCCCCCTGGGTGTTCAAATGCATGGCAGTTGTAGTAGCTCACCTAAGGCTTAAAGGATTCCAGGTGTTTCCCTGTCTAGACGATTGGCTTCTCGCCTCCCCAACCAAGCATCAACTTCTACAAGCCAGGGATTACTTCCTTCAGATCACCAACTTCCTAGGGATTACTTTAAATCTTGCCAAATCGGACCTGACTCCTGTACAAACTCCAGAGTCTATAGGGATCGAACTGGATACTATGATTCAGGTGGCTTTGTTACCTCCTCACCTCATCACATCTCTGAGAAATCAAGTGTGGGACTTACTGTCTTGTCTGTCCCCTCTGGTGAAATTAGAGTTACAAGCTCTTGGGTTAATGTCAGCATCAACTCTCATAGTCCCTCTAGCAAGATTCTTCATGCAAATCCTCCAGTGGACTTTGGCTGTACAATTGTCTATTCTTTACCAGTCTGTATCTTTTGCCATCAAGCTCACTCTAATTTGCAAGTGTCATATTCAATGGTGGACACAGTCAGATGACCTGTTTTGGGGCAGGCTATTCTACCCCCCAATAGCCACAGTAACCACAGACACTTCCCAACTGAGGTGGGGGCATTTAATGGGAAAGATGGTCCAAGGCATGTGGTCCCCCTTGGAGACCAAGCTGCATATCAGTGTCTCAGAGATGAGAGCAGTCCTTCTAACATTGCAAGCCTTTCAGGATGTTTTCCCTCTGGGGACTATTGCAGTCCATACAGACAACATGTCATTAGTATGGTACATCAACAAACAACGAGGAACCCGTTCCTACCATTGTGCAAAGAGGCCATGAGAGATTGGGAATGAGCAAATCTCTTCACACCATTTTCTCGTTGAAGCACATATACTGGGGAAAACCAACATGCTAGCAGACAGATTCAGCATGTCCATTCTGGTTTCACATGAGTGGTCCCTCATTCAGTCAGTAGCAAACATGATTTTCAGCCATTGGGGCCAGCCTTGATGCGATCTGTTTGCCTGTCCTTTCAACAAGTGCAGCAAGTACTTCACTCTGATCCTCCCTCTGGGAGAGTCACAGAGGGGGTGCTCTGATTCACGATTGGCCCCCAGGTCTCCTCTGTGCTTACCCTCATCTTCCATTGATCTCAGAGTTTCTACAGAAAGCAAGCAGGTTGAAGAGCTCAGCCATACTTATTGCCCCCTTCTGGCCTCGACAGGTGTAGTTCCCCTTCCTCTGGTCTCACCTCAGATATTCTCCATGGATACTGGAGCCTAATCAGGACCTCCTGTTTCACCCATCAGAATTACAGCACCCCACCCTCCATGTCCTCAAGCTGACCACATGGTTTCTCCAATTCCAGTGGTAGTAAGACAGTCTAGGCTTACTTTCTCAGTCCATGACATTATTTTGGCCTCCCAGAAAGCCTCCACTGAGAAGGTCTACAGAAGCAAATGGAAAAGATTCTCTATTTATTTATTTATTTATTTGACGTTTGTTAGCCTGGTTGGTACAACTGAGCTAGAAGTCCATTTTCAGTGGAGACCCAAGGAGAAAAGCTCCAGGAAATTACATGCAGATATTCATAGAAAAATGTGTTTTAGGTTATATAAAAAAGAAAAATATAAAGTTCGCCAAGGAATATGCACAAACTGTTAAGCAAAATAGAGATTACAAAAACAAATACATTGAATCTCATTCTAGCAGACTCTGGCAATTTCAAATAAGCACAATATGTATTAATATGTGAGGCATGGAATGTACAGTATAAAGGCAGATTGGAGTCAATCTACAATAAGAGTGTGAGTAACTACAAAGACAGATGAAGTACATACATAATTACATTTTTTTTTTCGTTATAGTGGATACATGGTAGTAGCACTACTACATGAGTATAGAAAATTGAGAGATAGGCAGAGTCAAAGAAAAGTAGCATTAAAGTTATTAGAGAGAAAGAAGAGTGAGTTAAAGGAAGAGAGAAAATGGATGGAGAAATGGGAGGGTTCACGTAGGCTCCTGGCAAAGGCAGATCCATGAGCTTAAGAGAAAAACTTGTAGTTGCTGTTTGAATTGATTTGTATTTAGGATGTTTCTAATAGAGTTAGGAAGTTTGTTCCAGGCTAAAGACACATTGTAGTTGTAAAGTAGTTTACCAATGTTATTGTTGGCTTTATGTACATCAAAGAGTTGTTGGTCAGAGCTTCTGAGAGATCTAGTGGAGGTGTAGAAGGATACGAGGAAGAAAATGGAGGGGCAGGCAGTAGGTTTGTGTAGGATGGAGTGTACGATTTGGGTGTGTGAGATAAGAAGTTGATGGGGGAATTCTAGCTATTGTAGTTGCTTTAATGCAATGCAATGGTGTGATTTATAATGTTGGTTTGTTGCAACTATGGCAGTTTTATTATATGTTTTTTCAAGCTGGGAGATTAATGTGAATTGTAAGTTTGTGAGAACGGGGGTGGCGTAGAAAAGCCATGGCAGGAGGAAAGCCCACGCTAGGGATAGCTTGTCTTTTGGTGTAAGGATCATTTTGTTCCGATAAAGTAATCCCAGTTTTTGATGTGTCTTTTTGATACACTAATGAATACGCTGATCACATTTTAGTTGGTCACCTATTATGGTGCTCAGGAGTTTAGTGTGTGGATCAACTTTGATGATTGTATTGTTAAGAGAAGAGATGTAAAAAGTGGATTTGTGGTGTGAGAATGATGTTGGTAGAAAGAGTAAGTGTTTAGTTTTTTTAGGGTTTAGGATAAGTTGGTTTTCATTAAGCCATTTCTGTACTGCAGTGAATGTGTTTTGTGTAAGTGAGTGGAGGTGTGACATGTCAGAGGTGGTGATGAGGGTTGAGTCATCTGCGTATTGGATAAGAGTCAAGTAGCCAAAGGCAGAGTAGAGATGGTTGATGATGATATTGAATAGAAGGGGGCCAAGGATAGGACCCTGCTTGATAAGGAAGAAGGGGAGAGCAGGAAGTGAGCCATCTGACAGATTGTAGTCTATTAGTAAGGTAACCGGATAACCACTACAAAGTGAGAGGAGACAGGTTAAGTTTGATTAATTTAGTTAGTAGTTTAGAGTGAGACACTGTATCAAATGCTGTGGATAAGTCCAGGAAGAGACAGGCCACTAATTGATTATTATCTCTGGCTTCAGCAACTGTATGAAAAAGATAAGAGGGCAGCAGGAGTACTGTGGTTTGGCCGAAAGCCGTGTTGGGTAGGGGTTAAGAGGTTTTCATGGATTAGGTATTTAAATAGTTGAGAGTGGATGCACTTTTCAAGAATTTTAGAAAGTGGTGATAGGATGACAGTTGGTCTAAAGTTCGAGGGGTCTGTGTAGTTGCCTCCTTTGTGCAATGGTATAGTGCAGACAGATTTCCAGATATTTGGAACTGTGCCTTCTTGAACAGATCTATTTATTAGTATAGAGATAGGGAAGGCTATGGATTCAGCAGCAAGCTTGAGAAGGGGGGGGGTTATCTGCAGATGGGGAGCAGGGTTTAAGTTTATGAAGAAGAAATTTGATATAGATGGTGGGGACAGGTTTAAGAGAGAAAGTGTTATTTGTTATTATGGGAAGGAGAAGTGGAAGGGTTTGGAGGATTGGAGTTATGGTCTGTTTGAGTTAGTTTGCGGGTAGTATCTATGAAGTAGTTATTAAGCAAGGTAGCAGTCTCCATAGGTGAGTTATTAGGGAAGGAATTTAGGGTTGTGGGGTTACTAGGGCGAAGAATATTTATTGATAGCGGACCAGAATTTTTTAGGATTGGAAAGGTGATTGGTTTGTGTTGTATTATAAAAGTTTTTCTTCTCCTAGTAAATGCGGATTTGTTTTGTAATACTTCTGATTTCCTTGTAACTTAGTAGTAGGGTAGGAGATTTGGTTTTATGCCAGGCTTTCCAGATACTATACCTTTTGTGTATGAGGGAGCGGGTTCCTTTTGATAAGCAAGGTGCATAGATAGCTTTTATCCGAATTTTTCTTGTGGGGAGCAAATAAGTTTAAGATGTCGACGAAAATCTGGTTAAAATTTTCAACATCTTAATTAAAGGGAGGGTGGTGAAGGAAGAACCAGTTGATGGTTGCCAGTTTAAATTATTCAGTATCAAAGGAGGATAATTTATGGCAGTCTGTCTATATGTGGGATCTAGGTGTTTGGATAGAGTGTCTTTGGATGTGAATAGGTAGGTGGTCAGTAAGGGAGTCGTGTAGGGTTGTTGTAAAGATTAGGGTCTGTAGTAAGTATCCAAGCAAGGATAGAGGTGGAACCAGAGTTTTTACTAATAAGAGTGGTAGATGTGTTGAGTTGTTTGAAGACATGCATGTTAATGCTAATATTTGGAGAGTCTGTTGTAAGTTTAGACCAGTCTGTGTTTACATCTCCCAGAATAGTAATTTCATAGGATATGTTGTCAGATAGCCATGACAGTATATTTTCCAGGATTGGAATGTTGTTTCCTGGTGGGATATATGTTGAGGCTATAGCAAGCTTTCTGTGTGAGTTCAAGTGACAGTTTAGTACAGTTAGTTCAACAGGGTGAAAACTTGGTAATGGCATTTGTAGGGGCATGAGATTGAGAAGATGAGAGCAGAGAACTGCAATACCACCACCTTTTTTGTCTCTTTAATTGAACTATATTGTAACTGGGGGGTGGTAGGATTTTGTTATTTGCTATGTGGGGTTATAACCAAGTTTCATTTATGGTTAAAATGTGAGGAGAGTGTTGGGCTATCTAGGAGTGTAATTCTGTGGTTTTATTGAGAAGGCTGTGTAGGTTCATAGGTTGGTACTAGGCTATCGGCCCTAGGGCCTATGCAAGCCTAGCCATAACAATTCCCTGGATATTTCTTCACACAATATTTAGTTCTCTGGACTCCTGTCTAGCAGGGCTACTGACATGATCCCCGGGGTGAATTTCCTATTTCCCATCCAGTCATCAAGGTTCCTTTTGAAGAGGGCCAATGAGGCGCTCTGCTTGACATGTATGGGCAGTCTATTCCAGAGTATGGGGAGTCTCTGGGTCAGGCACCTATCCCTCCAGCATGTTTTGTTCATTGTAATGACAAGGTTTAGATCCCTGGAGCGTGTGGCTCTGAGGGATTGGGATTTCTTTAAGTGGAGCATGTCCAACAGCTTAGGGTTTGACATGGCCTTGTATGTTAGGCAGAGATTGCCTCTGAGTAGACGTTATGCCACAGAGTATAGCTGGAGTTTCTTTTTAGACGATCAGCATATGGCAATTACTTTAAGCCTGTGATTCTTTTAGTGAGGTATTTCTGTGGCCTTTCCAGCTGTTGCAGATGTATTGTGAGGTAAATACCAAATGGGGCATTATACTCTATGATGGGTCTAATGAGGGATGAGTACAGTGGGACAATGACCTCCTTTTTTCTGGATTAAATGCCCTTAGTGATAGTGTGTGCCACATAGAAGGATTTCCTGACTGTTGTGGCGATGTGGTTATCGAAAGTGAGACCACTGTCCACCTGTGTCCCTAAGTCTCTCATCACACTTTTGATGTTTAGTGTCCTGCCACCTATGTGGTAATTCATGGGTTCATGTTTTTTTCCAAAGGGGATAACTATACATTTCTCGGCATTAAGCTTGAGCCCATGGCTCTGACACCAGGCATCTGTTTCTTTAAGGCCCTTTTGTAGAATATCCACATAATATGGGGATTCAATAATGGCTCACAGTTTCCAGTCATCTGCAGACTTTGTTAGCCAGAGTCCCTTAGTGTTGACCTGTACTTCAGAGAAGTAGATGCCAAACAAGAGTGGTCCCAGGACTGAACCCTGAGGTACTCCACTTGTCTGGAGCTGGATTTGGAGTCAGCTACTTTTAGATTCTGGGTTCTGTCAGTAAGGTTGGCAACCCATCGAGAATAGGTCTAGATTTTTAGAGGTGGAGCAGTAGGGAGGTGGCGGGGATGGGTGCATGCTGGGGTTGAGTGAGGGAGATTAGGGACCGGGGTTGGGTGAATGTCACCAGCTAGGAGAAGAGTCATTGTAAGTAATGTAGGATGTGGACAAAGTGGGTTGAGGTTATAGAACAGTACTTTAAGTTTGTCAGTGGGGAGATGTGATTGAGAGTTTTGACCTTGTATAGATGGAAATGGGAGGTAGTAAAGAGTGATGGAGAGATGTAGAAGGAGTTGATAGCTTTACAGTGGTTAAAGGAATAGGAGAGAGTATGGGAAGGTTCGAATAGTGTAGTGTGTTATGGTATGAGGTGAGCTGAGTAAGTAAGATGAAAAATGGGATACTTAGTTAAAAGTGAGACATGATGTTAGGAGTGTGATGAAGGGGAATTATGATTAAAATCATATGAAGACTAATACAGTGTTAGTGGAAATGGGATGGGTGTGGTATGTAATTGGGTGTTGTAATCTAATTGGAAGGATGAAGTGAAAGGGGTAGAGAATAGGTAATGAGGATAGGGTATAAGTAAAAAGAGGTTGGGGTGGGTGGGAATGGGGGTAGGATGGGGTTGGGGAGCATAGTGAGCCAAAGTGGAGTGTGGGTGAACTGAGCAGGTTGGACCTGTTTTGCGGCTGGCTGGATAAAAAAAAAAAACTGGCTGGATAAAAAAAAAACTATCAGTGAGTATTGACAACATAGCCCCAGTTGTCCTCACTTAGTTCTTTATGGAGTTTAGTGTGCTAAATGCAGCTAGTGTACAGCTATACTAATTAGTCAGTGTTCCTCATTGTTTGGATGTTGAACTTGTTTAAAAGTTTAGTTCTATTGACCAAATTAGTACTGTAGAAAGGATGCCCAAGCCAGGTACAAAAGATAGAATATGGCTTGTGGTGGGGGGGGGGAGTTACAGTGATGTGTGAGGGGTCCATTTCTGTAATAAGAATAGGCAGGCTAGTGGTTACAGCAGGAGAAATAAAAATAGACATGCATTAATATTACAGCAGTCTCATAAGTTCCAGGAAAATTATGGATTTCTGATTTGTGGCGTACGTACACTTACACTTAGTGGTCTGTGAGAAGCTTGGAGATTGTAGACACTGGCAAGTAAGGAACAGGGCTTCTTATCACTAATATTACAGAAGTTTCATATGTTACAGGTAAACTGTGGATTTCTGATTCACAGCATACATATGCCTACACTTAGTAATCTTTGAGAAACTTGGAGATAGTAGAAGCTGGCAGGCAAGGAACAGGGCTTCTTATCATTAATATTACAGCAGTCTCATAAGTTCCAGGTAAACTGTGGATTCCTTTTGTGTGGCGTACATGCGCCTACACTTAGTGGTCTGTGAGAAGCTTGGCAATAGTAGAATTTGGCAGGCAAGGAACAGGGCTTCTAATCCTACATTAACAATCGTGGAAATGAACGCCGCACTATATGGCCTTCTAAAGAGAATATTGATCCTTTTTCAGCGCCTATGTCAGTGATCCTCCTTTTCCTTAGTACTGTCTTTAAAAAAGGGCTAGTTTATCTGCTATTAATTTTCAGCTAGCAGCCATTTCCAGTTTTCGTGATGGAAATGAATCCCTTTCTCTTTCAACGTCCAGGCAATGTAAAGCCTTTATGAAGGAAATCTTCCTCCTTAGACCTCCCATAAAAGATTCCTCCCCTACCTTGGGACCTCATGGTGGTATTTCAAAGGTTAACTCAAAAACCTTTTGAACCGGCAAACAATTGCAATATGAAATTTCTTTCCTTGAAAACAATCTTTTTGGTAGCTATCACCTCAGCAAGAAGAATTTCTCTGCTCCAAGCCGTATCAGCTAGGCCTCTAGAGACAGAGTATCTCTACAAATTAACCCTTCCTTTATGCCTAAAGTTGCAATGGAAACCAACATTAATCAGTTTATTCAATAGCCAGTTTTCTTTCCGAACTTTACTAATAAAAGCAAATATATGCTACACCTTCTTGATGTTCATAGACAACTATGTTTTTATTTTCATAGAATGAAACAGTACAGGAAGTCTGATCAGCTGTTTTTGTCCTTCTCCACAAACTGCTTAGGTCAGAAAGTTTCCAAAACTACCCTTATCATCAAAACCACCTTGCATAATTTTTCACAGAGATAGAGTATCTCTCTGTAGCAATCCATGTTTTATGCCTAAGGTAGCCACAGAGGCTAATTTTAACCAGTCCATACAGCTGCCAGTCTACTTTCCAAATGTTTATAACAAGGGAAAATATGTTTTGCATCTGCTTGATATTCATAGACAGCTATGGTTCTACCTTCATAGAACAAAACAGTGCAGAACGTCTGACCAACTAGTTGTTTCTTTCTCACTAAACTGTGTAAGTCAAGCAGTATTCAGAATTATTTGCTAAGTGGGTTACTGACTGTATTTCACTAATTTATTCATAGATTGGGTTGAATTTTCCTCACCCGCCTAAAGCCCATTCTACTAGATCTATGGCTACATCAGTTTACTATTAAAATGTGGATTGGCACTTACACAAAACTGAGAAGGTAGAATGCTTCTTTCCCAGTTCCCATAATGCCGATCCAGAAATGTTCAAATCCACAGTAGGGAATGGTAGTGTGCATCCGTTAATGCGAGATCACCAATATGATAACAGATCACAGTACAATGGAGATCAGGAAATTTACTCTTTTCCTCACTGTAGTGCTATCTCTGAGTTGGAATATATAATTTGTAAGGGGTGTGGGGTGCAGGGGGGCTTGCCTCCTTGCAAAACAGTAAAAACTTGTGTTGCATAATTAAAAGTTTTAGGAGACGTTAAACAAAATAGCCTGGGTGTCTGAAGTCACCTCCAGCTATTTTGTTTAGCATCAAATGCGGATGTCGGCAAAATGTTTGGAATTATAGGCAGGTAGAAATTATGGATATGACATTATTTTTCGACTTATTGACTACAATCTTTTTTTGACTTTTCACATTGTAATAGTAAGCTTGCTACATCATCTGTTTTCTCCTCCAGTGTTTCAATTAATGCAGACACTTGGTCAAAGACTCATATCTTTGCGACACATTATAAATTGGACATTGACTCCAAAAGTAGAGCTTCTTTTAGTTCAACAGTGCTCCAGCATATCCTTCCTTGAGGGCACCTGAGAGTAATGTAGCTGGGGACTCTGACCCAATAGTGACGAAGAATGAAAAGGGCAACATCAGAGTTAGAAGTTATGTACTTACTATAACTTGGCATTTGTGTTGTCCATATTCATTCTTCCTCACCTTTCCTTCCAGCCATCCTCCAACCTATTGGCTTGTATAGGACCTATTGGATTTATAGGGACATTTATGTTCCTGGTTTGAGCCTCTGATTTCTTTCTGTCTATATTGTTTTTCTTTATCTGGTAGACAATAAAGCAGCAAACTTGATCTGCGGAAGCTACAGAGAGTGTAGGAGGGTATTATGGGTAGAGAGAGGACCTTGAGACTAGGATCCAAGTCTGAAAAATGAGGCAGAGTCGGATCCGAGGGTCGGCGCTATAATCCAGTAGTGAGGAAGAATGAAAATGGATAACAGAGATGCCAAGTTATGGTAGGTACATAACTTCTAAATATATAAGTTCTGTTTTGAGAAGAAGTTTCCACATTTCATTTTTGTTGCTTTAACTAAGTTTTTGTGAAAAAACTACTTTAAAGACATGGAAAAAGTTTGTCTGTCACATTACTTTTAAACAGGAATGCCCTTCTTTACTTTTGTGGTGAAAGGTTTTTGAAAGTTATTGAAAATTATTTTTCTGTGGTGAAACTGTTTATTTTACTTGTTGAGGCTGGGGGAAGTGTTTAAAGTGCTTTTTATTGTGTTTTGTATGGGGGAAAGTGACTGTTTTGTGACCCCCCCCCCTTTTTTACTGACTATATCTGCTTAAGCCTCCCTGAGAAACAAGCACCATTTTCAGGTTGATCATGTCAGGAGCTACAAGTCCCTCAGTTGGTCCTTCATCCAGCCTCAGAAAGAGAAGTTTAGCTATACACCTTTGCCATCACATCGGGCTAGTAATTTGCCACAGCTGCGGGTGGTTGACTCAGCTGTGGCCAAAGCTGGTTCTTCAGTTCGCTCGTCTATTTCCTTGGATCCCCCTGGTGTTGTCTATAAAGCCACCATGGCCACGTCTTCTGCAGGTGATGGCATCCCTTTAATTGGCAAGGAAGAGTCACTGTTGTCAGTGATATGAGAAGTGGAATGGAATGTTACCTTGTTTAGACAGAATATTGTGGCCACCCCTGGGGAAGCTGTTGCAGGCGATACTAGGTCTATTTACCCAAATTTTCCTGTCAAAAAGAGACAGGAAACTAAAGATTTAGCTTCTCAAGTGTCAGTTTCTGTGGACAGGAGTAATTTATTGGACTTGGCTCAGGGTATTCTACAGGCTATTGACCCTTCTTGCAAGGTGTTTTTTGACAAAATGAAAGTGATTCCTCTTTCCCTGAAGAGGTGGATGTTGAATCTGTAGGGTAATGTGAGGGAACAGATGCAGGGTTTTCTCCTCCGTTTCTGTTCAGATTCTGAGAAGAATATTGTATCTTTGGTCTTCTGCATTACCTGTTCGTGTTTGCATTCTTTTTAATTTTTAGTATTACAGTGTATGATTAACGATTTGAGAGGGGGAAATTTTTTAATAGAACAGAATATGCTGAAGTGTGATGGATTATTACTTTGCAAGCTGATAAAAAATGTGGTCGAAATGATATTGTGCCTTTAAAACCGGCATTGAAGTTAAGTAATTTGTTTCATTGATTTAATGGATGTTTAGTAATTAGAGGATGTTAAGTTGTCAATCTCGCCTTCATTCTTGCTTGATGGGTTCGGAGCCGATCCCTCGGCTCCGACTCGGCACTTGCTAAGCTCGAGAGTCACTTTTACCAGCTCGAGGCAGCCCCATATCCCATGATGCAAGGCGGTAAGTACCCAGATCTCGTTTGCCGCTTCGCTTATGAGGTCCTCCTTTTACCAGCTCCTGGTAAGTGATTCACTTTATTAATATTAAAGCCCCCTTTTGTTAAAAAAATACTTTATTGTTAGTTATAATTTAATTATTTAGATTGTCTGACAGAAAATCCCTGTCTTTTTTAATATTTTTAGTCAAACTTTACCCATCCCATCCCCTCCCTGTTAGGGTGTGTGTGTGTTTATTTTTAGGAATACCTTTTTGGTATTTTCTTTAATTTAAATTTTTTGACTGGTGTGTGTGTGTGTTTAAGCACCATGTCAAAGGAGAGGGTCTCAGGTTTTAAGAAGTGTGACTCGTGCTGTCAGAAGATGTCTCTGACAGACGGTCACACTTCTTGCCTGTATTGCCTGGGGCCTCTTCACCTGCAGGACTCCTGTGCTATTTGTCATTCCTTCAGCCAGAGAGTCCTGCAGGAGAGACGCAAAGCTGATACTTAGGGGCCTTCTAAGCCGGAGGGCTCTCCGGCTAAGTCGGCTCCAAAATCAGCAAAATCTTCCAAGGCCCAGGCTTCTGTTTCTAAGCCTGCGGCCTCGGCTCCGACTCATTCTGAGTCGAGATCGGCTCCGGCTGGAGCCGATTCTGGCTTAAACAAGCCTTCGGCACCGATGGCTATTGGTGCCGAACCTGCATCGACCACTTCGGTGTCGGCTCCGATCGGTTCCGACACCCATGTGGCACAGGCATCGGTGTCGGCTCCGATTGGCTCCGACACTGTTACTTTGGTGGCTGTATCGGCTCCGGCTGGAGCCGATACATCGAGCTTCCTGTCGGCTCCGAAGTCGGCTCCGACAGGATCTTTAGTATCGGTTCCGATGGCTCATTCCAGGAAGAGGTCGAGGTCTCCTTCCTTGGAGCCGATACTTTGGCTCGGCTTCACCTCTTCTTTCGGAATGGAGCCATCGGAGCCGATCTTCAAGGTCATCCAGACTGTCAGATCATGACCTAGAGAGAGTGGTCAGTAGATTACTTAAGTCACAGGTACTGGCCCAAATGTTACATAGTCCGTCTCAACAGACGACTGTTGGTCCACACCCCGTTACAATTCCTCCTTCAACTCTACCCCAGAGCTTGGAGTTGGGGTCTTCGAACGGTTACTGCTACGGCTGGAGGACGGATACCCCTTCTGTTCCTTCAGCCTCTACTCTTATCTCCTCTTGAGACCTTCCTTAGAGGGATTCGGTGGTCGGGCTTCCATGGTCTCCTCCGAGGGGTGAGTGGCATTGGACCCTTGTCCGAGCCCGCTCTTCCCTTGGAGCCTCGACCTTGGTGAGCTCGGCTCCGACATCTGCCTCGGAGACTTCTCTTCGGTGGTCCCTGGAGCTCCTAGTTCTTGAACGGGTTCTCTCGGACCTGCCTGGAAGGGGAGCATTCGAGGTGATGAAGAGTGTGCTGGCCACGGGTATCAGTCAGCAGTCTGTTCCCGTAGCTCCTCCCTCTATAGTACCTGTTGACATCTCTGCCACTTCTCTTGCTACAGGACCCAGAGATCCTCCGCCTCAGGTTTCCATTGGGAATTTCCCCTCTTCCGAGGATTCTCCTGATGTTTCGGGAGATCCTCCTAGGAAGAGGACTTGTAAGAGGAAGCATGTAGACTCCCGAGTCTGTCACTGGATACTGACTTTGATGAGTCAGAGGGATCCCCTAGATCCCTCTGAGGATGTCTCCTTCTCAGACATCCTAGAACTCCTGAAACAGAGGGAAACTGGCCCACCAACAATCCCTCTGAGGATGAGTCAGTATACCTAGAGGCGTTTGGATCTCGGCCCTCCACCTCCTGGGTGTCTCCGCCTTCGACCCCTTATGCAGGTTATTGCATGAAAGGCGTGGCAGCTCCTGACTCTGTAGAGCCAGTCCCTAGGAGGCCTTCAAAATTTATCACTGCCCTGTGACAAGCAATTCCTCACCAAGGGTGTCCCGCTGATGCCATGGTGGTGGCTGCAGCCACCAAAAGGAACTTGCAGATCCTTCCGCCGTCCATCCTCCTAATAAGGACTCTAGGACCATGGATAGGTACGGTAAGCGGATGTTTTCCTCAGCGACCTTTGCTATGCTCGCTGAATTACCTATGTCACTTCACCAGACTCCAGAGGGATATCCTTAAGGAGCTGGGTGAAGTAGTTCAGGATCCTACAGCTGCAGGGGCTCAAGAAAAATTGCTTCGCAGCTAGGAACCCTCAATTCCATTGCAAACTCCTCCATGCGGCTAATATCTTATGCTGCGGATGGAGCGAGTAGAAGGTACAGGTGTGGCTCTTAGACGCCAAGCCTGGATGTGGCTATGTGATTTTGGATCCCTTTAAGGCGTCCTTCACAAATTCTCCCTTTGATGGGTCAGCTTTGTTTGGCCCTCAGGTGAAGGAAACCTTGACCAGGTGCGAGCAGGACGGCAAGACTCTTTCTGCTGTTGGAGTCCGTTTTCCACCCCTTCTAGACCTTATCCCAAAGGACAGAAAGGTGGTAAAATGTGATTCCGTAAATCCCAAGGAGTCACGCCGGATTCACGTGGTCAGTTTACCCCTAGAGGCAGAGGGGTAACAACAACAGACGCCGCTCTAGAGGCAGAGGGGTCCAAAACCAGGGAAACAGAGAGCCTCTCTGACAAGCCCTTTCAGCATCCCTGAGGTGTTGCCCGGCTGTCCCTCCTTGGAGGCAGTCGGGAAGATTATCACTGTACCCAGAAGCCTGGCATTCCCTCACTCAAGACAGATGGGTACAGTCGATCATATCCAAGGGTTACATAATTCCTTTCGAGGAAAGTCCCTTCCTTCAAATTCCCTTCCAGATGTACCACCCGGTCTAAGGGAAATTGCAGAGTTAGAAGTCTCAAAACTACTGCAAAAGAGCCATTCAGCCAGTTACATTAGACCATTCAGAGCCCGGAATCTACTCAAGGTTCTTTTGGTCCCCAAAGACGGGAGACTGGAGACCAATATTGATCTCAGCAGACTCAACAAGTCTGTCAGGAAGACAAGATTCGAATGGTCACTCTTCAGTCAATTCTGCCCTTCTTACAGAAGGACAACTGGATGTGCTCAATAGATCTTCAGGATGCGTACTATCACATCAAAATTCACAGACGCTCCAGGAGATTTCTCCGCCGGCTGGGGTCCAGTCATTTCCAGTTCAGAGCCCTGCCCTTTGGTCTCACTACAGCCCCCAGAGTGTTCACCAAATGCATGGCAGTGGTCACGGCTCACCTGAGACGCCAAGGATTCCAGGTGTTTCCGTATCTCGACGACTGGCTCCTGTCAGCCACCACCAGGCATCAGCTTATACAAGCCAGGGATTACACAATAAACCTTTGTTCTCATTTGGGCATCTCGATCAACTTCGAAAAGTCATCCTTATTGCCCTGCCAGTCTATTACCTTCATAGGCGCAAACTTAAACACTGTTCGGATGTCAGCTACCCTTACAGATCAAAGAGTTTCAGACATTCAGAGTCATGTCAGGATCATTCTGGCCAACAAGAAAGTACAGGCCAGAATGGTTCTAAAGGTATTAGGTCTCATGGCTGCGGCCATCACTCTTCTTCCCGCTCAATTCTACATGCGCCTTCTTCAGTGGATGCTGTTCACACAATGGTCATACCAGCAACTTCCAATGCGCCACCAGATTCTGGTGACTCAGACATGCAAAGAGCAGCTTGCTTGGTGGATCACATCTCCTCAGGTTCACCAAGGCAGGTACTTTGTACCCCATCCCCGATAGCCACTGTCACCACGGATGCCTCCCTGATCGGGTGGGGGTCATTATCAGGGCAGGATGGTTCATGGGACGTGGCAGCCGCTCGAGTACCATCTGCACATAAATGTCCTGGAGATGAGAGCAGTGCTTTTAACGTTGCAAGCCCTCAACGACTTTCTTCCCGTAGGGACAATTGCAGTCCAAACAGACAACATGTCTGTAGTTTGGTATATCAACAAACAGGGCGGAACCAAGTCCTACCCCTTGTGTCGAGAAGCGCTCAGACTATGGCAATGGGCGATCTCCTCTCATCGGTTTCTGGTAGCAACGCATATCCCTGGGAAAACCAACATTGTAGCGGACAGATTGAGCAGAGCTATTCTCATGCCTCACGAGTGGTCTCTCAAGCAATCTATAGCGGAAGAGATTTTTCTGGAATGGGGTCGTCCATGTTGCGATCTTTTGCTACTCCCCAAAACAGCAAATGTCCAGACTTCTTCTGCCTCTTCCTCTATCAGGCCATCCCCCAGAGACGCTCTGACCCAGGATTGGCCCCAGGGACTTCTTTATGCCTTCCTCCATTTCCTCTGATCCCTCAGGTTATCCAGAAAGCTACCGTGTTGAGAGCCAAATTGATTCTCATTGCCCTTACTGGCCTCGACAAGTTTGGTTCCCGTTCCTCCATCATCACCTTTTGGTGCAGCCGTGGCATCTGGACCCAGTGCCAGATCTTCTGATTCACCAATCGGGTCAGCTGCACCGGTCAATCCCTTCTCTCAACCTCACAGCATGGTTGCTCCACTTCCTTCCTTAGCCAGGCTTCCTTTGATCTCTAACCCAGTTAGAGACATCATAGTAGCTTCACTAAAATCCTCTACCAGGAGGATTTATACAAGCAAATGGAAACGTTTCTCTTATTGGGCTAAGGCCAGAAATATTGATCCTTTTACTGCCCTGTTCAGGCAGTCCTGGACTTCTTAGCAGAGATTTTTCATGCAGGCTCCTCTTCTTCCACAGTCAGAGTTCAATTGGCTGCTATCTCCAACTTTCATGTCGGGTCGCAGATCATAATATTATGTCCCATAGGCTCTGCAGGGCCTTCTTGAAAGGAATTTTCCTACTAAAGCCTCCAATCAGGAATCCTCCTCCTCAGTGGGATCTAAATTTAGTGCTGACATCCTTGATTCTTCCCCTTCGAGCCAGCTGTTTCTTGTTCCTGAAACATCTTTCTTGGAAAACTTTATTCCTAGTGGCTATTACATCTGCCAGGAGGGTGTCTGAACTTCATGCTCTTCGGTTCGACCCCCCTATTTGGTTTTTCACAAAGACAGAGTATCTTTGAGAACTAACCCAACCTTTTTGCCTAAGGTCGCTTCAAAGAACAATTTGAATCAATCCATTGATCTCCTGTATTTTCCCTAACTATTCAGATAGGGCTGAACAAAAGCTACATTATCTTGATGTCCACCGTCAACTTAGATATTATTTGGACAGAACAAAAAATTTAGAAAATCTGATCAACTTTTGTTTCCTATGCGGATAATAAAAAGGCCTTCCTATTTCTAAAGTGACCTTGTCCAGATGGCTTTCTTCGGTCATCTCTGAAATTTATACGCTCAGGGGAAAACAGCTGTGCTCAAAACCTAAAGCACATTCAACTAGGAGCTTAGCTACTTCTACAGCTTTCAAGCTAGACTTCCTTTGGACACTATTTGTGCAGCGCCACTTGGGCCACTCCTCACACTTTTGTTTCCCATTACAAATTGGACCTGGCCTCCAGGGACAGAGCCAGTTTTGGCTCTACAGTCCTCAAGAGTTTGTTCCATTGAGCCACCCAGGATAGAGGTGCTAGGACGCGTCCCATCAAGCAAGAATGAAGGCGAGATTGACAACTTAACATTAAGAAGTTATGTACCTACCATAACGTTCCATGTTAGTTGTCTTCTCGCCTTCTTTCTTGCGACCCTCCCTCCTTCCCCTGGCCTGGACAGACCTTGTTATAAGAAACTGTTATGCTTAAGACCATTCAGATCTGGTCCTTATTTCATCTGTAAGTTTCTTTCTTCCTTTTGGAAGTATTTTTATGCTTGGTGCTATTGCCCTTTGTCATCAAACCAGATCTGGGTACTTACCGCCTTGCATCATGGGATATGGGGCTGCCTCGAGCTGGTAAAAGTGACTCTCGAGCTTAGCAAGTGTCGAGTCGGAGCCGAGGAACGGCTCCGAAACCATCCAGAAAGAAAGAAGGCGAGAAGACGACTAACATGGAACGTTATGGTAGGTACATAACTTATTTATATATATATATATATATATATATATATATATATATATATATATATATATATATATATATATATTTGTGATTTATTGTGTTTTTATGGTCTGATGAAACGCCACTAAGAGTGAAAGTGCTTACCAATTCATTAAAGTTTTTATTTTACCTCTGAGCTGTGTTGGTCAGTCCATTCATTTTTTTTTGTCTTCTACAGGCTATTGACTCATCTTACAAGGTGGTTTCTGATAAAAGGAAAGAGATTCCTCTTTCCCTGAAGAGGTTCAAGATGATGAATCTGTAGGGCAATGCAAGGGAACAGAAGCAGGTTTTTCTCCTCTGGTTTCTGTTCAGATTCTGAGAAGAATATTGTATCTGAATCTTTCTGTGAGGGATTAATTTCTCTGAGACTATTTCCAGAATGTGCCAGTGTTTTTAGTGGAAGAACATTGAGGCTTATCAGTCCCTCAGAAAATACTATGAACTATTACAAGTGCAAATTCCCAACACCTTTATCCATCCCCCCAGTGCTGTCATCACTGGAGGATGTTTTGTTGTAGCCTGTGGTTTCCCCAGATAGCCAACCTGCTGCCCCTAAGAAAGCAGTTAGAATGTGCAAAGTTTCTCAGTCTTTTCAAGTCTTTGCACACTCCTCCCAGACCTGACAAGCAGTTGTAGATTTAATACCAAGCATTTTCTTAATTCTAATCTTTCTTCTGATGAGGATAGTAAAGCTATTGATAAGTTTGGGGGAAAATGTATGCTTCTGCAACTCTGATTTTTAGATTTCTGAATTGTTAAGTTCAAGCTCATTATATTAAAGTTTATACTAATTGTTAAAGTATGAGGAATGCTCTGGCTGCATTTTCCACTTGAAGAAAAATTTGCTTTGTGTGATTTAGTTTCTTCTATTTCTCATGCCATCACTCATTGTTTGAAATGTCTTTATGACTCTGTAGATACTGCTTCTAGGACTGGTGCCACTGGTACTGTTTTGAGGAGGTTTGCCTGGCTGCATTCTCAGAACCTCCCAGATGATGTAAAAAATGAGTTGCCTTTGCTTTGGCTATAAATTTAGCTTTTGAACAATCAGCAGCAGAGATTATTAAAAAGTGTGATGAGAGAGGTAAGCTGTTTCAGGGTATTGCTCAGATTTTTCAGACCCTCCTCTACATTTTCCTCCTTTCCAGGGATTATTCTTCATCCACCAGACCAAACACTTCGATTTCATCCTATCTTAGATAATATTGCTACCCCTCCTCCTTAGTTAGGGAATGGATTTTGCTCAGTGTTCAGGTTGTCAAGGAAAGAAAGAAAGAAAAAAAATTCCAGGAGACCAGTTTCTTTCCTGAATCAGTTTGCAAGAGTGCCCTCGTTCAAAATGCTTTCACTTCTCAACTTGTTAACCCTTCGTCCTCATTTGAGTTTTCTAGTGGCCTTGTATTTAAAAGATGCATGTCATCACATTCCTGTTGTCCACATTTCGGGTGTTAGTTTTTGTGTGTGTGGATCACACTATCAGATGTCCTTCTGTATCACTGTTGCAGTATGCTTAACCTTAGGGATCTCTTGTCAGGGATAGCCCAAGGTCTAGCCAGTATATCAAAGCCTTTAGATCTTGTATGTGCCGTACATCAAATGTTTGCTTCCTCCTCAGGATGTAGCGTATAAAGGTGACATATTAACGCAGTTACCCAGAACTTCTTTGCCACCAGTCCAAACTCTTATCAGTGCTCATTGGTCTGAATGCCCTTTGCTGTGCTGAATCCCTAGCTGCCAGTAAGTGCCCCATTGGGGTTTTTTTGTTTTTCTTTTGGTTTTGTTCTCATTTGGTTACTTAGAGTTTATGCCATCCAAGGAAGGCAAATGTCAGTGTGAGAGGCAGATTCCCCATAAGAATCGTCATAAACACTATCTTTTTTGTCTGGACGCTTCCCACCATATGACCATATGCTCTTTATTATTTGTAAAGTGCCTGTGTCTAAGACTCTTAGAAGCCGGTTGTCTTCCACGACCATCTGTCTCAAGAACCAGAGGATTAAACTGTTAGCCCAGGGTAACATGGTGGACTCTTCTAACCCTGAGGTACTATTAAGTAAGAATAAAGCCAAGAAATCTCATCTGGATTCTTTGGCTTTCCAGCCTCCACTGGACATTCCTCTAGAAACAGATGATAGCTCTGTAGGCCATCCAGTGTCTACATTGGATTCCTCTACTGTAACCCTGTCAGAGGCCGGCATAGATCCTTCCTTTCACACATCCTCTTAGGCTTTGCAGGCATCTGCTATGGATGTCAAGGGCAAACTGTGGTTGATTGTTTCAGAGGGCCCTAGAGGGATTCCCCAGAATCTGGTCAGGGAAGAGGTTCCGGGTACTTTTACTGAATCTCATCAAGGGTTGGAACCTCCAGTGTTAGGGCTGACATCCCTTCCTAGAAAAAGCAGAAGATTAAGCATACCTTTGTATGCCTTAAAGATCCTGAAGGAGAATGACAGGAGTTTATTCAGGGCCTGTTTAATGCTTTAATGGCCGTGAAGCCTTCCCAGGGTGTTTCTGTGCCTGCTCTCCCTTGGAAGTCGACTCCTTCCAAATGAACTAGGGAACCTGATTCCTCAGATGGGTATTCAGCGTCAGATGAATGGTCCTTGTCTTATTCTTCCCAGATAACTTCACCTTTGGCTTATGGTTGTGATGAAGATACGTTCATTAGTCCTGAGTCCCCTTTTGAGGAATGCTGTTTTGGTGACACTATACCTAGAATGATGGAATACTTTTAAGTGGTATTCTTTTCAAATGGCTGATATTCAGAAAAAGCCTTATGAGCAGCTTCAGGTGGACACTTCTAAGCCTTTTGCAGTACCTCCTGTGCTGGCTGCTTTGTTAGACACCTTTGTAGCTTCTTCTAAGTCTCCTCATTCTCAGCATCCTACTCCTAAAAAAACTGATAGGTTCTATAAGGTTTCTGAGGATTGTCAATTCTTAAAGTGTCCTGCCAACCCTGCTATGGTCAAGCCTTCTTATACTTGCCCTCATCCACCCTTCTGCTTTCAGGTAAGGATAGTAGGGCAATGGAGAGAATGGGTAAGAAAGTTTATACTGATTCTGCTTTAGCCTTTCTGGCCTTCAATTGTCAGATCCATGTGACCAGATATGCTCTGGCTTTGACAGCTCAGTTGTTATTTCCAACCTCCTTGATTTTGAAGCAAAATATTCTGCTCTATCTGTTTTGGGTTCTACCTCTTATGTGGCTCATCACTCTTGAAACCAAAAATCAAAAATAAACAATAAAAATAAGAAGCCTGCAGGCTACAGAGACTCTGGCAGGTACAACAGCCAGCAAACATGCAGTAAAATGCAAAACAGTACAAAAATGGCGCTTTCATTTATTAAATATAAACTTTTTCAGATAAAACCACATTGTTTGAACTCCATTTAAATAGCAGCAGGTAAAAGGATACATGGTAAAAATATCACAAGATAAAAAAAAATCACATGATCAGCTGGTTGCCGATTTCTAGGCAAATCAAAAATTTTTAAAGTGATAAAACACATTTTAAACAACCAAATAAGACAGATAATAAACTTTAAATACTTCCTAAATGAGATTTAAATAACATTTAAATTAAACTACCTCTCTAAAGCCTTCAGTTTTATTAAACAGGAAATAGATGTAAAACCATTAAGCCCTGGCCAGCTACCAGCATTTGATTGCAGTTGCCAATACAGTTTATGTTTTTCTAAAAGTAGCTGCCAGGGACCATGATGCAGATCCATTGGCACCCTCTCTATAACCACAAACTTAAAGATATGTCAAAGAAAGGCGTTAGTGTGTCTAGTTGAAGCATTGCTTTCTTTTTTGTGCTTAGTATCATTACATTCCCATGTGCGATCTAAAACGGCGTTCAGTTTTGCCTGTATAATAGGCTGAACACAGTCACACAAAGCAGCATAAACAACACCGTTAGTAAGGCAATTACACCCTTCTTTCATGTTAAACTTAAAATCATTAATAGTAAATTGCTGACAACAAAAAATAAATTTGCACGTACAACAGCTCCTACACTTTGACATCTTAAAATATGTAAAATCAGTTTTCTTTCTGAGTGCCAAAATGTTCATTCAAGTACTTAAAATTCTGTCCTCCTGAAGGTAATGAGAGGTTTTTCTCTCACTTTACCAGCAGTCTGGCTATCATCCTTCAAAATAGCCCAATCTTTATAAAAAATATCTCTAACCAGGTTATTGTCCATGTTGTACTGGATAGTAAACGAACTGACCAAAACTGCATCAGCCCTGAAAGCATTGTTGGAAGGGCCAGTACAGAAATTAATGTTGTTTAAAATTATTCTCTGGTCCATCGACTCCACAGTAGTATGAGGAGTATTGGCAGGTTTCTGAGGGTGGTGGTGTTGTAAAGTGAGTGTAAAGTGATCACACTCTCTTTTGTTGATCACCTCATACATCAGTGAATCAACAAATATAACAGGATATTCTCATAGGTTCATAGGTAGGTACTAGGCTATCGGCCCTGGGGCCTATATAAGCCTAGCAAAAACAAGTTCCCTGGCTTTCGCCACCCAAGAAAGTTATTTTCCTGCACCCCTGTCTAACAGAGCCACAGAAGTAACCCCTGGGGTTGAATTTCCTATTTCCCATCCAATTGTTGAGATTTTTCTTAGAGGGCTAATGAGAAGCTTTGCTTGACATGAATGGGTAGTCTGTTCCAGAGCATAGGAAGTCTCTGGGACAGGAATCTATTCCTCCAGCATGTTCTCTTTATGTGGTGGCAAGGTTTAGGTCCCTGGAGCATGTGGCTCGGAGGGGTTGGGGTTTATTTAAGTGTAGCATGTCCAACAGATCTGGGTTTGACATGGCTTTGTATGTTAGGCAGAGGTCGCCTCTGAGTAGGTGATAAGTGACGGAGTAGAGCTGAAGCTTTTTGAGACGGTCTGCATATGGCATCTGTTTGAGGCCAGTAATCCTCTTAGTGAGGTATTTCTGTGGCCTTTCTAGTTGTTGCAGATGTCTTGTGAGGTACATGCCAAACGGGGCACTGTACTCTATAATGAGTCTGATGAGGGATGAGTAGAGAGGAACAATGACTTCTTTTTTTTTGGAGGAGAACCCTTTTGTGATGAGGTGTGCCACGTAGAAGGATTTCCTGACTGCTGTGGCGATGTGATTATCAAAGGAGAGACTACTGGCCACCTGTGCCCTAAGGTCTCTTATCACACTTCCAGTGTTTAGTAGGCTACTGCCTATGTGGTAGTTCATGGGTACAGTGTTTTTCCCAAAGGGGATGACAGTGCACTTCTTGGCATTGAGCTTGAGGCCATGCCTTTGACACCAAGCATCAGTCTCAGTGAGGCCCCTTTGTAGAATGTCCACATCATTAGGTGATTCTATTATGGCACCTAGTTTGTAGTCATCTGTGAACTTCTATAATTCCAAAATGGGGGATGGTGTCGAAAGCCTGGCGAGGTCAAGATAGGCTGTGTGCACCACCTTACCCTCATCCATGGCACTGGTGACTGCTTCAAAGAAGTCAGTCAGGATTAGGAGACATAACCTACCTTTTACAAACCCAAACTGAGTGTAGGGTCCAGAGTTTGGAGGTTACCTATGTCCTTGTTTATAAGCTTCAAGGTGGTATGTTCCATGGCCTTGCAGACCAGGCTTGTCAGGCTAATGGGACGGTATTTCCCACGGTCCGTGGTGGCACCCCCTTTGTGGAGTGGGATAACCATCGCTGTGCGCCATTCAGTAGGCACAAAGCCTGAAGCGAGGCTATGACTGAACATGGTACTTAGGTGGGGTGCCAGTTCGTTCTGTAGTTCATGCAGAATGCAGCCTGGGATGTTGTCAGGTCCCATGGATGTTTAATGTGCTCACATTCATCCAAGAAAAATTCAAAATACTATTTTGCATTTTACTGCACTTTTACTGGCTGTTCTACTGTTGGGAGTCTCTGTGGCCTACGGGTTTCTTCTTTTTATTGGCTTGTCACTCTATCAAGTGTAGCTGTGATACTCCTGATGCATCTTCCAGAGCTGCTACCTTTGGGTCTGTCACAAGGAGTTATTCTTGGCATTGCGTGCAGTCTTTATCTAAAGACATTAAGGCCAAGTTGCTGGATGATCCTTTGGATAATAAAAATCTCCTTGTGACTGCTACTGTTGCTTTGTTTAAATCTCTTCAGGAAAAAGCTAAAGCTTTGCAAGATTTTAAACATATTTTTGTGTCACCTATCCCTAAATTCCAGAGGAGCTATCCTACTAGGTCTGGGTTTATTTGCAGGCAGCCTTATCAAGGCACTGAAAGGAGAAATATTGGTAGGAGAGGTCCTCCTGCTAAATCTTCTCAGGCTGCTGTGGCTCAGAAGCCTCCTTTATATGAGAAGCCTGCTACTCTGTGACATCTTGCCCACCTTATCCCTCAGCCATGTTCCCTTGTCCCTTCAGCTCTCCCTCTGTCTTCCAAACTGCCATCTCATCACCTTGGATTCTTGGATTCTAGCTGTCATACGTCAGAGTTACTTTATGGTGTGGAAGTCTTTCCCTCCTTTTTCAGGGATTCCCCAGCTACTTCTGGAACAGCTTCATTTGTCAGAGGTCACTGGGTCCCTGGTGGACCAGGGAACTATTCAACTTGTCCCTCCTTCACAAGTAGGAAACAGATTTTACTCCAGGATGTTTCTGGTCCTTCCAAAATAGGGCATTTGGAGACCTATGCTGGATCTGTTCTTGCTCAACACCTTACTCAAGGTTCCTTCTTTTCAGATGCATACTCTTCAATCCATTTCCTCTTGTTCTACCCCAAACTTTTCTGGTATCCTCCCCTCTTTTAAGAAGTTTTTGTGTTTCCTCTCATTTTCAGCTCTCTGTTTTACCCTTTAGCCTCTCTGCTGCCCCAAGGGTATTCACAAAATGCCTAACTCTTGTGATTGCCTATTGCCTTCTGCATGCTCCAGATCTTATCTAGATGACCTGCTGCTTCAGGCACCTTCTCTCAGTTGGCTGTTACAAGATAAAGAGTTCACCATATCTCTTCCCTAAAGTCTGGGGTTCACTATCAGTTTTCAAAAGTCTGTTCTGACTCCCTGTCAGGATCATGTTTATCTGGGTTTCAAGATTCAGACAGTGCCAATCTTGGTCTGTCTTCCACCTCCAAAAGTTCTATCCTTTTCTCTTCTTCTGCTGCCACCTCTCCAAACCGGAGTTTCTTCAAGCCATGAGATTCATGCCCTCTTCTGTTCCAGTGCTCTCTCTTACCAGACTGCACATGCGGAAGCCTCAGTGGCACCTCAAGTCAGTTTGGATTCAGCATTGCAACCTTCTGGGTTTCAGTGAGCCTCTCCTTCCTTGTCTAAAGTGGGAATTCAATTGGTGGATTCAGCAACTTAACTTCAACCCAGGCCTGCCCTTTCAGCCTCCATTTCCTTCCCAAGAACTGTTCATCGACACTTCATACATGGGGTGGAGGACTTCCTGTGATCACCTTCAAGTTCAAGGTCTCTGCCACCCCCCAATCAGAAGTCAGACCATATCATCAACAAAGAGATGCAAGCTGTTATTCTGGCCCTTCAGGCTTTTCACCCCATGTTCTTCCCAGGCCCTATGAAGGTTTACACAGACAGTGCCACAGTGATGTGGTATGTCAGCAAGCAGGGGGGGGGGGGCAAAGTCTTACTTTCTCTGCATGCTGGCTCTTTAGGCCTGGGATCTAGCCTTCAGTTATCAGTTAACTCTTGAGGCAGTGTATATTTCTTCAGCTTCCAATCAAGTGATACACTCTTTGAGCAGGTCCAAAACACAGGCACACGAATGAATGCTTCACAGAGACATGATCTGATATTATCCTTTTCATTCTTCCTGTTTAGAGAGATGGTACTGGATAGATCCTCATCTGTCCAGCGCCCTAGACTCTCTACCGGTGAGTTGACAGAGGAGCTTTGTTCTGTTAGCTCCTTTTTGGTGGGTGCCGCCACAACCATTGCATCTATGTTTTTCATATGTAAATATGTTGTAAGTAATTGCTATGTTAAATTGTTAATCGCTATGTAATCCAATGTAACTACTGTCTGTTTATTTTAACTGTGGAGCTTTTCTCCTCGTGCTTCCACTGAAAGTGGACCTACGTCCATTCGGACACTCCCGGTCAACAAATGTAAATAAATAAAAATAAATAAAAAACTACAGGGACTCCTGTGTTCCAGTGGGGTTTATCTTTTGGAAGGGCTAAGAATTTGCCCAGGTGTTGCAGTATTGGCTTAACACAATCCAGCTCCTTCCTTGCCCAACAAGAGACTGGATCAATAAGGTCATCCCACGGGGGGGTCACCCAACATATAGTTGGTCCAGCACCAAAAGCCAGCAAAATTACTGACTCCTCTGGAGAAGGATTATCAGAAGACCAACCACCTTTTAAGGATCTCTACTGTGTCTCCAAAGGAGACATCATCAGATGGTGATCTGGGGACCCTTCTCATTCCTCAAAATCGGTATCTTCAGTGAGAGATTCCTAATGAGAATCTGTGTGCCTCCTCTTGTACATCCTCCTCCAGTGGACCTCCTTGGCGGGATGTTCGGGGGAGGTATCAGAAGAGAAGTGGAATTCCTTCATGTGGACTGACTGAAAGCTAGGTAGAATTGCTGTCCCTGTGAACTAGGCCTGATGGACTTAGAGCTTGGAACCGAACAGGAGATAGGGGGTGGATCTGAGGGTTGAGAGACTGGATCTCTAGAAAGAGAAAAAAGCCCTTTCCAAAACCTCGAAGGCAGATGGACCCAGAGAATTTGCAGCCTTCCCCACTGGAGCTGTTTATTCCAATATGGGTAGATCACAACTCCAACATGATCAATGCCTGGAGGAGAGAACCAGACCCCGCACTGTCTAGTGCCAAGGCTGTCCTGATCCCGGCCCCACAGATCTGATGCAGATTCCTCAGTTCTGGGATCTTTTCCGATCTGAAGGTATAGGAGCAGAACTGGTTACAGAAGCTATCAAAGTTGAAGAAGTAATTCTGTTTGGATCTGACTCCAGAACTCTCAGGACTGACTGATCCTGGGGCTCTGAAACCAAAGGTTGGATAAGAGAAGGAGATAAGACTGTGTGAGTAGTAGCTGGAAGACATGTGGATCCAACAAGGGGCAGAGCCGAAATAACCCCCATCGGGATCTGAGCTCTGAGGAACTTATGCATCATCCTATCCATGTCCGCTTTGGACAGACTTTTGCAGGACATGATGGATGATGTTGTCGACTGAGATCTAGAGTGCTTTTTTGAGGTCTGTCTGAATCGAGAATGGAGCCTAGGGGGAACTAGGATCAATGAGTAACTCAAGGAGAATGAGTCCTTGGAGTGTATGAAGTACTAGGCTTCAGATGTGAATGCTTAGGATCCATAACTTGAGTGGTCAGATTAGCAGAAATTGTGATTGGATCACTTAGGATCCACTATGTGTTGTTTTGGATCCAATGGAATCGGATCTGGCAATTTACTGACTTTAGAGGGTGGCTCTGACAGAGTCTTGGAGACTTCAGAGGTGGCTGCTTCCTATGCTCCAGCGGAGCTTTTGACAATTTACTGGGTTTTGGAGCCCTGAATTTTGGAAGATGAGGGAGGGAGTAAACCCTTGAGCACTAGTTTGTTTCTGCTGTCAGCTATGGCACGAGAATTAAAGGTTGGGTAGATTGAGCAGCTCGTATTTAAGTGACTTGGCCCGAAGCAGTAAACTCACTCCTTGTGGGAATCCAAGTTAGGTATTTTATGCCCACAAGAAGTGCATTTTTAAAAACCTGTCAGCTTGTCATCCATGACAGCACAAAAGGAACTGTAAAAAATAAACCAATACTGAAAAATAGGTATTTTATTTATTTATTAAGAAAGAGAGAGTACCAGAAATGGTGTTAAGAAATTACCCTGTTGAATGGGATAAGAAAAATTAGAGGAGAGAGAGTAAAAGAGTAAATACCAAGAATGGTATTGGAATAGTTTAGCATTTAACTAGTAAGAAGAAAATTGAGTTAAGAAAAACTGAAAGACGAACAGGGAGTCACAACGAAGGGAAAGAAGTTAGATAGAAGAATATAAACTTTTCTTACTTTAGAACACCTAAAAAAAAATCGCAAATGCTACGACAGAAGGATTCCACATCTGTGCGAGTTGGCAGCAAATGAGATCTGAGGTACTGGGCATGGACTAGGGCATTATGGGTAGAGGGAGGAGCTCCAGATTTGGATCTAAAGTCTGAAGTATGTGTCTGAGTCTGATCTGAGGATTGGATCCATAATCCATTCGTTAAGGAAGAATGAAAGCGTACAACACAGATGCCTAGTTATGGTGAGTACATAACTTATAATTTCTGGACATAGTCTATCAGTGGGGTGTTCCTCAGGTAGATCTTTTTTGCTTCCCTTCTGAACACCCAATTCCCTCTTTTCTGTTACAGAGTGCCTTGCCATCTGGTGTGGAAGACGGACATCCTTTCTTTTCCTTGGAAGGGGGTGTTTCTCTGTGCCTTCCCTCCCCTTCCCCTACTTCCAAGAGTCCTGCAGAAGATTAAGATGGACTCCTAAAAAATCTTGCTAGTGACTCCCTTTTGGCCAAGACAGCACTGGTTCTCCCTCTTAATGCATCTGGTCAGGGGTAATCACCACAAGTTACCTCACCAATTGGACCTCCTTACAGAGGGTAAGGGGTCACTCATCTATCCTCACTTGTCCACTCTTCAACCGATATTGTGGGTGATAGGGTTTTGATCCGTTTTAAGCACCTCTTTTTTGAGGGCGTGCTCATGGTTTTACTGAAGGCAAGAAAACCTGCAAACAGAAAGCCTTATTTGCCCAAATGGAAGAGATTTCCTGTCTGCTGTCTGCTGCCATGCTCATAATCTGGACACTTTTTCAGTGGGGGTCCCTCTGGTTTTCTCCTATTTGTGAGTTGCTCCAGTATGGCTTGGCCTATTCTTCTGTAAAGGCCCATCTGTCAGCCATTTCTCCTTGTCTGCCCTTGAATCCTCCTTTGGCTTCTCATTTTTAAATCCAGCAGTTTCTTAAAGCTGTTATGCATCTTAGGCCCCCAAAGAAGCCTATTCCTCCTCCTTGGGACCTTAAATTTGCTTTAGAAAATAATTGACACAGGCACCTTTGAGCATGGAGGTTCAGCTTCTGTGCAACATTGTACTTTGAAGACTGTCTTATTACTTCCTATTACTTCTGCTTGGAGGGTTTCTGAGCTTCAGGCCCTTATGACCATCCCTACTTTTTTACTTTTTCACAGGGCAAGGTGTTCCTTTGCGCTAATTCTTCTTTTGTGCTCAAGGTTGTTAATTGCCTCTGAATCAGGAGATACAACTCAGTTCCTTTTTTCTTTTTCCTCAGTCTGGTAATGAGAGGGTTCTTCATATCTTGGATTTGCATAGACACCTCCGGTACTATTCGGATAAAACTAAGGCCATTTGTCAGTCTGACCAACTTTTTGTTTCATTTCATGCCAAGACATTGGGTTTGCTGTTTCTAAACAAACCATGTACTCCTGGTTTTCTAAGGCCATTTATTTTTGTTATTCTTTTCATAGCAAGTGTCTGTCTTCTTCAGTCCAAGCTCACTACACTTGGGCTGTTGCCTCCTCTGGTGCTTTCTTTAAGGGGTTGGACACCAGTTCCATCTCTGAGACTGGTTCTTGGTCTTCAGTGCATACTAAGCATCATAGGGCCAGAGCAGGTTTTGCTAGAGCCATTCTCCATGGGATCATTGAGGGCTGTTCCCAGCCTTTCGACTCCCAAAACAATTTGTGAGCTTTTGTACTCCCCCCTAAAGTGAAGAGTACTGTAGCAGTGATGCAGAAGGACATAGTATAGTTGTGTAAAATGTTACCGTAACAGTACATGTTCTTCTCTTCACTCTAACAGTATTTGCTCCCTTCCTTCTACCCCTGTTTTTTCTTTTGGGTTTTGTTTGGTTTCTCTCCTGGCCAGGGGTCTACCTTTTCCATCTTTGTTTTTCCCTTCTGGGTGTGCATAGCCTCCTTTGCCCTATTGAGACTGTTTTCTTCTGCGGCAATTCAGTTCTAGGTAACTTCATACATCCATCACATTAATGTCCTGCATCCTAAATGGGGAGCATACATATGACGTACGGTGCATACAAGATTTTAAGGCTTTAGTGTACTGGCTGGAAATTGGGCTATCCTTGTTAGGAGATCCCTGAGGTGAAGAATATTGTAACAGTGAAGAGAAAGACATCTACTTTATGATAAGATTTTACACAACTGTCGTTTTTCTGCCTTACCCTTTGGGCTGTACACTGCTCCAAAGTGCTCACAAAATGCCTAGCTCCTGTTATAGCAGTTGCATGCTAAAATGTATCCACTTTTCACAGTATTTTGGCAACTTGCTTATCTTTGCAGAGTCTTTTTCAAAGTGTCAGGAATCTCTCACTTAGGAAAATCTCCTATACTGCCTGGTATTCCAAGAGAACATTAAAAAGTCTTTTTGGTTGGCTCTGTCAAACAGGATTGTGTTTTTAGGGTGCCTGCTAGACACCACAGTACAAAAAGCTTTTCTCCCACAAGAAAAAAAATCAATATATATATATATATATATATATATTTAGAGCTATTCAGGTGTTTTCCACACTGACTTATGTCACAGTGAGGGAATACCTTAGGATTTTGGAGCTCATAGCTTCTGTGATTCTCATGATATGTCTTGCAATACTCTACGTGAGAATGATACAGTGGTATCTGAAGTCTCTTTTTTTCTGTTATCAACACATTGTCTTTTCAAATTCAAGTCTTGGGATTTGTGAAAAGTGAACTCACTTGGTGAAGACTTCAAATCTCTCAGTATCCAGATCTCCCATTCTCCCCTCTTGCTCCAAAGCAGTCAGTCATGTAAGAGGCACTTACATGTAATCTTCCTAAACTACAAAGACCTCCTAGATGAAGTACACATAACAAATACCCTCAGCAGCCCCAAATGCACTCTTCCAAAACAACACCCACATCAACACATAGAGGTACATCTCATGCAGCCACTACCTCTAAGCCCATAAGGCGAGTCACCATATAATCCAACATTCTAGTCATTGGAGACTCCATCGTGAGACACACAGATGTCCCTCTCACCAGGCTGAGTAAGGAAAAAGTTAGTCATTTGCTTGTCAGGGGCTAGGATCTGCCACATTACGCACGCACTCAGGCCATTGGACCACAATTACCAGTATGACTCAGTCATAGTTCATGTGAGAGTAAATGACCTGAGATGTACCTCCCTAGACTATATGAAGAGAGACGACATGGAGCTTTCGGAATATGTGTCTCAGACTGGTATGAGCCTAGCATTGAGCAGCATTTTACCTTCTCCAAGGATGGTGCCACAAGATGAACAAAAGATAATTGACTTTAATAATTGGCTTAGTTTCTGGGATCATTCCAAGAGGGTGCAATATTTGTCAGCATGGAAGGAGATGGTCAACAGACCACTCTGTTTGCCAGGGATGGTCTGCACCTCTCCCCTCTAGGCTTTCGAATATTAGCTAAAACGTCTTCCCCCATAGTGTGTTTTCAGGCAATGCCAAACTGAAAGTACTTCTGACATAGCAAGTCAAAACCAGGAAAATCTAAAGGTATTACTGCTCATCGCTAGGAGTCTAAACAAAAAAATCCACTCCCTAGAAGCTCTCTTTACTCTAGAGAATGCTGATGTCTATGCATTCATTGAGACATGGTTTAAAGCTGTGGAGACCACACCAACAGTGCAAGGTTATAATGACTTCCACACTTTTAGGCCAGCTACCTCACAGGCAGGGACTAAAGGTGGAGGAGTGTCTATTTACATCAAACATAAATATACTTCAAGGGTGTTCAGACAGGACAATTCACTTGAGCTGCTCCATGTTCAAATCACCGTAGGTAAAATTCAATACCACTTCCTTGCAAGCTATAGGTCCCCCCCGTATGACCCATGAAACCTATACCGTGTATTTAAAGTTATTAGAAACACTAACCATCTAGTCCAATACCATACTCATGGGTGACTTTAATTACCCCACTATTAACTGGGAATCCTATACGACACCAAACGTACATGTACAGAGATTCCTGGATTTTGTAAACAAAAATTCCCTGGACCAGATAGTACACCAACCAGAAGTGCAACCATACTGGATCTGGTCCTCACTAATATGGGAGACTGCTGCACACACCCTACTGTAATGCCTTCCCTGGTAAGGTCAGACCGCAAAATGGTGGCCTTTTGAAGTAAAAATAAAACCTGGACCCCCAGCTAAACCTGGAATATTCAGGAACTATTCTAAGGCTAACCTCTTGCTATTAAGTGAGAACCTGGCCAAATTTCAAGCCCCATATACCCTGAGCACATTTCTGCCTGCGCAAAACTGTTCACAGAAGCCCTGTATAAGCATGTTAATAGCTGCATAGAGGCAGCTGTACCCACCAGGAAGAAGTACAGAACTAACTCAGAAGACAAGCCACCCTGGTGGAATTACAAAATCAGTCAGCTGTATAACAGGATGAAGAAAATCATGGCAAAAATTAGGGGGTGCAGCACCCAGTAGGATAAAACACGCTCATCAAGCTAAACAAGCAACTCAGAGGACAAATAAAGTCTACCAAAGCCAATTTTGAGGTAAGTTTGGCCTCCCAGGCCAAGGACAACCACAAAGCATTCTTTAGCTATCACTGCAACCTCAAAGGCAGTACACCATTTTGTGCAGTGCTCATTGTAAATGGAGCCACCTGTACTGAGCCAGAAGATATAGAAAACCTCGTTGCTGATAAATTCAGCTCCAGCTTTACTCCTCGCTCCCCCTCATCCGTCCCTCAGGAAATATCAAGTATAACTCCCCTTACTATCACTAGGGAACAGGTCCTTTAATGCACTCTCTAAGACCAAGACAACTGCATCAGTGGGTCCAGACGATATCCCAGGGTGCCTTCTAAATAACATGAAACATGACCTATTAGGGCCTCTGAAACTACTTTTTAACTGTAGCCTCCGATCAGTCTTTGTGCCTCATGAAAGGAGAAAGGCAACAGTCATGCTTCTGCACAAAGGTGGGCCCTCTACAGACTCTGGAAACTACAGACCCATAAGTCTTAATAGTCTTATATTTAAAGCCATGGAAAGAATTATCATGGAGATAATCAACAGACACATAGTAAACCTCCAGACACTGGACTCAATTCAGTTTGGTTTCGTCAAGGGCAGATCATGCCTAGTTAACCTGGTGGACTTCTTTGAGAAGATCACCAAAGCAGTGGATGAGGGCAAAATCGTTCACATTGCCTACTTGACCTGGCCAAGGCATTTGACACAATACCCCATTCAGGCATTGTTGACAAACTCAAGAGGTTATGTACAAACCCGTATGTCACCTGGTGGATAGCCAACTGGCTGACAGACAGGACTCAGGAAGTTAGAATTGGGGAGTCCACCTCTGCAAAGAGGCTAGTCACAAGTGGAGTCCCTCAGTGATCAGTCCCTGGACCGCTCCTTTTTGGCATTTACTTCTCAGAAGTCAAGGTCAGTGTCAGTGGTCTCTGGCTGACTAAATTTGCAGATGATTGCAAATTAGGACCTGTCATTGAATCTCACACTGACAGAAATGTTCTCCAGGAGGGGCTGACACAGACAAACAACTGGTGTCAGAGCCAGCGACAAAAACTAAATGCCAAGAAATGCATAATAGCATCCTTTGGGAAGTCATCCATCCCTGGTAATTATCATATTGACAACACACCCCTTAGAGCTGACCCAGTAGTCAGGGACTTAGGGACACACATATATAATAAGTTAGCTGTTGATCATCAAGTGTCTACAGTCTTGAAGAAATCATTCTATGTTGCTCAACTTATAAACAGAGGTATGGCATTTAAGTTCAAGGAAGTTATTGTTCCACTGTATTCGCCATTCATTAGACCTGTCATTGAGTACATTGCCCTCTTTGATATGTACCTAACCAGGCATATCCAATAACTGGAATGTCCACACAGGTTCCTCACTAAAAGAATACAGGTCATAAGTAATATGTCCTATGCTGACCACCATCCCTGTATTCTGTCTCCTAAAGGCTGAGGGGAGCTCTATGCCTGGCATAAGGGAATTGTCAGACCCCACTCTGATGGACCTCCTGCATATCCACAAAACAAACAGCACCAGAATTACCCATTCTAAAAACTTAAACCTTGCCTGTGATATACATAGGACCTGCTGGGAGAGAGGTATGTATCCCAGAGACTACCCAGTCTATGGAACAGGCTCCCCATCCATGTGAAGCAGAGTTCCTCCCTAATCCAATTCAAGTGCAATTTGGACAATTGGATGGGAGACCAGAAATTCATCCCTGGTTTGGCAACTATGTCTCTAACCTGTAAATGGTTTATCTCCCAGGCCCATGCTTACACTTATCAAGGGTATCAGAACTTGTCAGAGATTTGGGATGCATGGCTAGGCTTAAAAAGAGCCCTTGTTGTCATTAGTCTAGTAAACACCTATGAAGCTATAACAGATGTAAATATCAAAAGTGAAAAAAAATGACCACCAGAGCTGCGATTATGTTGTTGTTGTTTGTCTTTCGGCTTTTTCCTGGTAAGGGGTTCTACAGCAGAACTCCAGTCCGCTAATGATTGGCAGTAGATTTTTACGAAACGCCGAGGTGCCAGCTCGACGCCCAACCTTCAATGAAGGCATGCCGATTTACGCACGCATGTCTTTCGAACGCTACCCAACCGCAGGGAGGACATGCAGACTCCACACAGAAGGCACTCCCAAGCCAAGCCGAGAATCGAACGGGAGAACCTCTTGCTGTGAGGTAACAACGCTACCGCCATACGACCGTGTCATCTAGAGCTGCGATTATGCCATTTATTAAAATAATAATGGTAAGCGCTTTCATGTTAAGACACACTTCTTCAGACCATAAAAACTTAAAACAACCATCTTTAAATTCATTAACTAATTAACACGCAATAAAGCAATAAAACAGTCTCCATGGCAATATTTGACTCATTAATGATTCAATTTACGGTTCTTCAAGAAAAGTTTTAGTGAAACATGATCATTAATACCAAAACCTTTATCTGTTTGTAGTGTTACAGTGCATTTTAACACCTCATTTTCAGTCTTGTCATTCATGTAACCCACTCTTAACATTTTCATTAACCAAACGCAGTACCATAAATTCAAAAGAGTGTCCCTTAAATTGCTTAACATGTTTATTCAAAGCATTCCTGGTTACATCTGTCCTTATATCACCCAAGTTTTCAAGTACCCTGTCTTTAAGTCTACAACTAGTCATACCAACATAAAAGCACAGACATTTCTTAACATGTAGCTATGTAAACCAAGTTATTACTTCTGCAGTCTGCATAAAAATTGATGTCATACCTAACACCTGTGGTTGGATGCACAAAAACGTTCTCACCAGAAATGTAAGCACATGCTTTACAAGATCGACTGGGGTAAGTCCCTAGTCTACTTGATAACACAGATGCATTGTTATTCCCATTATAGCATAATCTTCATTTCAGAGACAACCCATTCTTAAAGGCAAAAGAAGGGGTAACACCAACCACATTTTTGATTTTTTCATCTGTTAATAAAATCAGCCATTTGCGCTTAACTATCTCACAAACTGAAGTGATGTCATTAGAATATGTCGAATTAATCCTAATTTTGCTGTCCATCTGCTTATTACGCCAATTACTAGGTCGAAGATCGCTGGAAAAATAGGGCTTACCAGTACCTTCCCTCATATCTCTCACTTGGGTCAATATGTCTCAGTCTTTGCTCTGATAGCAGTGTCAATGATTATGAAAGTGCAGTTTCTTTGGGACAAAAAAAAACAGATCAAAACATATAAACAGCAAAAAGATGCTAACTCTTGTAAAAACGCTCACCTCTCTAAATCAGCTGATGTCCCTGAAACCTCTTTAGGTGGTTACAGACAATACCACAGTGATGTGGTAAATAAGCAAGGAGGACCCAGATCTTACCCCCTCCACAGACTAGCCATGTTAGCATGGGAAATAGCTTTACAGTATTTACAGTACAGTATCACTCTAAAGGCATTTTACATTCTGGCAGAACAAAATAGTATGGCAGACAAGTTGAGAAAGAACAGGGCAGACACGAATGGAAATTGAATTGGATTTTTCCAAGAAATGCTCCATCTGTGGGAAGTTCCTCAGGTAGAATTTTTTGCTGCACAGTAAACAATCAACTGTCAAAATTCTGTTCCATGAATCCATGCAAGAAGGCCTGGAAGACTGATGGATGCCATTTGTCTTCCTTGGACAGGAATGTTCTTGTGTGCTTTTCAGCCCTTTCCACTGATTTCTAGGGTACTTCTGAAGATTCATAAGTATTCCCGAAAGCTCATTGTGGTGACTCCCTTCTGGCCCAGGCAACAGTGGTTCTCACTTCTTTGGAATTTGTCAGGGGCAATTACCACAAGCTTCTTCACACACTGGAGCTAATGACCCAAGATCAGGGATGTTGATACATCCTGACCCCAAACAATTACAACGTACTCCCTGGATGATAGGGTCTTAATATCTCTTAAGCATTTGTTTTCTGATGTTGTGCAGCAGGTAGTAATGGAGGAAAGAAAATCAGCTACTAGAAAGTCAGATGTAAGCAAATGGAAAAGGTTTTCTAGCTGGTGTCAGCAAAACAACCAGTACTCATTCAGCATATTGTTTCCTTGGTTTTACAGTATCTGTGTAAGATACTTTTTTATCAAGGTTTTATTAGACCGCAGTGGTGCAGCAGTTAGCGTTGTTGCCTCACAGCAAGAGGTTCTCCTTTTCGATTCTCGGCTGGAGCGCCCTCTGTGTGGAGTCTGCATGTCCTCCCCACAGTCAAGTGACGGCTAAAGACATGCAGGTAGGTGCGTGCATAAATGGGTGTCCCTTCTTTGAAGGTTGGGCATTGGGCTGGCAATTCAGCACTGTAAAAATCCACTGCCAATCATTAGTGGACCAGAATTCCAGTGTGGCTACCCATAACTGGGAAAAGCCAAAAGAAAGACTTCTTTATCAAGGTTTTATTTATCAAAATGCCTGGCCATGGATCACCCTCTTCAATGAAATCTCATGTAAAAATGTTTTTAAGGGGTTCTGTATAAGAAGCCTTTCAGAAAACAGTTGGCTCCTCTTTGGTTTACAATTTTGTGTTGGAGAAGCTAATGCTGCATTTGAACCAGCTCAACTGGCTGACTTGAGGCTGTTAGCATGGAAAACATTTATGTTGATTGTACTTACCTCTGCAAGAAGAGTATCTAAGTTTTAAGTTCTTATGATGGGTCATCCTTACCTCATCTTCCACAGAGTCTGAGTTTCTTTCAGAACTAATCCTTTTTTTATGTCTAAAGGGGTATCCAAATTACTTGAAGCCAAACTATACATTTCCCCATTTTCTTTCCTGAACCCAAAATGAAGAAGAAAGGATACATCATACCTTGGATGTCTACATACAACTCTAGTATGATCTTGACAGAACAAACTCTTTCAAAACTTTTGATCAGTTTATTTCTTATGATAGTAAGAAGAGTCAACCTGTGTCAGAGGAGACTTTTTCCAAATGTTTGTCTCAGGCTATTAACTTTTGTTATTCCCACCACAATAAAACTATTACAAACAAGGTCAAGGCTCATTCTGCTAGGATCATGACTTCATCTATTGTTTTTGAAAGGGGTTTGACTTGTACTCTAGAATCAACAACGTGGTCCCCATTCATACTTTCACAAAGCACTATAAACTAGATTCATTGTACAATTCTAGGACAGGCTTTGCTTGGACCAGTCTCCAGGGGCTCCTGGACCCTTTCCCTTCCACCTCCTAGTTGTTTTAAGCTATGCTAATCTACCCATGTAGCTTAGGCTGCTGCAGCAGTGATCATTTAAACATACACTGTTATGGTAAGTTTACTTTCACAACTGTACTTTCTGAAAACTCTGATTTTTACTGTTGGTTCTAGGAGGTTTTGGCAAATTTTTTCTTTACATCATCAGCATAAATTATGACCTGGTAGTATATTTTGACTAATGTAATATTGTGCATGTAGAATGCCTAGTGACAGTGGGTTGATGTAAGGTGTGTACCTCCATGTCTCTTAAGCATTTATGTCTTTGGCAGAGTGTACTATCAAGTGGTAGAAGAAGTAACCGGTTGGTTAGCATAAGGCAGTTGCTAGGCTACCTTTTGAAAGGCTAATGCAGTCATACTGGTTACATATGGGAAGCAAGCAGATTGTTGAAACATGTTTTTGTAGGGTGGAGGACGAGGGCTGGTCATAATTTTATTTTATTTACAGTTTGTTTGCCAGGATGGTCCATTGGGCCACAAGGAGTCTGTTTCAAATGGAGTCCTGGGGAGAAAAGCTCCAGAAAAAATACAAATTATAAAGTTAGAAATTAGAAAATGATAGGGTTATAAAGAACTACAAAATTACAATATGAGAGTTTAAAAATGCAAGGTAGTAGCAGTTGCAATAAATTGACATTTGAAAGAACAAAATAGAACAAATTAGGATTATTTGCAAAATGTGCTAATTCTTAAGAGTTTATTATTTGGAATTGTAATGCTAAGTAGGCTACTAGTGGATGTATTAGCTATAGAGAGACCTATAGTTGAGGAAGTTATGTAGGATTGAGTGAAATATAGTTTTGAAAATAGGGTGACTGTTAGTGGTATGGATAACAGGTGGGAGAGAGTTTCAATGGCATGGTAGGCAGAAGGATAGAAGATGTTTGCCTGGTGGATAGACAGGTTTATGTAGTTCAATTAGGTTTTGGAAATTGGATGGTAGACATCTGTTAGGTAGATGCATTTGGAAGGTAGAGGCAAGGGAGGGGCAAAGAGAGGGGTTGAAGATAAGTTTGTGTGCTTGGATAAGTTAAATATAAGTAAGATAATTGGGCAGCTCTAACCAATTCAGTTGGTGTAGAGAAATGCAGTGGTGGGCATTGGATCTATGG